>NC_053497.1:61038369-61358359 GCF_905171775.1 Rana temporaria
CTGGCCAGGAAAATTTAAATTTAACGTATTTTCAAAAAGCTTGCAAAGAGTATAGGAACTAATTTCAATCCACCCTAGTAAAGTCTTATACAATGGAGCCATGATAAAGACTAAAAGAAAAAAGAATAGTGCCTAATTAAAGCTGCTGCTCACTGTGACCAATTAGGTTTAGTGTTTTGAAACTCTCATGAAACAATAACAGATCATCAGATTTTTAACCTTTCACTTTAAATCTTCCTTTATTAGAAAAATACAGTGCCTTGCAAAAATATTCATCCCCCCCCCCCCCCCCCACCACCTTGGCATTTTTTGTTGTGTAGCCTCACAACCTGGAATTAACATGGATTGGTTGAGGATTTGCATCATTTCATTAACAGAACATGTCCACAACTTTGAAGATGTTTTGTTTTATTTTTTATTGTGAAGCAAACAACAATTAGGACAAAATAACAGAAAAAGTCAATGTGCATAACTATTCACCCCCCTAAAGTCAATACTGTGTAGAGCTATCACAGCTCCAGGTAACTTTGGATAAGTCTTTAGTGTTGCTCACGAATATTCGCATTGCGAATATTCGACTCGAATATAGCATATTCGAGAAATCGCGCTATAATTCGAATTTCGCGGTGAATATTCGCAATTCCGAATATTCGATTTTTTACAATTTTTTTTTAAAACAGATCACATCCTAGATATCTCCATCGACGTCTAAAAGCATTGCTGGTATCATTAGAGACCCTGGGCCGAGTAGCTGAAGCGTTCATTGAATTTTCCCGAAAAATCGCAATGCGATTATTCGGCAAACGCAATATCGCGCGATTATTTTCCTTGCCCCTATCTTCCGCATCAGAGCGATTTTTACAGTTTCATTTTTAAAACAGATCACATCCTAGTGATCTCCATAGACGTCTAAAAGCATTGCTGGTATGATTAGAGACCTTGGGCCGAGTAGCTGAAGCGATCATTTTATATTGCCGAATATTCGCAATGCGAATATTCGGCAATAGGAATATTGCGCGATTATTTTCTCCGCCCTTTTGCATCAGAGCCAATCAGAGTTCTCCTTCCACACTCGTCAGAGGTTAGCAACCAATAGGAACCTGCCTGCATGGACATTATATAAGCTCACTCCCAGCACCATTTCATTGCAGATTCAGAAGCTGGCTAGAGAGTGTGGAGGCTGTTTCTGTGTTCCTGTGTCTTTGTTCCTGATTGATTTATATCATCACCAGCATAGTGCTGCATTGCTATTTAGTGATTCCAGTGCATCTTTTCCAGTATATCAACTGCTTTTTTCAAAGCAATAGACCCAAGAGCTTTTTTCAAAGCTACGTTTTGTGCTGTTTTTCTGCTGTTTTGTTCATTTGTGTTACTGTTTGATCCTGCATCTTCGCTGTTCAGTGATATTTGCTAGAGATTTCAGTGCACATTTTGCTGAGCTTTCTAAAAGAGCTTTTCTAAAAGCTAAGTTTTGTTCATCTTGTGTTACTGTTAGATCTTGCAGGTTCGCTGTTCAGTGATATTTGCTAGGCATTTCAGTGCACATTTTGCTTAGTTTTTCCTAAAGAGCTTTTCTAAAAGCTAAGTTTTGTGTTCAGTTTAGTTAAATTTTGTGTAGTAAGTGTACACACTGTTAGTGTACATTTATTTCATCTAGCTTAGCTTAGTGTGTGTTTAGTGTCTGTGTTTTGTGTTTAAAAAAAAAAAAAAAAAAAAGTTAGTGTTTGTTTAGTGCTTTTTTTTTTTTTCTTTAATTTTGTAGTCCTTGTCTTTGGTGTACTACTTTTCTTATAGTTTAGTAGCTGTCTGTGTACGTCTTTGTCTGCGTGCCTGTCTTGTAAAAAAAACACAAAAACACATTTTGTTCACATTTCCCCCCCCCCAATAACGTTTACCCCCCCCACACACATATCAGCAATAATGAGCGGCATCCGTGGCCGTGGCAGCAGGGGTAGGGGAGTTACTCCCAGTGCTGGATCGCTGCCAGCACGGGGTACCTCTCGTGCCCCTACTAGTGGTAGAGGATCGGGTGCAAGGGGAGTACGCCTGATCCGGGAGTTCTTCCCATCGGGCAGCCGCCCGATATTGCCATCTCAGGCTGAAGTAGTGGTGGACTACATGGGGCACAGCAGTGCCACTGAGTCGTCGGTCCCGACTCACAGTAGTACCACCATTACACCGGTGCCTGTAGTACCCCCCCCCCCAGCCCCCAAGAGTCCAGCATCTTACTGTTCGACAGCGACAGTGATAGGGATATCTTGGGGGAGGCCATGCATCAGGCAGACCTTCAGCTCTGTCCTGATGGTCAGGACCTTTTTGAAGGGATGGATGAGGAGGATGGGATACCTGCTGGCAGTATCCCAGAGACATCCCTTCAAACTGGTGCTGCTGTTTTGGTGCAGGAAACAGCAGCACCTAGTCAGACCCAGGCGTGGGTGAGGGGACAGCGGAGCCAGGCTAGAGGCTCCATGTCAGTTGGTTCCCTCAGACCAACACATTTCAGCCCTTGGTCTGACATCTCTGGGGGCGAAGAGGGTGACCCATCATGGTTGCCATCTGACGCGTCGGCTCACTACGTCAGTGACGACGGGGAAGGTAGGCACCCTGGTGAAACGGTGCGCCAGGTCACCACCAGGGAGACCATCGTCAGGGTCTCCACTGGTGATGGCAGCAGGAGGTGTCAGGAGGAGGAGCAGCAGCAGCAGCAGCAGCAGGCAGCTCCACCTGTGCGCACCGAGTCCCAGCAGGTGCAAGTAAGCGTCACCCCATCTGACAGGAGGGCGGTGCTGAAGTCACCTGTCTGGAATTACTTTACCCTGGTGGCAGACAACCCTACCGTGGCCATCTGCCGGATTTGTAAAGTGAGGGTGAAGAGAGGGAAGTGTTTGGCTCGGGTGGGTACCACAGCCCTGAACCAGCACCTGAGGATAAACCACTGGGCGGTGTTTGACGAGATGAAGCGTGGTGGTGGTAGCAGCGCCACCACCACAAGTGAGCAGGGTACAGCAGCCCCTGCCACATCTTCATCTCTTTCCAGCAGGTCATGCCCCCCCGCTCCCTCTAGTAGAGGTACTGGTACCGGCAGCCAGACCTCTACTTCCACAGCACCCTCCACGTCTGTGTCCCGCACTGCCGTCCGGCGCCAGGCGTCGAATTTCAGACGCCTTTGACCGCACCACTCCCTTCCCCCCTGGAGACCGACATGTGCGTTCCCTCAATGGGCTCCTGGCAAGGGTTATTGCCCAACATCTGCTGCCCTTCAACATAGTTGACAGCAACCCCTTCAGGCAGATGTTGGAGCAGGCCCAACCCCAATGGCGTGTCCCCAGCCGCCATTTCTTTGCCAGGACTGGTGTCCCTGCCCTACACCAGCACATTGTGCAGAATGTAACCCTGTCGCTGGATCACGCTGTCAGCGACAGGGTTCATCTGACAATGAATGGCTGGACCAGCAGGCATGGGCAGGGGCGCTACATCAGCTTCACGGCCCATTGGGTTTCCCTCCGAGGCGTCGGTGAGGGATCGGCGGCAACCGATCTTGTGGTGCCGCCCCGGGGTGTCCAGGGGAGAACTGCTGGTCTCCCTCAAGCCACTGTCTCCGCAGCTGCTGAGCCTCCCAGCAAGCGCCCCCGTAGCTACTCAAGTGTGGGGCACGTGCGCTGTCAGGCCGTGCTCCAGCTTGTTAGTTTAGGGGACCGGAGACACACTGGAGAAGAAGTGCTGAAAGCACTTCAGGCTCAGGTCCAGAAGTGGCTGACACCCCGAAGGCTCCAGGCAGGTATGGTTGTCTGCGATAACGGCAGCAACCTACTCGCCGCCCTTAGTGCTGGCAGTCTGACCCACGTGCCCTGTCTGGCACATGTCCTCAACCTGGTGGTGCAGAAGTTCCTGCGCACTTATCCAGGGTTGAGTGACATTGTGGCAAAGGCGCGTAGGATTGCCAGCCACTTCAGGCGCTCCCCAACCGCTACCGCGTCCCTGTCCAAGTTGCAGCGGAAGTACAGTCTGCCCCTTCACAGGCTGATTGTGGACAGTGTGACGCGGTGGAACTCCACCCTCCACATGCTGAAGAGGTTGTGGGAGCAGCAAAGGGCGGTGAGGGAGTACCTGATGGAACTAGGCACTGAGAGGGCTTCACCACAACTCCCTTTCATCGCCTGTGCGGAGTGGGGGCAGATAAAGCAGGTCTGCCAAGTGTTGTCCTCCTTCGAGCAGGCGACCAAGATGGTCAGCAGTGAGCACATCGGCCTCAATAGCGTGCTGCCAATAGTGTTCATGCTGGGGAGGACACTAGATCGCCTGCTCGAAGCTGGGGAGAGTGCCTTGGTGGAGCAGGAGGAGTCAGCAATGCTCCACCGAGACCAGGGCCAGGACGAGGAGGAGGAGGAGGATGATGATGATGAGGAGGAGGTGGTTGCTGGTGTCGTCCCGGAGTCAGGGCCTGGTCAGGAGGGAGAGCCGGTGTTGGGGGCACTGATAGTCCGGGGGTTGGGCATCTCTGAGTTTGACCAGCAGCGCCTCAGGGATGAAGAGTCGCACCTCATTCACCTGGCCAGCAGTGAGGAGTCACAGCGGGCTGTGCTCTTCCCCATGGCTGCCCACATGCTGAGATGCCTCAGGAGGGACCCCCGGGTTAAGACCATCAAGGCGAGGGATGATTTCTGGATGGCCACCCTTTTGGATCACAGGTGCAAGGGGAAACTGGAGCAGTTCATCCCAGCCAGCCGGAGGCAGCACCGGATGGAGGAACTGCAGGCAGGCATTGTCAGACGGTTGGAGCAGGCAACTCCCCGGCCTCCAGTTGTCCCCCCTCATTTCACCCAGCAGGTGGCTGCACCCAGCAGCAGCCGAGCAGGGGACCTAATGGATGAGATGAGGATGTTCTTCCAAACCGAGCGACCCAGTACCAGCACCAGCAGCAGCAGCAGTCACCACCAGCGGCTGGCCCACATGGTGGCAGACTACATGGCGTCCGTCGGTGCTTCTGACAGTATGAGCACCGACGACCCCATGGAGTACTGGGTTGCCAGATTGGACACCTGCCGCGAGCTCGCTCAGTATGCGCTGGAGTTATTGTCTTGCCCCCCCTCCAGCGTACTATCTGAGCGGACATTCAGCGCGGCAGGTGGGGTGGTCACGGACAAGAGGACCCGTCTGTCCACAGACTCCGTGGACAGACTCACATTCATAAAGATGAATGAGTCCTGGATCGGCGGTGACTTTCTGGCACCCGTCGTCGGTTCAGGGCGCTGAAGGGTCCCTTGTCATGCATTCCCTGATGGAGCCCCGGACCTGATGTATTTACAGTGCTGAATATAACTATTTTAACATCTGAGAAAATCAATGTTAATATTTGGTACAGTAGGCTTTCTTTGCAATTACAGCGGTCAAACCTTTCTTGTAGTTTTACACCAGCTTTGCACACACTGGAGGAGGGATTTTGGCCCACTCCTCCACACAGATCTTCTCTACATCAGTCATGTTTCTGGGCTCTCGCTGAGAAACACGGAGTTTGAGCTCCCTCCAAAGATTCTCTATTGGGTTTAGGTCTGGAGACTGGCTAGGCCACGCCAGAACCTTGATATGCTCCTTACAGAGCCAATCCTTGGTTATCCTGGCTGTGTGCTTTGGGTCATTGTCATGTTGGAAGACCCAGCCTCGACCCATCTTCAAAGCTCTAACTCAGGGAAGGAGGTTGTTGCCCAAAATCTCGCAATACATGGCCACGGTCATCCTCTCCTTAATACAGTGCAGTCACCCTGTCCCATGTGCAGAAAAACACCACCAAAGCATGATGCTACCACCCCCATGCTTCACATTAGGGATGGCGTTCTTGGCATGGTACTCATCATTATTCTTCCTCCGAACACGGTTAGTGAAATTATGATCAAAAAGTTATATTATGGTCTCATCTGACCACATGATTTTCTCCCATGACTCCTCTGGATCAGTCAAGACACCTATGTCAGCAGTTATTTCACACCCTATATACTCTTATTAATACTGCTGTTCATCATGGCACCTCCTGCCCAAGTGATATGACTCTGTATCAACTACTACTGCTAATACTACTACTGCTGCTTCTGCTGCTGCTGCCCAGTCAAGACACCTATGTCAGCAGTTATTTCACACTCTATATACTCCTATTCCTACTGCTGTTCATCATGGCACCTCCTGCCCATGTGATATGACTCTGTATCAACTACTACTGGTAATACTACTACTGCTGTTTCTGCTGCCCAGTCAAGACACCTATGTCAGCAGTTATTTCACACCCTATATACTCTTATTAACACTGCTGTTCATCATGGCACCTCCTGCCCAAGTGATATGACTCTGTGTCAACTACTACTGTTAATACTACTACTGCTGCTTTTGCTGCTGCTGCCGCCCAGTCAATACACCTATGTCAGCAGTTATTTCACACTCTATATACTCCTATTCCTACTGCTGTTCATCATGGCACCTCCTGCCCATGTGATATGACTCTGTATCAACTACTACTGGTAATACTACTACTGCTGTTTCTGCTGCCCAGTCAAGACACCTATGTCAGCAGTTATTTCACACCCTATATACTCTTATTAACACTGCTGTTCATCATGGCACCTCCTGCCCAAGTGATATGACTCTGTGTCAACTACTACTGTTAATACTACTACTGCTGCTTCTGCTGCTGCTGCCGCCCAGTCAATACACCTATGTCAGCAGTTATTTCACACTCTATATACTCCTATTCCTACTGCTGTTCATCATGGCACCTCCTGCCCATGTGATATGACTCTGTATCAACTACTACTGTTAATACTACTACTGCTGCTTCTGCTGCTGCTGCCGCCCAGTCAATACACCTATGTCAGCAGTTATTTCACACTCTATATACTCCTATTCCTACTGCTGTTCATCATGGCACCTCCTGCCCATGTGATATGACTCTGTATCAACTACTACTGGTAATACTACTACTGCTGCTTCTGCTGCCCAGTCAAGACACCTATGTCAGCAGTTATTTCACACCCTATATACTCTTATTAACACTGCTGTTCATCATGGCACCTCCTGCCCAAGTGATATGACTCTGTATCAACTACTACTGCTAATACTACTACTGCTGCTTCTGCTGCTGCTGCCGCCCAGTCAATACACCTATGTCAGCAGTTATTTCACACTCGATATACTCCTATTCCTACTGCTGTTCATCATGGCACCTCCTGCCCATGTGATATGACTCTGTATCAACTACTACTGGTAATACTACTACTGCTGTTTCTGCTGCCCAGTCAAGACACCTATGTCAGCAGTTATTTCACACCCTATATACTCTTATTAACACTGCTGTTCATCATGGCACCTCCTGCCCAAGTGATATGACTCTGTATCAACTACTACTGCTAATACTACTACTGCTGCTTCTGCTGCTGCTGCCCAGTCAAGACACCCATGTCAGCAGTTATTTCACACTCTATATACTCCTATTCCTACTGCTGTTCATCATGGCACCTCCTGCCCATGTGATATGACTCTGTATCAACTACTACTGGTAATACTACTACTGCTGTTTCTGCTGCCCAGTCAAGACACCTATGTCAGCAGTTATTTCACACCCTATATACTCTTATTAACACTGCTGTTCATCATGGCACCTCCTGCCCAAGTGATATGACTCTGTGTCAACTACTACTGTTAATACTACTACTGCTGCTTCTGCTGCTGCTGCCGCCCAGTCAATACACCTATGTCAGCAGTTATTTCACACTCTATATACTCCTATTCCTACTGCTGTTCATCATGGCACCTCCTGCCCATGTGATATGACTCTGTATCAACTACTACTGTTAATACTACTACTGCTGCTTCTGCTGCTGCTGCCGCCCAGTCAATACACCTATGTCAGCAGTTATTTCACACTCTATATACTCCTATTCCTACTGCTGTTCATCATGGCACCTCCTGCCCATGTGATATGACTCTGTATCAACTACTACTGCTAATACTACTACTGCTGCTTCTGCTGCCCAGTCAAGACACCTATGTCAGCAGTTATTTCACACCCTATATACTCTTATTAAGACTGCTGTTCATCATGGCACCTCCTGCCCAAGTGATATGACTCTGTATCAACTACTACTGCTAATACTACTACTGCTGCTTCTGCTGCTCAGTCAATACACCTATGTCAGCAGTTAATTCACACTCTATATACTCCTATTACCACTGCTGTTCATCATGGCACCTCCTGCCCAAGTGATATGACTCTGTATTGTCAATGTCTACTACTACTACTACTGCTCAATCAAGACACCTATGTCACTAGTTATTTGCCACTCTATACTACTATTACCACTACTGATGCTGCTGCTGCTGTTCATCATGGCACCTCTTGCCCGAGTGATTTGACACTGTATTGTCAATGTCTACTACTACTATTACAGCTCAGTCAAGACACCTGTGTCCCAATTTTTTGGTACACTATTGACTACTATGACCACTACTGATGCTGTAAAGTATTCCCCAAGTGTTTTTATGCTATCTATTACTATTACCACTACTGCTTGTAAATCATGCCTGTGTGATACTTAGTGGGAATGCTTTAATAAGCATTCCCAGTATGGATACCCGTAAATGTATTAATCTTAATTAGTGTGAATGCTTTAATAAACATTTCCAGTATTGATATACGTAAATTTAGTAATCTTATTATTCCTTACGTTTTTTGGTTCTGCGTAACTTCGGCATACTTTCAGCTATTGAGACCATTCAACTGTAAAAATGTTCGTCTCGTTCAGCTAATGATGGGACTTCTTCAAGTTTTTTTCTACTTTTTACACTTTTATAAATTTTAAGCTTTTAGACCCTTTTTTTTAACATTGAAGTCAATGAGAACATCCTTTTCCCCTTTGAATTCACATGCCCTGCCAAAAGTTTCAGCTACTTCATACTTTCACTTACAGACACTGAAAAAACTTTAAAGCGGTCACAAAATATTTAGCTATCCGGCTATGACTTTTCAGATCGTTATCGTTTACAATTTTTTGGTGAAAACGCAATTTACGTTTTGCGAATTTTTCACAAAAATGCAATCGGATATAATGTAATCCTATGGAGGGGATTTAGAGTCTGTCATGTGACCTTAACATTGGAGATCTTTGTAATTAAAAATATCTTTAGAAAAAGGGGAAACAAATTGGTCTCACGCCCACAAGATCTACTTTTCATACACAATTTTTATATCAAAACATAGCTATGCTTGTCTGGTTTATGGCAATGTGATCAATTCTGCGATACGTATTTTAGTTTTAGTTATTGGAGCAACAGCCAGAAATTGTGTCTCATAGACTCTCATGTTAAATTATCTAAAAAAATGTTGCTGCAGAACTCACAAAGACGCTCTTTTCTAAATCGCAGACATGGCCACATTTTTAAGTTTATCAACATAAATTTCATATCGATGCGTTTACAAGGGCCGTGTATTTCAAACGGTGTAGTCGTTGTATCGATCGCATGTACGGTTGAGGATTTATTAAGCTTTGTTTGGAGGCTTAAATCATGTATTAGATCTGTGAATTAAAAGCGTTTGTAATGTTATTTCTTTCCATAAATAACTTTCCTGACCTCAGTGCAATATTCCTCCTCACTGACCTGGGGGGGAGGGGAAACCTATTGAGGGGGGAGGGGCGACCAGGAAGTCAGCATACTCTATACTTTGCAGATAGAGAAAGAAGCTGTGTGTCCTAAAGATAGTGTAGTGGTTATGGTGAATGTCTTTGGCAAGGGGCTCACCAATTAAGCTATTCAGCATTCCCACTCGCATTTTCCTCAGGAAATGCATTGTCTAGTTATATTATATTTTAATACTCCTGCTGCTGCCTCCATGCTGAGTAAAGCTTCATGACCTCTCTGGCACAGCGGATCCACCAACAGCCTCCGCTACAAGCTACCAGACCGGATCTAAACAGCAAGTGTAACTATAACAATGAACCTTATGTTAAACCCTGTTTTGCGGCATTTATACTGCAACCATTGGGCTGTCTGCAAGAGCTCATCTGCATTCTCTCTCTTTCTTGCTCTCCCTCTCTCTCTCTTTGTATATATATATATATTGTTGCTTTTGTTATGTTCATTTTTCAACAGTTTATTTTGTGTTCGTCGTGTCTGTGTCGTGTGCTTTAGTTTGTCCTAGGTTACTGTTAAATAAAATAATAGTATAAAATGTTTTTGCTTATTATGAAGTTAAATGTGTTGATGTTGATTTGTTTGATGTGAAGTTAGATGTGTTGAAAAACCTACAACTCTATCTCAAAAAGAAATGAAACATTTCCAAAAAATAAGATTTTTTAATACAAAAATAAATTCAAATATAACTATCAATGCGTTTCTGAATGCGTTCCAGTTCCGCAATATGATCCGATAGCTGCTGCTCTAGCAGAGCATTTTGTTGTGTTAGGTAGTGGATCTTCCGCTGGTTTTGCAGGATCCTCTGGTGGGTCTTTTTGATGAGTCTGTTCTGCCTTCTCAGATCTCTTGATGCTGTTAGGATATAATAAAAAAACATTTGGATTTCAAAGAACGTTACCAAATAAATAAAATATTTTTTTTGCTTATTAATCAATCATTATCATGTGTATACACTTGTTATGTGTCTAACACATCCCGGGAGTGCAGAATTATTAGGCAAATGAGTATTTGGACCACATCATCCTCTTTATGCATGTTGTCTTACTCCAAGCTGTATAGGCTCGAAAGCCTACTACCGATTAGGCATATTAGGTAATGTACATCTCTGTAATGAGAAGGTGTGTGGTCTAATGACATCAACACTCTATATCAGGTGTGCATAATTATTAGTCAATTTCCTTTTCTTTGGCAAAATGGGCCAAAAGAAGGACTTGACAGACTCTGAAAAGTCCAAAATAGAGAGATATCTAGCAGAGGGATGCAGCACTCTTAAAATTGCAAAGCTTCTGAAGCGTGATCATCAAACAAAAGAAGCGTGTGGAAAAACAAAGGTGCAAAATAACTGCCCATGAACTGAGAAAAGTTAAGCGTGCAGCTGCCAAGATGCCACTTGCCACCAGATTGGCCATATTTCAGAGCTGCAACATCACTGGGGTGCCCAAAAGCACAAGGTGTGCAATACCCAGAGACATGGCCAAGGTAAGAAAGGCTGAAAGACGACGACCACTGAACAAGACACACAAGCTGCAACGTCAAGACTGTGCCAATAAATATCTCAAGAAAGATTTTTCTAAGGTTTTATGGACTGCTGAAATGAGAGTGAGTCTTGATGGGCCAGATGGAAGAGCCCGTGGCTGGATTGGTAAAGGGCAGGGAGCTCCAGTCCGACTCAGACGCCAGCAAGGTGGTGGTGGAGTACTGGTTTGGGCTGGTATCATCAAAGATGAGCTTGTGGGGCCTTTTCGGATTGAGGATGGAGTCAAGCTCAACTCCCAGTCCTACTGCCAGATTATGGAAGAGACCTTCTTCAAGCAGTGGTACAGGAAGAAGTCACCATCCTTCAAGAAAAACATGATTTTCATGCAGGACAATGCTCCATCACACGTGTCAAAGTACTCCACAGCGTGGCTGGCAAGAAAGGGTATTAAATAAAAAAAAGTAATGACATGGCCTCCTTGTTGACCTGATCTGAACCCCATTGAGAACCTGTGGTCCATCATCAAATGTGGGATTTACAAGGAGGGAAAACAGTACACCTCTCTGAACAGTGTCTGGGAGGCTGTGGTTGCTGCTGCACGCAATGTTGATGGTGAACAGATCAAAACACTGACAGAATCCATGGATGTCAGGCTTTTGAGTGTCCTTGCAAAGAAAGGTGGCTATATTGGTCACTGATTTGTTTTTGTTTTGTTTTTAAATGACAGAAATGTGTATTTGTGAATGTTGAGATGTTATATTGGTTTCACTGTTAAAAATAAATCATTGAAATGGGTATCTATTTATTTTTTGGTTAAGTTGCCTAATAATTCTGCACAGTAATAGTAGTCACCTGCACACACAGATATCCCCCGAAAATAACTAACACTAAAAACAAACTAAAAACTACTTCCAAAAAAATTCAGCTTTGATATTAATGAGTTTTTGGGGTTCATTGAGAACATGGTTGTTGTTCAATAATAAAATGAATCCTCAAAAATACAACTTGCCTAATAATTATGCACTACCTGTATACTTCTAGCATCAATACCATATTATGGTTCTACAATCTGACAGGTGCGCTTTATATGTTGTCCATTTTTATATCTACATTTTATTGTTGAAATGTTATTAATCATTGTGCACATATTTACCTTCCTGAACGAGGCTCACAGGACCGCTGTCTTCCTCCTGCTCTTCTGCTTGAGAAGTTGGGGTGGTGGGGGGGGGAAGCTCCTCAGCTTGCTCCTCAACAGGAGCTGGGGTTGGGGAGTGGGAGGGCCCTGGCTGCTCCTCCTCATCCATCTCCTCCTCTGCCGCATCCTCCTCTGCCGCATCCTCCTCCTCCTCCTCATCGGCCTGGCGCCTTCTGCGCTTGGCGCGCACAGCTGGTATTGGAGCACCTATAATAACACAATGTTCATATATTATAAAAATGTTTTCTAATGACGTATGCAAATTCTGTGTACTCTGCTGTATTGTATATGAATACAAATTGATTTATATAGACAGTTAACCAATGGGACAATGTTATATTAAAGGGTCTTGTGGGCACTACAGGGGACTGAGCGTGAGCTGGGATGCCACCATGTTAAAATGAGCTGTTTTTGTCTCCTTTGTTTTGTTCAGACGATCTCATGTTAAAAAAAGGGCCTGATGGAGCACACGGGATTACTATAACAACCCCACGCCTAACACAGGAATTTAGTGGGAATCTATATATATATAAAACTCAACGTGTGTGTGCATGTATGTATGTATGTATGTATGTATGTTCCAGCATCACGTACAAACGGCTAAAGATATTTATATGAAACTTGGCACACAGGTTACTTATATGTCAGCCACAAACATAGGATAGGTGGTTTAAACCTTACCCACCCCCATTTGCCATGGTCAGGGTTTTTCTTTAAAGTCCCATGCAAAGCAATGGGAAAAGTATGTTCCCACATAACTTCTGTGTTCCTGTCTGCTGTCCCATGTCTTTTTTCAACAGTACTATGAATACCTTGGCTGGTGGTGATATATGTTAGCACAACATGGCATCTTGGTTAACAACATCTGACCTTACATGAATTACATATGACCTTACATAACTGTCACCAAAGGAGCTGCGGTGGCTCCACGCGATTGCCACTGCGCTGACAAGTGATTCACCTCTGCAGCTAGGGGTTCGGATCCCGCTCTCGGCTACATGTGAATTGAGTTTGGTGGTCTCAGCCCCGCCCCCGGTGGGTGTGCTATGCGAGGTTGGGTTGGGAGGACCCCCTCACACCCGCCATTGCCAACCGGGGCATGGAGAAAGGTGGCAGATTGCCTCTGGGGGAGGCCTCCCAACTCCTGCAGGCCGGCTCCTCTCTCTTTCGAGTTCACGCACAAAATACACTTTTGAAAAAAAAAACATAACTGTCAACAATAACTTACCTGGATGATATCTAGCCCGAAGACGTCTGACCTGATCCATTTGGCGCCTCTTCAGGTCAGACCACTTCTTCACAATCGCCTTGTGGTCGTGTTGGCCGCCAAAGTCAGTGATTAGGGCGCTGACCACAGCCCTTTTCTCTGGCTGCCTGCGGAGCAGGTCGTATCCTGTTTCCAGGAACTTCTGCAAGATGAAGAACAAAGTATATTGTAATACTTCTGTTGACAGCCTTATGGATATATGACGTAAATGTATGCTATTCAACAATTGGAAGCATTCTCGCCTTATTAATCAATGACAGGGGTAACATGACAGATTTTATATCCTGCCATTTCGGTCGCCACCTTTTTTGCATAAATATAGCAGCCATTATCATTTGCATAATTATGAATATATTATTAACAACACAGGATACACGTATAGGGGAGATATGCGTTGCTAACTCTTTTCCCTGTCAGGAACCTAACGCCGCGGGGGGTCAGAGACGGGACCTTTTCGGAGGACCACTGACGTATGTACCCGTCGCAGTTTTTTGTGATGTCACTCTTTAGGTGTGTGCACATTTTTCACTGCATCCGGGTGGAGTTTTTGGGTTGTGTTTTGCACGCTACAGGCTTTTCAACAGAAAAAAACCAGCTGGAGGCAGAATGGTTGCAAAACACTACGGGTTTGTTACCTAACTCTGGGTTTCAAGACCAGTCCACCTCCAGCTGTTGCAAAACTACTACTCCCATCAGCCACGGTCTGTCAGTGCATGTTAAGAATTTTACTTTTGCTGCATCTAGGGTGCCACAGTTTAGAGACCCGTGCATAAAGGCCTGAAAAATGGGGGCCTGCAGAACTTACAATACTAGAAGTGCCAGCATTCCCAGGCATGCTGGAAGTTGTAGTTCTGCAACATCTAAAGGGCAATATGTATTCGAACGTCCTTGGGCCTTGAGGACCCTGAAGTCAGGACGTTCGCATACGTCCTATGTCCAAAAAAATGTTAAATTCATTATGCTAAATAACAAGGAAAGGTGCCTAAATACACATTTGCCAACCAGGGTGTCTGCAGCTGTCCAGGCATGCTGGGACTTGTAGTTTTGTAAAAGCAGGAGACACATTTTTTGTGAAATACTAATATCTGATCATATATACTAACTTTTAAACTAGACTAAAATGCAGTTGAAGATAATGAAATAACAGTGGTCAAAATACTTACACAAATCAGCAACTTTTCCTCAGATACAGTGAAATTACTTCCAACCATCTTGCTCTGCGATTGCGTTGCGATCATAAAGTTGGAAACTGGCAAGGGTCCAGGAAATGGTCGCGTGTTGTTCGCGTGTTGATTGCGCTGCTTGGACCGAGATGGGTCCATATGGCTTCGGCTGTATGGACCACAGTAACTCTTTTCCCTGTCAGGAGCCTAACGCCCCGGGGGGTCAGAGACGGGACCTTTTCGGAGGACCACTGACGTATGCAACCGTCGCAGTTTTTTGTGATGTCACTCTTTAGGTGTGTGCAAATTTTTCGTTCCACCGGGTGGAGTTTTTGGGTTGTGTTTTGCACGCCACAGGCTTTTCAACAGAAAAAAAACAGCTGGAGGCAGAATGGTTGCAAAACACTACGGGTTTGTTACCTAACTCTGGGTTTCAAGACCAGTCCACCTCCAGCTGTTGCAAAACTACTACTCCCATCAGCCACGGTCTGTCAGTGCATGCTAAGAATTTTACTTTTGTTGCATCTAGGGTGCCACAGTTTAGAGACCCGTGCATAAAGGCCTGAAAAATGGGGGCCTGCATAACTTACAATACTAGAAGTGCCAGCATTCCCAGGCATGCTGGAAGTTGTAGTTCTGCAACATCTAAAGGGCAATATGTATTCGAACGTCCTTGGGCCTTGAGGACACTGAAGTCAGGACGTTCGCATACGTCCTATGTCCAAAAAAATGTTAAATTCATTATGCTAAATAACAAGGAAAAGTGCCTAAATACACATTTGCCAACCAGGGTGTCTGCAGCTGTCCAGGCATGCTGGGACTTGTAGTTTTGTAAAAGCAGGAGACACATTTTTTGTGAAATACTAATATCTGATCATATATACTAACTTTTAAACTAGACTAAAATGCAGTTGAAGATGATGAAATAACAGTGGTCAAAATACTTACACAAATCAGCATCTTTTCCTCAGATTTAGTGAAATTGCTTCCAACCATGTTGCTGTGTGATTGCGCTGCGATCATAAGTTGGAAACTGGCAAGGCTCCAGGAAATGGTCGCGTGTTGTTCGCGCAATTGCGCATGCGCGATCGAAAAATCGCAATCGCAATATGTTTTTTGGTTAAAATGTCATAAATATTCGATTTCAGAGTGCTGCTACAGCAGTTTTCGAAATATCTGCAATCAATTTCGCATTCGCATTTTGTGAAATTGCGTTAAAATATCTCGAATATTCGATTTCAGAGTGAGCCAATCAGAGCGCTCCTCCAGCATATCTCGAAATTGCGCAATAAATATCGCATTTGCATGTTGCGATATTTCGATAAAATATCAGGAATATTCTGAGCCAATCAGAGCGCTCCTCCAGCATATCTCGAAATTGCGCAATAAATATCGCATTGGCATGTTGCGATATTTCGATAAAATATCACGAATATTCTGAGCCAATCAGAGCGCTCCTCCAGCATATCTCGAAATTGCGCAATAAATATCGCATTCGCATGTTGCGATATTTCGATAAAATATCAGGAATATTCTGAGCCAATCAGAGCGCTCCTACCGCAGTTATAAAAAAATCGCAATTATTTTCGCATTCGCAATAGCGAAAAATCGCAATCAATTAATTTCGATAAAATATCACGAATATTTGAATTTAGCGAATATATCTCGAATATTCGAATATATATTCGAGATATATCGCGAAATCGAATATGGCATATTCTGCTCAACACTAGTCTCTATGAGCTTGCCACATCTTGAGACAAAAAGAGGAAAACGGAGGGCGCACCGACCTAGTGTGATACTGATTGGTGGATTTTATTTTCATTCCTGTATACATTGCTATGTCTAGTGCATTCTGGATGGTGTATTTACTGATGGCTGGATATAGACATGGAGAGAGGGGAAGGGATAGGTGGTGGACATGTGGGTGGGTTCCCGGCTATGCACCTCCTTCTTTATGGGAGGGGTGTTTTTTCCACTTACCTAAAGTTAGTATTTATTGAGACAAGTCCCATGGTGAGGAAGCACTGCAGACCACTAAGCTCTGAGGAAAGGGGTTCTCCCCTGAAACGCGTCAGCCCTAGCCACGGTCACGGATCGAAACAATATCGTGTTATGCCGATGGTGTTGGTTCTTTGCTGCATTGTTACTCAAGGCCTGTTTTTAACACTCCCTTTGTGAGTATTATGATTTGTTTTTACTATTTTAATAAAATCCACCAATCAGTATCACACTAGGTCGGTGCACCCTCCGTTTTCCTCTTTTTGTCTCTTTTAGTTCTATGAATTCCAACAATTCAGAGGAGGGCTGCAAGACTTTGGAAGATACCTTTTAATTGAGTTGCAATTGAGTTTCACCTTTTCTTCAAACACTTTTCCAAAAAATACCGGAGCGCAGGAGATTTGTCTTTGTCTTGCCACATCTTACCACTGGGATTTTGCCCATTCCCCCTTGCAAAACTGCTCCAGCTTCTTCAAGTTGGATGGTTTGCGCTTGTGAACAGCAATCTTTAAGTCTGACCACAGATTTTCTTTTGGATTGAGGTTTGGGCTTTGACTAGGCCATTCCAACACATTTACATGTTTCCCCTTAAACCACTCAAGTGATGCTTCAGCAGTGTGTTTGGGGTCATTGTCCTGCTGGAAGGTGAACCTCCATCCTAGCCTCAAATCCCACACAAAGTGGTACAGGTTTTTCTCAAGAATATCCCTGTATTTAGCACCATCCATCTTTCCCTCAACTCTGACCAGTTTTCCAGTCCCGACTGCTGAAAAACATCACCACAGCATGATGCTGTCACCACCATGTTTCACTGTCGGGATGGTGTTCTTTGGGTGATGTGATGCGTTGGGTTTGCGCCAGACATAGCGTTTTCTTTGATGGTCAAAAATATATATTTTAGTCTCACCAGACCAGAGCACCTTCCTCCATACATTTTGGGAGTCTCCCACATGCCTTTTCACAAACTCAAAAAGTGCCATTTAGTTTTTTTGCTGAAAGTAATGGCTTTCTTCTGGCCACTCTGCCATAAAGCCCAACTCTATGGAGCGTACGGCTTATTGTCGTCCTATGTACAGATACTCCAGTCTCTGATGTGGAACTCCAGGGTTACCTTAGGTCTCTGTGCTGCCTCTCTAATGCCCTTCTTGCCCGTTCCGTGAGTTTTGGTGTGGGGCCATCTCTTGGCAGGTTTGCTGTTGTGCCATGTTCTTTCCATTTGGTTATGATAGATTTGATGGTGCTCCTATGGATCATCAAAGATTTGGGTATTTTTTTATAATCTAACCCTGACTGTTACTTCTCAACCACGTTGTCCCTTACTTGTTTGAAGTGTTCCTTGGTCTTCATGGCAGTGTTTGGTTAGTGGTGCCTCATGCTTAGGTGTTGCAGCCTCTGGGGCCTTTGTAAAAGGTGTGTATATGTAATGACAGATCATGTAACACTTAGATTGCACACAGGTGGACATCATTTCACTAAGTATGTGGCTTCTGAAGGTAATTGGTTGCACCAGAGCTTTTTATGGGCTTCGTAACAAAGGGGGTGAATATATACGCACATGCCAATTATCAGTTTTTTATTTCTGAAAAATAGTTTTATGTATATATTTTTCTAATTTTACTTCACCAACTTAGACTCTTGTGTTATGATCCATCACATATAATCCAGATTAAAAAAACATTGAACTAAAGGCTGTAATGTAACAAAATAGGTAAAAAGCCAAGGGGGTGAATACTTTTGCAAGGTACTGTACTTTGAAAAAGTGCTGTACGTTTGAAATTGTCCTAAGTGGCCACTAACACAATTGTTGGAAAATCAACGAGGATGGGAATTTCCTGTTACCAGAAACCTACTTAGTTAGAAGTTTCACTATTAACATAAAGTATATTTCTTCTCACATTAATAAAGTGATGCAAGTCAACAAATGAGTCAAGACTTACCAGAGCTGGGTTTGTCCAGTTCATTTTATTCTAATCAGATTTGTTAAAGCTGAGCTTTGCGATAAGCAAATTATGTCTAAATACAAGAAACCTGTATATTCTCCCTTGCATCTTGGTGTGCTTTGTATATTTCTTCCAGATCTGTGCAGTAATCCAGTGTAAATCAACTCCTCTGTGCAGGAGCTTCCTGTAATAAAGACCAGTCACTGCTGCTCTCTCTCCTTGTGTAGTGTGACTGGTCTTGTATCCACCCCCTCATGTAGTTTTCTACAGGCTGTCTTGAGTGGGTGTGACTTGCTGAGTGACTCCCACAGCTCTGCTGTCTGGAAAGGCGATATGTAGCCCCAGGAAATAATTGGGTTTGCAATGGCATTTCCTGCACACAAAGTGAATTTATATTATTTTTTACTATTGAAGAATATATTTAAATAACAGTTTTAAAGTTTATGTAAATCCTAACAATAATCTTGTAGCGGTGCGCCCGTGGGGTCGCTGCATTTAGTAGTTCCACACGTCACCCTACTTGGCCAGGCATTTACTTCAGACACACTTTGCCAGTCAATGAACAGTCCTATAGCTTGTTTTTTTTGTTTTTTTATTTATGGGATTAAACTTGGATGGGGAAAAAGGACATGGGATGCACAAATAATGAATCTTGCTTGTTTTAACAAAGATAGTTGAATCTATATGGACAGTCTCTAAAGCTCCACATGCCACCAGCACACTACTTGAGGTCACTTTGCCTTCTCTACTGTACAATCCTAGATTCCTGGCACCGTTAGCACATGGTTAGGCCTTACTCTGAATAAGTCCCAATAGTTCAATAATAGCCATTTGCTGGCAGGGTCTAAAGTCCCCTTTGGTGTTGCAATCAAATAGAGATGTAAAAGGACATGTGTGCTAACTGAAACTTGGTGGACTGCTGATCCCAAAAAGTTTGGTGCAAATCCTGCAAACCCTCTTGGCTGCAGCAACTTGACTTCAACAACACCACGGTCTCTCCCTCTAGCTTCACATCCAATCCTGGCATGTCCCTCCTAGAGCTTTTCACTGTGCTTCTCACTCACCGACCCCGTAATGGATCCTTCCCAAATGACTTGGCCAGCATTGCTCCCCATTGTCCTCCTCCTGCTCACATTCAGGACACCTCTCAATGACCGTGTAGAAAGAGGTTCTCTCTCCAGCTCCCAAGCTCCAGACCCGAGGTCACCCCCCAATAAGGGGGTACCCTCAAGGGCCACAACAGTCTAACACTCCATCACTCAGTTCTTCCACCCAACAACTCCTCCCAAAACAGGCTGACCATGAGTGTATATATATGAGGCTTGCCCCCTGCCAATCCTAGTTAGGGATTTGTCAGGGCTCCAAGACACCCTCTATGCCCTCTTGAAACAGAGGAAGCACCAGAGAGATGAAGTACATGTCAGTCACCTGCTGCTACACTAAACCACTCCCCAGCCCCCAGATCAAAAACAAACTGCCTCACAGTAGGCAAAATCAGGTGCCTCCTGGTGTCTTCGTTACAGTCAGCTCTGCAGGACCTCTGGGTTCAGCTTCTCTCTCGAGGCCCTTCTCTCTTCTCTCTCGAGGCCCTTGGGTCTACTACCCCAAGCCACACAACCACCTTCCTTTATGGACTCTGTTCCCTGGCTCAACTAACTAAGCACATGTATGTAGAACCTACCCCAATTTTACAGGAGCCTGATGGTGACTACCAGAAGCACTGAGGGCTGACATACTTCATCAGGGTGTAGGTTACTAGGCATAGTAGGTGATGAACAAGAAAGAAAGTTGTGAGCCAGTCACTTTTATGCTTAAACAAGAGAGAAGTTTGTTTCTCAAACTGGAAAAATGTGGGAGAGGGAATAGGGCACAGGACACCCTTAATCAAACATAGTAACCTTTAGCAAATAGGCAGATTGGAAGACTCCTTAGACAAACATGGTTAGATAAGGTAGACAGCAGTACAGAAAGGGAGCCTTTAAGCCGAACCAGCACATATGTACTTTGTGGGATAGGCTGTCTCCTATAGTAACTGAGCTTTACTCACTGCATCATACTGAATTCTTTGGATGGGGTTCCCTCTTGAAGCTCTCCCAGCCACCTCATGGATCCCCGTTCCATGAAGAGTCACCTCTGGTGCTTCTCTAGAATGTCATCGCTCTCAGAATTGTCTCCGGGTATTGTGCAGGCTTTTCTCAGCAGACCCTTCTAAATCCAGATACTAAGCTTCGGATAGGCCTAGCAGCCAGGCGTTGTCTTACACACATCCCACTCAGACCACAGCCTGGGCGGGGAAGACTAACTGATCACTTGACTTCTCTCAAATAAATACTTTTTCCCATCATTCATAGCAGCGAATCTGATTGGCTGAGAAAAGTATGTTTATTCATAACCCAAACTCACTGTAGCTCATCACACTAATGTCAAAGGCAACAGCCCCACCTACTGACAAATGGGAGAAACCACAGTTTACCAGGATTAAGAGGGAAGCCATTTGACCTCTAAACACAACAAATTAGCCAGGCTGGCTGCCAACCAGCATAACTAAATTTACCTGTAGCCCTATTCTAGGATGAGGGTGCTACATGTACCCAGGGCTTTTATACATTATCCCAACATGCAATGCAGCACTTTTCCTCTGCCAATTGTCAGGACTGTAACAAAGCCTGTGCACTCACTTGTCAGGTCCCCTCCTACTGTCCAATACACCTCCCTTTTGGACCAGTGGGGGGACGGTCAAACAAGCTAAGCTGCACATGAACACAATGAGCAGACAGAATCAATAGATCCTACTCCCCGGTAGGCAGAGAGCACTCTACCTTTTACATGACCATCTTCCTGGTAAGCAGAAAAACCAAAAACTATACTCTCTTCTAGCACCTACCAAGGAGGGCGCTACACAAAAATTTAGCAAAGATGGAACTGCAACCATCTCGCAGAGTCGTCCATGTCAACCATGGAAGTTAACTGCTCGACAGGAGCATCTTCTGATGAGAAGGGTTGCCATGCAAGTTCACTGCATCTAGCTCAAGAATTAAAAAGCCATACTGGGGTGATTGTTTTCCGTGACACAAAATTGCATGCATGGGTATCGTCCACGTAGAAAGCCTCTCCTAAAGCCCATGCACAAAAACCCTGCCACAAATTTGCCAGTGCCCATGCTAATAAGGAAGACTACTAGGACTCTACTCTGGAGTGACGAGACCAAGATAAATGTTTGTGGAACTGATGGCTTTAAAACTTTATGGCCTAGGTGAGGAGTACAAAGAAAAATGCATGAAACACAGTGGTGGCAGTGTCTATCTGTGAGGCTGCATGAGTGCTGCTAGTGTCGGGGAGCTGCATTTTATTGATGGTATCATACATTTACAGATACGCTCTATATTGAAAGAGAAGTTGCCACCATCACTGCGTGCCCTTGGTTGTCATGCACTTTTCCAACATGACAATGATCCAAAACATACATCTATGACCACAGTTGCATTTCTAAAGAAGAACAGGGTAAAAGTGATTCAGTGGCCAAGTATGTCTCCTGATCTAAACACATCGAAAACCTATGAAGAATTCTGAAGAAACAAGTTGAGCATCACTCTCCATCCAGCATCCAGACTCTATAAGGCCTTGTACACACGACTGGATCTGTCAGATGAAAATGGTCCGTGGACAGTTTTCCTCTAGACATGTCCGCTCGGAGATTTTGGTCTGATGGTTGTACACACCATCAAACCAAAATCCACGCGGACAGAATAAGTGGTGATGTGACGACGACGTGACGACGACGATGACGCCGCGACGTGCGCGAACCCGGAAGTTAAATGCTTCCACGCATGCGTCGAATCATTTCGACGTCATGCGCGGGTTCTCGGGCCAGCGGACATGTCCGATCAGTCATACTGACCATCGGACATGTCTGGCGGACATCGTTCCAGCGGACAAGTTTCTTAGCATGCTAAGAAATTTTTGTCCGTCGCAAAACGGACAGCTGGACAAATGTCCGATGGAAAACGGTCCGGTCGGCCGTACAGACGACCGAACATGTCCGCGGAAACTGGTCCGCAGACCAGTTTTAGCGGACATGTTCGGTCGTGTGTACGAGGCCTCAGAGGTAATTCTTGAAGAATGGAAAAAGATAGATGTTGCAATATGTCGTCAACTTGTTCATTCCATGCCTAGAAGACTTGGTGCTGTCCTCACAAATCATGGAGGTCATACAAAATACTAAATGTAGTAGTTTTTGTTGTGGGGTGTATTCATTTTTTCATAAACGAATTTCAGTAAAACTAAAGATTTTGTAATCTTATGCTGGCCATACACAATGCGAAAAATCAGCTGAAATTCATTTGGCCAGTTCGTTCATTTTTGGGCCAGTTAATGAACACAAAATCAAAAAGCGTTGGGACGTTTTTGAGCGGACAAAAAGAAAGTTTGGAAATTTTCTGCCGAATGAACGATATATTGAAAGGTTAATGTGCTTCCCGTCCGAACTGTGTGCACTAGTTACATGTGTAGCACTACCCCTGTAGGAGATGCTGGTTAGTTTTTGGGTCAGCCGCTACCCCGCTGTTCGCCATCAGCGCTAGGTGTTACATTGGAGAGTTATCCACAAATGTCTGCACCAAACACTCAGTCTCTTTTCCCAATGCTTTTATTAACAACTTCAATAAGAGGGATGGAGAGTTAGGGGAGATTCAGATACCTTGCTTTACGGATCACGGGTACTCTCTTGATGACATGCTTCCTGAAGACGTGTTAAACGAAACGGACGTAGAGGCATCACCTGGTCACGTACTGAGGTCACTTCCGGTTCCCTTTGGCTCACTGCGGTGCAGGGTGGAACGCACGCCAGCGCACACGAGTCGGGACCTTCTCCACCTATTTGATACTATGCCACCCAGCCTCAGTGCCGGGCCTTGGGCATTCCTTAAGTAAGCAGCCATTTGGCTTTTTATTTGAACATTTTCAATTATAATAAACGGGATTACACTATTTCGGACCTTATCTTCTTATTTGCATATGCCGTCCTGAGTCTCCATGGGCTAAGAGGTTGTTCCATTATCTGTTTTTTCATCTGTTAATTCATCTGTTCAACTTGCTATGAAGCACATTTGACCACTTTTTTTCAGTAAAAGGGTCAACTACTTGTGGTAAGCTGCCATCTTTAAGCACTTTTGTGGGTGTCCTTATTAGAGTCGGTGAAGGTGGACATTTAACAGCTTCTATTACTGGATATTATTTCACTGGATGTTTGTGGCAATTGTTGTGACTCTTGCAGTACACTACAGTTCTATGGACTCACATAGGAGCACGTGTATTTATTGAATCTATGTTATTGTGATTATTTATGGAATATTGTCATTATCTTCATTTATTTTCACCTAATGACCACTAATTATCAAGTGTAACTATTAGGCACCTGTCATGTTGGGGTCTAGATGTTAATGTGTTTTTTTGTGTTATTTAGGTTATATTAGGTAGGCTGGTGCATCACTTGCTATTTATTTATTTATTTTCTATTATATGTATTATTTTTATTTAATACCTATTAGCGCACTCACCCATTTTTTGAATCCACTCTCTTGAATCCAGAGGACAAACAGTCTCCACATTGGATCAAGCAACCGCCGCATAGGCCTCTCTCTCTGACCTAGCAGCCGGTGCGTCGCTCGGTCAAAGTCTCTGCCACAGACTTGATGAATATAGTAAGGTTGTTGTACAATCCTCTGCCACAGAACTGTTCAACTGAATAATCCCTTGTAAAGTCCCACAATAGCTACACAGTATCTGTTTCTTTCAGCCATTCGGCGATACTGTGATACTGTCCTCCAATTGAGTTTCCAGGCTCTTCTTGAGATACCAGCCTTTTAGCTTGGTCCTCTTTTGGAAAAGTCCTCCCCTGGTTCCTCCAATTGATCAGCTTCTCCCCGCAGTCAAGACAGCACATGGCCACCCCTGGATCAGTAGGCCCCAGAATTCCTGGGCCTGCATTCAGTAACAAAGCCTCGGGCCAGCAGGCCCCGAGGCAGAAGAGCTGCCATAACGCACCTTAGGCCAGGAGGGTCATCAGGTCAGAACCCCAATAAAACAGTGTCTGTACCTTAAGTACCCTCTCCCAGAATGCCCAGCGACAGGAACACTCCCACTGGGTTGTCTCTGGGGAGAAAGCACTCAATACATCCAGCATGCTGTATTTCCAAGCTTGACCAAAAATTACAGCGACACCCAGGGTCAAGTGGAAAAATGCACAGCGCAGCCGAACTGACACAGAGACCAGCAATTAACATAATCATTCTGAGCTAACTACAGCTCAGATACCACTAGATTTAAATATAGCGCCTACTCAATAGGAGCAGGGCGCTACACATGTAAAAAAAAATGTATTAATTTACAGGTATGTCCACGGAACGATTTATCGGTCATTACATGATAGCACTATCGTTTTCTCTCACGGCCGAATGTTCGTTTTTCAAATATGGGTTCGGCCGATTTTTCGTATAGTGTATGGCCAGCATAAGTTATGTTATTAACTTTAGTTTCATGTGGTGAGACAAACAAATGTTCTATGAAACTCAGTTTTGACAAAATTTTGGAAAGTGTTCAATAAGATATTGATTAAAATCTTACTTTTCAAAAGGGGTGCACTCATTTATGCTGAGCATTGTGTATTTAAATATTACAGAACATCAAAATATATATACTGCAAAACAGCATGGAGGAGAAAGGGAGGAGTTATTGATTCCTTACAGACTTGGGCCCGGATTCAGATGCTGTAGATTGGTCTATCTATCTGCGGGCGTAACGTATCTCAGATACGTTACGCCGCTGTAACTTTGGGCGCAAGTTCCGTATGCAGAAAGAACTTGCGCCCTTAGTTACGGCAGTGTAACGTATGTGTGGCGGTGTAAGCCCACCTAATTCAAATGGGGATGTTGTGGGCGTGTTTTATATAAATTTAAGATGACCCCGCGTATTTTACGTTTTTTGTGAACGGCGCATGCGCCATCCGTGAAATATCCCAGTGTGCATTGCTCCAAAGTACGCCGCAAGGACGTATTGGATTCGACGTGAACGTAAATGACGTCCAGCCCTATTCGCGAACGACTTACGCAAACGACGTAAAATTTTCAAAACTCGGCGCGGGAACGACGTCCATACATAACATTAGCTACGCCTCATAAAGCATAGGTAACTATACGCCGAAAAAAGCCTAACGTAAACGCCGTAAAAAAATGCAGGCGGGACGTACGTTTCTGAATCGGCATAAATACCTAATTCGCATATTCCTCACGTAACTATACGGAAGCGCCACCTAGCGCCCAGCGTAAATATGCAGCCTAAGATACGACGGTGTAAGACACTTACGCCGGTCGGATCTTAGGGAAATCTATGCGTAACTGATTCTCTGAATCAGGCGCATTTATACAACGGCCCGCACTCAGAGATACGACGACGTATCTGGAGATACGCCGTCGTATCTCCTATCTGAATCCGGCCCGTGTTGTCCTTGGGTGACAATGCTGCTCAATAAAGTTGTTACCCTTGGACAGGAAGTGTGTTGATGTCAGGATTACCAGGTTAAATTAAAAGAAAAAAAGTTTAAAAATAAGAAAACTATTGCAGCCACCACATCTAAGGACAGGCAAGCTGCAATAGTATTATTTTTTTGGTTTTGGGTTTAGACACAATTGATAGCCCTGCTTCAGCCAAAACTTTAATTTTGTTTTACATAGAAAAGGGAAAGGTGAGAAAGCCTGTCAGGTTTTCAATGCCAACTGTATATCTATTGAGGAGATTTTCCCCTTGCTTCAAGTGAGAACAGGAAGTAATGGGAAATCTCTAAAGCGGGGACAAACACACAGATTTAGCACAGTGAAGAAAAAAGTACACAGCAATGATGTAGCACCCTGTGTAAGGTTTTACAGCATGTAGCTGGGACAAACTATCCAACACACCGTGCTGATAGCAGTGGTAGCCATAGATGTAAAAGAGGACAAAGATTTAACACGTTGAATGAAGAACGTATTACTATTTTGCTTTTGGCAATTTTTTAGCAACATGGTTGGTTTTAAAATTAGTGGGTCAGCATGATAGCCAGTCAACAAACATTTTCAGAAAGATAGCAACATCAGCCTACAATATATATTTTTTGAGGTTTACTTAACAAAAAAAAAATAGCATTGCAATATTGCCATCTAGTGGTTGATACTTACACTGCATCATATTCAACCTGTAAACATTAATGAGGGTAATTTGAAATGGTACTATATATACTAAGTTGCAAGAAGTCTGCTTACAGCTCTGTAGTGACTGTTTTTAATGAATATGGACCCGACAATGTCTAGTTAAAGAAGTATATTCAGGATAATTCATGAAGAGTGTCTACAACACCCTTTAGAAATCCATCGTGCCTTCGTACAGTAAATGCAGATGCTTGCCCAAAATTTATGGAAAACAGGAACATTTATTTGGGACTTCCACTCCTTGTATAAATTGGTACTATGCAGCAGTAAACACCTCTGCTGTGTTACAGTGCACATGAAATAAGGGTGGAGCATTTTTCGAGGTGTGATCAAATGTTAAGGACTCATACAGTAAGAAAATTACAACCAACACAAATATGGACACGTGTGTTCTTTACATAGCAGTACTACCGTGAAATGCATAAATACTGTATAGAACAATTTACATGCAACATTCAAAAAGGGGCACCCTGTTACCCCTGCACACCTACACACAGGGCCGTTGCTACCACTAGGCAGACTAGGCAACTGCCTAGGGCGCACTGCCGCCTAGGGTGCCCAGCCGCTGGTTATTCTGCTCCTGCACTGTACACAGAGTTTGCAACTATCTAACAGGCCGCTCTGACATGTGTCAAGCAGAGCCGCGCACGATGCCCCCCCCCCCCCACGCGGGGCTCTCCGTTCTGACATCATGTGTCCAGCAACCATCCAGTTCCCCCAGCAGGGCGTTCTCCGCTCTGGTGTGTCCAGAAATTCCCCCTCTCCGCTCTGAGATCATGATGTCACATGAGCTACACACTTATCTCAAGTCCCGTCCAAGGGTGGATCCAGAGTCTAGTCTCGGGAGGGGCACTGCCAGAAAATAAGGTGTTGCTTACAGAACTCAATTAGGTGTCCGGTGTGTCTGCTGCAATGTTGCAGTACCGCTAAAAAAATCAATGATCGCTGCCATTACTAGTAAAAAATATTTAAATATAAATGCCATAAATCTATCCCATAGTTTGTAGACGATTGTCAGGAACTGCAGACATGGTACAAGAGATGCTCAGAGACTGCAGACGTGGTACAAGAGATGGTCAGAGACTGCAGACATGGTACAAGGGATGGTCAGAGACTGCAGACATGGTACAAGAGATGGTCAGAGACTGCAGAGGTGGTACAAGAGCTGGTCAGAGACTGCAGACGTGGTACAAGGGATGGTCAGAGACTGCAGACATGGTACAAGAGATGGTCAGAGACTGCAGACATGGTACAAGAGATGGTCAGAGACTGCAGAGGTGGTACAAGAGCTGGTCAGAGACTGCAGACGTGGTACAAGGGATGGTCAGAGACTGCAGACATGGTACAAGAGATGGTCAGAGACTGCAGACATGGTACAAGAGATCAATGCAGCCTCATCAGTGCCCATCATTGCAGCCTCACTGCAAGGGCGGATCCAGAGTCTAGTCTCGGGAGGGGCACTGCCAGAAAATAAGGTGATGCTTACAGAACTCAATTAGGTGTCCGGTGTGTCCGCTGCAATGTTGCAGTACCGCTCAAAAATCAATGATCGCCGCCATTACTAGTAAAAAATATTTAAATATAAATGCCATAAATATATCCCATAGTTTGTAGACGATTGTCAGGGACTGCAGACATGGTACAAGAGATGGTCAGAGACTGCAGACGTGTTACAAGAGATGGTCAGAGACTGCAGACGTGTTACAAGAGATGGTCAGAGACTGCAGACGTGGTACAAGGGATGGTCAGAGACTGCAGACGTGGTACAAGAGATGGTCAGAGACTGCAGACGTGGTACAAGAGATGGTCAGAGACTGCAGACGTGGTACAGGAGATGGTCAGAGACTGCAGACGTGGTACAAGGGATGGTCAGAGACTGCAGACATGGTACAAGAGATGGTCAGAGACTGCAGACATGGTACAAGGGATGGTCAGAGACTGCAGACGTGGTACAAGAGATGGTCAGAGACTGCAGACATGGTACAAGAGATGGTCAGAGACTGCAGACATGGTACACGAGATCAATGCAGCCTCATCAGTGCCCATCATTGCAGCCTCTCTGTACATATGAATGCAGCCCCACTGTATATATGAGCGCAGCCCCACTTTTGTATATTAATGCAGTCCCACTTTTGTATATAAATTCAGTCCCACTTTTGTATATGAATGCAGCCCCACTTTTGTATATAAATGCAGTTCCACTTTTGTATATAAATTCAGTCCCACTTTTGTATATAAATTCAGTCCCACTTTTGTACAGTATATAAATGCAGTCCCACTGTATATATAAATTCAGTCCCAATTTTGTATATAAATTCAGTCCCAATTTTGTATATGAATGCAGCCCCACTTTTGTATATAAATGCAGTCCCACTTTTGTATATAAATGCAGTCCCACTTTTGTATATAAATGCAGCCCCACTTTTGTATATGAATGCAGCCCCACTTTTGTATATTAATGCAGCCCCACTTTTGTATATTAACGCAGCCCCACTTTTGTATATAAATTCAGTCCCACTTTTGTATATAAATGCAGTCCCACTTTTGTATATATAAATACAGCCCCACTTTTGTATATGAATATACAATATGAATATACATGCGTATCACGGCGCCCCCGGCGTAATGGCCTTCCAGGCCGGGGTGCGCGTGCCACGTGGTATTCCTGGTTCCAGGACCATGTTGGTCCGGAACATTTGAGCTGTGGCAGGAAGCCCAGTGGTCGACTGGGTTCCCAATCCTGAAGATCCCAAGCGGGATAGCTGTTTGGTGGGGAGTCCATCTGAGGAGAGCCAATGAGAGGCTGGCGATCCAATAGGGTCTCGACAAACCACGGGGGATCAAGGTAGCCGGACACTGAGAGACTGGTGACCTCTCAGTCGGTACCTGAAAATTATCTGAAGGAGTTCCAGACACAATTCTATCAAGAAGGATCATCTCCGTAATCACAATCACAGAGAGGGCCTGTGGCAGAGGACTTTCCCTGAGTCCATTTCAGGAGGGTCTGTGGCAGAGACTTTTCCTTCAAGTTCGAGCGATACCCTGGCTGCCAGGTCAGTGAGAGAGGCCTGTCCAGGTAAGCTATACCCACTCTGGCTAGAGTGGCGAAGAATACAAAGTATTGTTGGAAGCAGGACTGTTTCCCTATTGTTGTGCCTGAGTCTGCCATTTCTCCTTCTACTTCACCTCTACTCTTCATCACAAGTTCTAATGTTTTTACCCGGCTGGGTAATAAAGAGCACAGAAAAAGATACCTGTCGTGGACATTCCGTTACTGCTATATGCACCATACACCCCTAGGTCGGCAGAAGAGCCATGAGGTAACATACCACCCAAAACAAACCAGCATCTCTTTCAGGGGTAGTGCTACAAAAAAATGTTGAAAGTTGTGAATGAGCTATGCTTGTGAGTAAATCGTATGTTTGCTTGAATTTTTTTTTTAATTATTATTATTTATTTTAAAATTTATTTATTACACTAGGAGGTCCTTTTTATTCTTCTTACCTGGAGTAAACTTAGAAGTACAGTCATATGGATCTAAATATTGAAAATGTTGATTATAAATTGTCTTAATCTTATTTCTGATCTCCTGTGATAAGAGATCAATACCAGCTGGTAAGAGGCAGTGTATCACTAAGGTGGAGGTGTTTCCCTATCATCACATTTCAGGTTGCCATAATTTTTCCTCATTACTTGGAGATTGGAGTTTCCAATATTTTTTTTGGACTATATGTGATGCATTTACCTATGTCATTTCACTCTTATGGACTTTAATTGGTTTTTCACGTTTATATTGATTTTTCATTCTTCGTTTAATTATTGATAGTGTCTGATCATATATTATATCTATTTTTATGTCATATATATTCACTATTGGGTATTCACCTGTTAGGCACAGTTATATATTTTTCACATATACATGTATTTAATCTTATTAGCGCAGCTTGTTTTTTCCTTTCTTGCATTTGTGTAGTATAACACTTTTAGTTGCTTGCTTGACATCTACTGAATAAGCACAATTTTATTTTCCCCCTTTTTATTCTTATAATACCTTCCACTGTGTCTGAGTTAAAGGGGGGAAAGATGTATCCTAAAGAAAAGGATTCCTAAAGAGTTTGAAGCAAGCTGAGACTATGCGGAAAAATGTTGTATGACTCACTTTTTATAATGGGTTGTTAACTCTGGTAATCCTCCTTTCCACTTGAGGGATAAGGGCGGTGAAAGGATTGATATATTTGATGTTTTGGCAAGAGAACACAGACTTTTATTGTGATGATATAGATGAGATTCTCTTTTGGATAAGAATCAGCATTTTATGAGACTTGATTATTATTGAATTTCACCTATTTATACAGGGCCATATTCTCGTACTTTCTGCGGCGGCATCGCGTAAGCTATTTACACTACGCCGCCGCAACTTACTGGAGCAAGTGCCGTATTCCTCAAGCACTTGCTCCGTAGTTTGCGGAGGCATAGTGTAAAAGGCCCGGCGTATCCCCGCGTATTTCAAAGGGGGCGGCTTATATTTAAATTAAGCGCGCCCCCGTTTCGATCAAACTGCACATGCGCCGGGCTAAAAATAGCCCAGTGCGCATGCTCCAGTTCTCGGCAGAAAACGTCAATGACGCCGACGTGTGCGTCATTGACGTAAAGTCGTATTCAAGAACGACTTAGGAAAACGACGTACCCGACGGGAAAAGACGACGCGGACCCGACGCCATACTTAACATGGCATACGTGGGACTGGCGTAAGGTTACCCCTCATATAGCAGGGGTAACCTTACGCTTACGCAAACGACGTAAGCGACAGTTACGCGACGCAATTTTGTTTGTGAATCGGCGTATCAGGCTCATTTGCATAAACAAATGAGACCTTACGTAAACGCCACCTAGCGGCCGGCGGCGAATTACATTTAACATCCGACAGTGTAAGTGACTTACACATGTCGGATCTTCAGCGTATCTATGCGAAAATGATTCTAGGAATCACTCGCATAGATACGCGGGTCAAAAAAGAGAGATACGACGGAGTTTCCTGAGATACTCCGTCGTAACTCTACTGAGAATATGGCCCACAGTGTTTATTTCACTTTAAGATAAATGTACAGTTGTTTTTTTATATATTTTAACACTGTTTTTTGAATGTTTAGAAGTTAAACACCGGAGGGTGTTATTTTACCAGCGTCTTGGGGAAGTAGAGTTAAGCGCAGGTAAAGTGGGTTAAGTATTTTTTTTACACTTATCAAACAGATATACCAAAACCCTTTCAAAGGTCTATTTAACAGATGAAAAGGCACCAAACAAGGTACGTTCATTGTTGGGGCCTTTTTTTGATTATTATTTGTTTATTTACAATAACCACAAGTCAGTCCCTATAATTCAGAATGCCTTGAATGTCTACTGTTTGCTGGCCACCCGGGGGCAGTAGAAGCCACAGAAAGGGACAAACTCTTGGTAGAACATCTGGAGAAATGTACATTGCAGAATTCTTTGGATTTGCATACACTGTGTTTTGTATTTTATTTCTAATGCAAAAATCTTTTACATGATCATAAAAATACTACCTGTTAGGATTTCAACTACACGTGATTCTATAGTGTAATCCACAGTTTTCACTATTATATATTAACAAGCGTGATTGACAGCAAGCTATTGAATACCAGTTACAAAATGTAACACCAGATTTTAATGTATGCGAGACTAAAGAAAAAAAGACTAATGAAGAGAAAAACGTTCAGAAAGGGAGCACATATAGCAGCAATAATAATTGGCAACAAACAGACAAACAATGGATTTGCTTAAAAGCTTAGAAAGTACTCATAGGCCCCGTACACACGACCAGTTTCCTCGGCAGAATTCAGCTTCCGACCGAGTTTCTGGCTGAATTCTGCCGAGAAACCCGGCCGTGTGTACACTTTCGGCCGAGGAAGCCAACGAGGACCTCGGCGAGGAAATAGAGAACATCTCTATTTCCTCGTTGTTCTATGGGAGCTCTCGGCCCGCCGAGCTCCTCGGCGGCTTCAGGGCTGAACTGGCCGAGGAACTCAATGTGTTTGGCACGTCGAGTTCCTCGGCCGTGTGTACGAGGCTTTAGATTTATACAATAAGTCGGTTGACACCAGGAATCCCACTGCATTTGTGACCTGTGCTTGGGGTGTCGTTATTTTACCATTATCACCTGCTGCAGATCGCAACTGCAGTGCATTTTGAATGTGTTCTGGTGTGAATAGGCAATAAAACAAATTAAAGATAATACCTCTGTTCACACATAAACATGCACTAAAATGCCTGAACATGCTTAAAAAATGTGGGGCAGATCCTTGTACAGCGGCGCATTTATGCGCCGGGCGTAGCGTATCTAAGATACTACGCCGCCGTAACTTACTTTTTTTTTTTTTAATCCACAAAGAATCTGCGCCGTAAGCAACGGCGGCGTAGTGTATCTTTGGCGGCGTAATGGCGCGGAATTTAAATGTCTGTGATGGGGGCGTGTTTTATGTAAATACGTCGTGACCCGACGTAAACAACGTTTTTTTTAACTGCGCATGGGCCGTCCGTGGGGGTATCCCAGTGCATCATTCTACGCAAATCCCTATTAGCGAACGACTTACGCAAACGACGTAAAAATTTAAAATTTCTATGCAGGAAGGATGGCCATACTTAACATTGAGTACGCCTCATAACAGCAGCTTTAACTATACGCCGGAAAAAGCCGAACGCAAATGACGTAAAAAAATGCGCCGGCCGGTCGTACGTTCGTGGATCGCCGTAACTAGCTAATTTGTATACTCGACGCGGAATTCGACGGAAACGCCACCTAGCGGCCGCCGAAAAATTGCAGCTTAGATCCGACGGCGTACCAAGACGTAAGCCTGTCGGATCTAGCCGAGATGCCGTTGTATCTTGTTTTGAGGATACAAAACAAAGATACGGCGTGCAAAATTTTTAATTACGCGGCGTATCAAGAGATACGCCGGCGTAATACCTTTGTGGATCTGCCACTGTATGTGCATTGCCTTCCATTGGCGTGCAGTTTTATGTACGTTAACACAAGTTTTAACATGTTTTTTTTTATTTATTATTCTTTATTTTCAATTATACAGTCATACAGAAGTAAGCTGTGCTCAATAACATAGTACAACACCGCCTTTTACAAATAGACAAGCAAAACGGAGATGTGGACCACACTGTAGCATCAGATATGCTCTGTAAATTCTATCAAAATTTAATGTGGGCTAGAATGGTTAACCATGAAATAGATAGGTAACCCACTGCGGTTCTTGATTAAGAACGTAAAATCAATCTGAATGACTGATTAGGGACTGCAGGTAACAAAACAAAAACATTAAAAAAATATGTTGGGGGAGGGGGTAGAGGGTTGCAAATAGGGAAAGTAGAGAGATGGTTTGGGGGGGGGGGGGGGGGGCGAATGTAATGGGCAACTGAAATATATATATATATATATATATATATATATATATATATATATATATATATATATATATATATATAGCGTACTTCAACTAGAAACAGTAAGCAGTTCTTGGTAAAACACACAAGTGAGGCCCGGAGCAACTGGAAGTCAGTGTAGGGCCGGCCATGACAGGGTTAACAGAAACCCTAGTAGCTGTGGGGGGAGGAGCAGAGCAGGGGAGGAGAGATCACAGATATCTCTTACTCTCAGTTTCCCGGGCAGAGGCAGCGTGGGGGAGTGAAGTGCCTGCTGTGTCTGCTCAGCCTGCAGGGATTTCGCTTGTCCCAAATTGTCACGGCGATGAATGCGATCGAGGATTTATTCGGGAGATTGAGGGCGGAGGCGGCTATCCGGGGTGAGGACTGGCTGCAGAGGCAGTTGGGGGCGCTTTTATCGCAGGATGGAGGGGACATGGGGCGCATGGCGTCGGGGCCTAGCCGCGTCCAGACCGGACAAGCAGCATCGGGGCCGGAGCACACAGGTGTGGTGCTGGCGGAGTCGGGGCCTGAACGGTCGGTCCGGGGAGCAGTGCGGGCACACGGGGACACAATTCAGGTCGCATCGGGGCCTGATCACACAGGCATGGGAGCAGCGTCGTCGGGGCCTAGTCACACAGGCCGGGGGGCCTCGCGGACGCGCTCGTCCCGCCCCCCCGCCGGTATTCGCCCAGTATATCCCCGGGACGGCAGAGGGGGGATAGTGGACATAGCAGGGCCCCTTCGGGCCCCCCCGCGAAGCGGGCGGCGGGTATTGTGTCGGAAGGCCCAGCTGGGGGCACCAGGAGTAGCGTGGGTGCAAGGGGGGGACGGCCAGGGGGCTCAGATGCGGCGGCCTTGCCCGCCCGGCGTGTGGATCAGGCAGTGACGGGCCCGGTGGTGGGGTCTCGGCGAGTGGGATCGCAGGCCACGGTGGCTAGCCCCCCAGCTTCCTCGGCTAGCCACTTGCAGGAGGTGGAGCGCGTCGGCAGCAACAGGGTTACGCCAAGCAGGAAAGCTTCGGCAAAATCGCCGCACGGGTCCAGGGCCCGCAGGGGGAGTGAATCCGGCCCTGGGCCTTCGGCCTCCGGGACCGAGCCGCCCGGTGGGTCATCATCGGAGGAGGAGGATCGGTCGGAGGGAGAGCGGTCGGGATCTGAGGACGAGGTCTTGCCCAGGACGATACCAGCAACGAGGGATTCGAGACGGTCGGCTGATGGGATTGCTTCCACGCAGCCCGGTAAGTCATTTTACACTGATGTTTCTAATAGGCAATGTGTTGATGTGGTTGAGAGGAATGTGGTTGTTGCACCGGCGTCCCAGGTTACGGATGCACAGGTGGGTATTGCTGGAGGTGATGTGGGTTTGCAAAGGTTTTTGTCGGGGTTAGAGGCTCTGGTCAGTCAGCTAAAAGGGGGGGACAGACCTCCCGCAAGCCCGGCGGCGGCTTGGGGGCCGGTCGGGGGAGCTACGGGGGTGGCCGCGGCGGCGGTGGCGGCTGCCACTACGCCGTTGGTGGTAGCTGGAAAGGGGGCAAGTGGGGGCGGCTTGGGGGCCGGGGCATCAGTGCAGCCGGAGGTTACCGCCGAGTCGGCGGGGGCCGCTTCAAAAAAACGGGATTTAGTACGGCTAGCGGATGAGGCTAGGGGACAGGTTTACACCTGTTACGATGCGCCGCTGGGGTCGCATCTGAAACAGGAGGTACGGGAAAAGATCTGGAAGAGCGAGTACGTGGAGATATTCGCGCTGTTACCGCTGGAAAAATTCAATTTGGACAGGGTAAAACCAGAGGATTCTAAGAAGGAAGATGAGGAGAAGAGGAGGTACAGGCTAATACCTCGCACGTTTGCAAACTGGTCGCAGGCGTATTCCATTTTGGCCAGTGTGATTGGCGAGAAGAACCCCGAGCACTGCTCGGCGCTCTTCAGTTACCAGGAGGCGATCAGTGAGGCCTACAGGTGCTATGGGGGCACAGGTTGGATTAGATATGACGAACAGTTCAGGCAACGTCGGGCGATCAGGCCGGAAATTCGTTGGGACGCCAAGGACATTAGCCTTTGGATGCGGCTTATGACGGCTCCGAGGACGTCGGCGCCGTTTTTTCAGGGGGGGGCCGGCGGAGCCTCTTCCCTGGGACAGTCGGCCGGAAAGAAAAAAGGGGTTTGTTGGCAGTTCAACGAGGTTAGCTGCAAGTTTGGGGGGTCGTGCCGATACAAGCATGAGTGCTCCGGGTGTGGGGGTAATCACCCCTCTTCCCGCTGCTTCAAGCAGGGCAAGGGACGTCCCGGGGATTCTTCAGGTAAGAGGGAGCACCCCGGTGATGGTGAGAAGGATGCTGCCGTTTCTCGGTAGGTATCCGGACAGAGCGGCGGCTCAGCTCCTGGAGGAAGGTTTTACTGTGGGGTTCCGTATTCCTTGTAGCTTGACGGTGGTTCCGCCGCTGTCCAAGAATTTGCGTTCGGCTCTCCAACACCCCGAAGTGGTTTCTGAGAAATTACGGAAGGAAGTGGGGCTAGGCCGCATGGGGGGCCCGTTTGAATCCCCCCCTTTGGAGGGTCTGGTGGTATCACCGTTGGGGGTGGTACCGAAGAAGGAACCAAACAAGTTCAGACTCATTCACCACCTCTCATTTCCGAAAGGGGGGTCGGTAAATGATGCGATTGATGCGGGCGATTGTTCGGTGTGCTACACATCGTTTGACGCGGCGGTGGGATGGGTCAAGAAATACGGTCGGGGGGCGTTGATGGCCAAGTCGGACATCGAGGCGGCCTTCCGGCTGTTGCCGGTGCACCCGGACAGCTTCAGACTGTTGGGGTGTCACTGGGGAGGGGAGTTCTATGTGGACAAATGTCTGCCCATGGGCTGCTCGGTATCCTGTGCGTTGTTCGAACAATTCAGTTCCTTTTTGGAATGGGTGGTGCGAGACGTGGCGGGAGTGAATTCAGTCATCCACTATCTAGATGACTTTCTCTGCATTGGACCGGGGGGGTCACGGATTTGTGCAGTTTTGTTATCTACGCTAGAACACATAGCGGAACGTTTTGGGGTGCCTTTGGCGCCCGAAAAGACGGAAGGTCCTAGGTCTGTCATTCAATTCCTGGGCATAGTCATAGACGCCGAGAAGATGGAATGTCGTTTGCCGCAGGATAAGCTAGAAGGCCTCAAGGCGGAGGTCAGGGGTATGATTGGAGTGCATAAGGTGCAGCTGCGGGCTTTGCAGTCGTTGTTGGGTAAGCTGAATTTTGCCTGCAGGATTATCCCGATGGGGAGGGTTTTTTGTCGTCGGCTGTCGGCTAGCACTGCGGGTGTTAGGTTGCCCAATCACTATGTGCGGCTCGTGAAGGAGCATAGGGAGGACCTGCGGGTATGGCACTTTTTTCTAGAGGGTTTTAACGGCAGGGCCTTGTGGATGTCCGGCCCGGTCAGCAATTTTGACCTGGAGCTGTATACAGATGCGGCCGGGGGTGCGGGCTTTGGGGCCTTCTTTCAGGGTCAGTGGAGCGCTGGCTCTTGGCCGCAGTCTTGGGTGACTGCGGGCTTTACAAAGAATTTGGTGCTGCTGGAGCTGTTTTCCAGTGGTGCTGGCGGTTGAGTTATGGGGCACGTCTTTCCGGGATCGGAAGGTGCGCTTCCATGGGGATAACTTGGGGGTCGTGCAGGTGATCAATCGAGTTACCGCATCTTCTCCCCCAGTGATTCGTCTCCTGAGACACTTGGTGCTGCGCTGTATGCAGCTGAATGTGTTTGTGTATGCGGTGCACTTACCGGGTGTGGACAATGTCGTGGCTGACGCTTTGTCTCGGTTTCAGTGGGACAGGTTCCGGGAGCTGGTGCCGGAGGCAGAGGAACGGGGGGTCCCTTGTCCGGAGTGGCTGTGGCAGATTCCATTGGAACAATCTCCACCTGGATTAGGAAATCGTTGAGTGCGGGTACTTGGGCGGCCTATGAGAAGGTATGGTCGGAGTGGAGCGATTTGGTGAGGGAATCGGAGGTTCACCTTTCGGGACCGGAGGTGAGGACACTGGTTCTGTATTTTTTGTCTAGAAACATGGAAGCGGGAGTGTCGCCGTCGGCGTTGGATAAGAAATTGGCCGGGTTGGCATTTCTGTTCAAATGGCAAGGGTGGCCGGATCTTACAAAGGACTTCTGGGTGCGACAAGCTCTGAAAGGGTACAGGAAACAGGGGCGGCGACCTGACGCTCGCCGCCCGGTGTCTTTCGAAGTTTTGAGAGGAATCCTGGCTAAAGTGGGGGCGATATGTTCATCCAGGTTTGAAGTTACATTGTTCCGCGCGGCATTCGCGCTGGCATTTTTTGGGGCCTTTAGGGTGGGCGAGCTGGTGAGCCCGTCGAAATTGGTCCAGGGGGGCATGGGAGTTGCGGATGTCGGTTGGACCCCGGAGGGGGTCACGTTGTGGCTCAGAAGGTCCAAAACGGATCAGAGTGGCAAGGGAAGGGCGGTTCATGTGTTCCCAATTGAAGGGTCGGAGTTGTGCCCGGTCGGGCTGGTAAGGGACTACCTGGACATACGTCCGGGGGTGGGGGGCGCCTTTTTGGTACATGAAAATGGGTCCCCGATGTCACGATATCAGTTTGTGGCAGTGTTTAGGAAGTGTCTGGGGGCATTGGGCCTGGTGGCAAAGGAGTTCTCGGCTCATTCCTTTAGGATCGGGGCAGCTACGGAAGCGGCAAGGAATGGACTGGGTGAAGAGGCAATAAAGAGGATAGGGCGTTGGGAATCCAGGCGGTTTCAATTATATGTTAGGCCGCAGCTGGTGGCTAGTTTGGGTTGAAGGTCTGGGGAGTGGGGTTTTGAGTTACGGGGCAAAGGGGGTGACAGGGATTACTCAAAAGCGGGTTATCTCTATGTGGGTATGTTGGTGACGTGTTTTTTTGTTTTTGTTTACTGTTTTTCAGGTACTGGACCGCTTTTGGTCTGGATAATGGGCCACTCCTATGTGGTTCGGGGGGCCAGACGGGCGGATGATCGCCCGACCGGTCGCCAGCTGGGAATATCGAGACAGGAGGCGAGTGTAAGGTGGTTGGGGGTCCCCGGGATGTTATGGAGCAAGGTGGTGCCGGAGGTGCACAAATTTGCACAGCTGGACAGGCCACCGGAGGTTCTGGTTATTCACGCCGGGGGGAATGATCTTGGAGTGAGATCGATGATGGAGATAGCACGGGACATTAAATTTGACTTTCAGCGGATCCGGATGTCCTTTCCGGATACGATAGTGGTGTGGTCAGACATGGTGGCCAGGTCAACATGGAGGATGGCCAGGTCGGTAGAGGGGGTGAATCGGGCGCGCAGGAAGATAAACAGAAATGTGGGGCGGTTTGTGCTCAGGAACGGGGGGCTAGTGGTTCGGCACCCCGAATTGGAAGTGGACACATGGAGATACCTCAGGAGTGATGGTGTTCACCTCACGGACGTGGGGATTGATATGTGGGTGTTGCGTTTAGAGGAGGGGGTACAGCAAGCGATGAGGGTGTGGAGGTGCTCCCATAGGTAAGGGGTTACCTTTGGGTGCTGGTGGCGGGTGTTTTTGGACTTTGCAGGAGAAGATATTACCCCAAAGATGGACGCCAGTACCCAGCGGTGGGAGGGGTCCTGAAGGGGTTTCTAGTTCCCAGTCTACTAATGTAGCTGGAAGGTTGGTGAATGGGGGCACTGCGGTCAATGGTCGTCTTTGAGCCAGCTTCGGCTTGAGGCCTATGACCAGAGGTTAGGACACCGCAGTGCCAAAAAAGTGTTACATAGTTACAAAGTTTAAAGGTTAACGAGTTAAGGGTTAATGGGTCCTGCAAAGTCCAGCACCATGTTAGAGAGGTTATTATCTCAGGAAATAAGTGTTTTTTCTCTATGTGTTATTGGTTTTTGTTATTGGTTATTTATGATTATTTAAAGAGTATTTAAAATAAAGGAGGCTGCTACGGCCAGTTTTTACTCCAACACTAAGTAGTGGTCTCATTATTTATTAAAGGTTAAGTGGGGGTATTAACTGTAAAGGGGCTTTAGCGGTCAGGGTGAATTCTGGTATACCATAGTCAAGTGAGGCCCGGAGCAACTGGAAGTCAGTGTAGGGCGGGCCATGACAGGGTTAACAGAAACCCTAGTAGCTGTGGGGGGAGGAGCAGAGCAGGGGAGGAGAGATCACAGATATCTCTTACTCTCAGTTTCCCGGGCAGAGGCAGCGTGGGGGAGTGAAGTTCCCACCCACCCTCCCTTTATTCTGGGGTTTTATTGATTACGGTATTGATGGTATATGGATAAATTGGTATGTGGTTTGGTGCTGTTTTGGTGTTTTCTTTTCTTTCAGGTTTATGGATCACGTTGTCGTGGCAGTGGCGGGTGTTTTTGGACTTTGCAGGAGAAGATATTACCCCAAAGATGGACGCCAGTACCCAGCGGTGGGAGGGGTCCTGAAGGGGTTTCTAGTTCCCAGTCTACTAATGTAGCTGGAAGGTTGGTGAATGGGGGCACTGCGGTCAATGGTCGTCTTTGAGCCAGCTTCGGCTTGAGGCCTATGACCAGAGGTTAGGACACCGCAGTGCCAAAAAAGTGTTACATAGTTACAAAGTTTAAAGGTTAACGAGTTAAGGGTTAATGTGTCCTGCAAAGTCCAGCACCATGTTAGAGAGGTTATTATCTCAGGAAATAAGTGTTTTTTCTCTATGTGTTATTGGTTTTTGTTATTGGTTATTTATGATTATTTAAAGAGTATTTAAAATAAAGGAGGCTGCTACGGCCAGTTTTTACTCCAACACTAAGTAGTGGTCTCATTATTTATTAAAGGTTAAGTGGGGGTATTAACTGTAAAGGGGCTTTAGCGGTCAGGGTGAATTCTGGTATACCATAGTCATGCAATTTAATTACAAAGACTATATACACAATGTAAGTGGGCAAAAACAGAGAGACTAATATATACTCTCTATATACAGTATCTCACAAAAGTGAGTACACCCAGGGCCGATCTGCCCTATAGGCTCACTATGCAAGCCGCTTAGGGCTGCCCCGCAAAGTTGCGGGAGGGCCCCCCAAATTACTAGAGGCCCCGTCTGGTGAGAAGTCATTATCAACCCCTCACCCCGCTTGTCACTTTACCCACTTCAGACCCGCGCTATTGACAAAAGACGTCAACAGCGCGGCTCTCAAGCGCCAAGTGGACGTCTTTGGACGTCTTTTTAAAAGCATTACCCACTGCGCGCCACTGGGTGGCGCGCAGCGGGTAAACACTGTCCCGGCGCATCGCTGAAGAGCCGATGCGTGTACCTAGCGGCCGCGATGTCCGCCGGGTACACGCGATCGTCGGGAACACAGCAGGGACGTGGAGCTCTGTGTGTAAACACAGAGCTCCACGTGCTGTCAGAGGAGAGGAGATAGATGCTGTGTCCCTTGTACATAGGGACAAAGCATCGGTCACCTCCCCCAGTCACCCCCCTCCCCCTACACAGTTAGAACACACCCAGGGAATACATTTAACCCCTTCCTCACCCCCTAGTGTTAACCCCTTCACTGCCAGTCACATTTATACAGTAATTAGTGCATTTTTATAGCACTGATCGCTGTATAAATGTGAATGGTCCCAAATTTGTGTCAAAAGTGTCCGATATGTCCACCGCAATATCGCAGATCGCCGCCATTACTAGTAAAAAAAAAATCATAAAAAAAAAATCATAATTCTGTCCCCTATTTTGTAGGCGCTATAACTTTTGCGCAAACCAGTCGCTTATTGCGATTTTTTGTTTTTTTTACAAAAATACGTATCGGCCTTAAATGAGAAAAAAAAAAAATGGATATTTATTATAGCAACAAGTAAAAAAAAAAATATATATTTTTTAAATTGTCGCTCTTTTTTTGTTTATAGCGCAAAAAATAAAAACCGCAGAGGTGATCAAATACCACCAAAATAAAGCTCTATTTGTAGGGAAAAAAGGACGTCAATTTTGTTTGGGAGCCACGTCGCACGACCGCGCAAATGTCAGTTAAAGCGACGCAGTGCCGGAAGCTGAAATTTCGCCTGGGCACGAAGGGGGTTTATGTGCCCAGTAAGCAAGTGGTTAATGTAAGATGTAATTTCCAACAGCAGTACACCCCCACCACCCACTTCTCAACTTTAATCTTCAATGCTTAATGTCACTGTCGGAAGCACCCCCCCCCCCCCCCCCCCCCCCCCCGCACTTCTCAACTTTAATGTGACATGTAATTTTGCTTATGGGCCCCGGGTAGGTCAGGATGGGCACTGAGTACACCCCTCACATTTTTGTAAATATTTTATTATATCTTTTCATGTTGTCAAAAACTGAAGAATTTACACTTTCTTCGACCATGGTGAGGCCTGTTCTGAGTGAAACCTGTCCTTTTAAAGAGCTGTATGGTCTTGGCCACCATGCTGCAGCTCAGATTTAGGGTCTTAGGGCCAGATTCACGTAGACTAGCGGCGGCGTAACGTATCGTAGATACGTTACACCCCTGCAAGTTTTCATCGCAAGTGCCTGATTCACAAAGCACTTGCGATGAAAACCTACGCTGGCGGCCTCCGGCGTAAGCCCGCATAATTTAAAGGGGCGTGTGCCATTTAAGTTAGGCGCGCTCCTGCGCCGGACCTACTGCGCATGCTTCGTTTCGAAATTCCCGCCGTGCTTTGCGTGAACTGACGTCATTTTTTCGAACGGCGACGTGCGTAGCGTACTTCCGTATTCCCGGACGTCTTACGCAAACGACGTGAATTTTTACATTTCAACGCGGGAACGACGGCCATACTTTATACAGTACATACGTGTGCTGTGTAAAGTTAGGGCACCCAAAACGACGACTAACTTTGCGACGGGAAACTAGACTAGCAGCGACGTAGCGAACGCGAAAACCCGTCGTGGATCGCCGTGACTCTTAATTTGCATACCCGACGCTGGTTTACGACGCGAAACTCCCCCCAGCGGCGGCCGCAGTACTGCATCCTAAGATCCGACAGTGTAAGACAATTACACCTGTCGGATCTTAGGGCTATCTATGCGGAACTGATTCTATGAATCAGTCGCATAGATACTCTGAGAGATACGACGGAGTATCTGAGATACTCCGTCGTATCTCTGCTGTGAATCTGGCCCTTAGCAATCTTCTTATACCCTAGGCCGTCTTTATGTAGAGCAACAATAGATTTTCTCAGATCCTCATAGAGTTCTTTGCCATGAGGTGCCATGTTTAACTTCCAGTGACCAGTATGAGAGAGTGGGGGCGAAAACACCAAATTTAACACACCTGCTCCTAATTCACACCTGAGACGTTGTATCACTAACAAGTCACATGACTCTGGGAGGGAAACTTGCTAATTGGGCCCAATTTGGACATTTTCGCTTAGGGGTGTACTCACTTTTGTTGTCAGCAGTTTAGACATTAATGGCTGCGTGTTGAATTATTTACACGGTTATACAAGCTGTACACTCACTACTTTACATTGTAGCAACATATAATTTCTTCAGTGTTGTCACATGAAAAGATATAATAAAATATTTACAAAAATGTGGGGGTGTACTCACTTTTGGGAGATACTGTATATTGCGATAGATATTCTATCGTATTATTGAACACATTCACGTATATGGACATGATATTTGAGCCTATAGACGTTCCTCGTAACTGCAAAAAATGTTGGCCTTTGAATAAAAGATAGATAGTTTGTCAAAATTTTGTTCCAAGAGTCACATCAAAAAATCTACGATGTTTCAAACAACCACTAACATGCCAACACTGTTAAATCTTGTAGAATATCGGTATATAAACTTGAGACATCCCCTGTCACAAGCATGCAGCCAGTGTGTGTACTAGCGTACTTAAAGGTCCAATTTTTTCCCCCTAAATAGCTTCCTTTACCTCAGTGCAGTCCTCCTTCACTTACCTCATCCTTCCATTTTGCTTTTAAATGTGCTTATTTCTTCTGAGAAATCCTCACTTCCTGTTCTTCTGTCTGTAACTCCACACAGTAATGCAAGGCTTTCTCCCTGGTATGGAGTGTCGTGCTCGCCCGCTCCCTTGGACTACAGGAGAGTCAGGACGCTCTCTTAATTGCAGATAGAGAAAGAAGCTGTGTGTTAGTGGGCGTCCTGACTCTCCTGTAGTCCAAGGGAAGGGGCGAGCATGACACTCCACACTAGGGAGGAAGCCTCGTATTACAGTGTGGAGTTACAGACAGAAGAACAGGAAGTGCGGATTTCTCAGAAGAAATAAGGACATTTAAAAGCAAAATGGAAGGAGGGGTAGGGGTGGGAGGAAGAGGAGCAGATCGAGCCCTCTCTCCTCTCCATGTGGGGGGATTGTTAGTTATGTCTCTGGGCAGTGTGAAAGAGTATAAGGCCCCATACTCACGACCAAACATGTCTGCTGAAACTGGTCCGCGGGCCAGTTTCAGCATACATGTTCGGTCGTGTGTGGGCGCGAGCGGGCCGAATTCCAGCAAACATTTGCCCGCCGGGCCTTTTCCCAGCAGACAAATATTCCTGGACGTGTTTTAAAACAGTCCGCTGGAATCCTGCCCGCTCGGACATTTACGCTCGTCATTACAGACCTACTGTACATGTCCGGCCGCCCGCCGTCCCTCGCATGCGTCGAATGACTTCGACACATGCGTGGAAGCATTTTAAAGGCGGGCCGCCCACGTCGCTGCGTCATTGTCGCGGCGACACCGCGTCATCGACGCGGCGACACCGCGGACACGCCCCGCGTATTGTTTACGCGCGGACTTCTGTACGATGGTGTGTACAACCATCGTACAGAAGCCCTCTGGCAGACATGTATGGTGAAAACGGTCCGACGGACCGCTTTCACCATACATGTTTGTTCGTGTGTACCCGGCCTAACAGATACTCTCAGCTTGGACAACTGGAGTCAGCAACCCTGCTGGGAGGCCATAGTCCAGTCTGAATAATGTGTCTGGGTTTAATGCAGTTTGAAACCCGGACACATGATTCCAAACCCAAACTGTCCGGGTGAATCCTGGACATATGGCAACCCTAGTTACAAGTGAGATCTTTTCGTCACCTTTTGTTCTGGTGACTGCTCTAAAACTTTAAATATCCCATCACTTTCTGTCTTGTTCATACTGTTTACCAGAACAAATAGAGAGTTTACACAATGGGAACACAGGTTGCAATAAAAACTTGAAAGGGGCTCAACCTTTTCCTATTTCTGCGAAAGAAAAAACGTTGGCTATAAAGACACTTTAGGTTAAATTGAACGACTTTCTGACACCAGCAGAGTTGTAACATTTCATAGATACCAGAGCTCACTGAATAATTATATTTATTACTATACAATTAACCAGTTAAGGACCGCCACACGACTAAATATGGCGCAGGATGGCACGGCTAGGCATATGGACATACAGGTACGTCCCCTTTAAGAAGTACAGCCGTGGGTCGCTAGCGCACCACCAGAGGTGCTCCGTGACCACGCCCGCGGGATGCGCAGACCCAATCACTGCCGGTGTCCCGCGATCGGGTCACAGAGCTGAAGAACGGGGAGAGGTAAGTGTAAACAAACCTCTCCCCGTGCTTCCAAGTGAGCCTGTCACTGATCGCCTGTTCCCTGTCATACGGAACGACGATCAGTGACATCACACGCCCAGCCACGCCCCCCTACAGTAAGAATCACACACTAGGGAACACTTAACTCCTTTAGTGCCCCCTACAGGTTAACCCCTTCCCTGCCAGTGTCATTTTCACAGTAATCAGTGCATTTTTATAGCACTGTTTGCAGTAAAAATTACAATGGTCCCAAAATAGTGTCAAAAGTGTCCGATGTGTCCGCCATTATGTCACAGTCACGCTAAAAATCGATGATCACCGCTATTACTAGTAAAAAATAAATTATTAATAAAAATGCCATAAAACTATGCCCTATTTTGTAGACGCTATAACTTTTGCGCAATCCATGAAATAAACGCTTATTGCGATTTATTTATTTATTAAAAATATGTAAAAGAATACGTATCGGCCTAAACTGAGGAAAAAAATGTTTTTTTTTAAATATTTTTGGGGGATATTTATTATAGCAAAAAGAAAAAAATATTGATTTTTATGCACATTGCTGTGGATCACATATAGAAATTTTCCAACATAAGGAACTGCATCTGCAGATGTTGCTGTTTTTTTGGATTTGCCTACTTTGCACATAATATTGTTGTTTGATGCACTTTATACTATATATCACTGAATATGTATGTTAGTTTTTATCAGTCTTATCATTTTTTTTCTCTCATTGGTTTACACAGATATTTTACACAGGATTAGTTTTTTCACATTTGGATTGCTGCACTTGGTATTTATTTGCACTGTAGAGGAAGTAATATTTATTTATTTATTATTGAAGAACATTAAGCTATATGCACTTTTTTTCTTAATTTAATAGTAATTTTAGAGTGAGCGCCCATATACCCCCTTCTTATATTCATTTTGCTATCAGTGTGTAAACACTTACTAGGTGGCTGCTACATATTTGTTTAGTTTTTTCCTCCCACCCCACCCCCTTGTTGGTTTGCGCATTAGTTTCCCCTAATTTTCACAGATACAGTATTTGCATATTATTTATTAGTCAGTTTAGCACATACATGTGATTTTTTACTATTAGAAAGTTGCGCTGATCACTTTTTTATTCATTAAATTAAATAGGTCTGGCGCGGGGGCGTGTCCGGATGTGAGCAAGGGAAGACGTGTGCTGTGAGAGCTCCACAGTGATCCGCTCAATCCATCCGTTTATTGGAGCCTTGCTGCCCGATTTTTCACCACAACGGCCCGGATACTGGTGGGGGAACCTCCGGACATGCGAAAGGGGGCGGCGAAATCCGGATTCCAGACCCCAAAGTCTCAGCGCCAGACCCGCTCTGCACTAGGCTCAGACGCGGGCCTGCACGCCGCCGCCATCTTGCCTGATCCTCCCTCCTCGAGGAGTGCACGGAGGCTAGCTAAGGAGATGGCGCACGTTGAGGGGAACGCACAGGACATCCGTGCAGGAGATCCACAGCCTGTCCCTCCGGCTCAGGATGCAGCCCAAGAGGCAATCACACGCCCGATCCTGGAGGCCATAACTGCCAGCAAGGCCGCGGTCATGGTAAGCATAGACCACCTCACTACAGAAATAACCCTGATAAGGCACGATCTGGATAAGATTAGGGGGAGGATGACTGAGGCAGAGGAGAGGATCTCCAGTGTGGAGGATGAGACTCATATACAGGGCAACCAATTGTCTGAATTGCAAGAGGTGGTGAGACTGTTACAAGATCGCGCTAATGACGCTGAAGACAGACAAAGGAGGAATAATGTCCGCGTGGTAGGGCTACCGGAGGGGGCAGAGGGCTCGCAGGCCACCACGTTTGCTGAGGACTTCTTTATTAAGCTGCTTGCTTTGGGGGAGAGACCCCCGACATATGTGGTGGAACGGGCCCACAGAGTACCCATGGGCAGGAGGCCTCCAGGTGAATATCCACGTCCCTTCCTAGTAAAATTCCTGAACTACAGGGATAGGGACATGATATTGTCGGCATCCAGGAGGGCCCAAGAGCTGAAATATGAGAACGCAAAAATAATGCTTTTCCCAGACTTCTCGGCGGAAACACAGAGAAGAAGAAGATCTTTCAATGATGTCAAGAGGAGGCTGCGTGACAAGAATGTACAGTACAGCATGCTTTACCCCAGCAAATTGCGAGTTCAACATCAAGGCAATGTAAAAATTTTTGACAACCCAAGAGATGCCTGCGACTGGTTGGATAGGAATCCCTGAATTGCCGTCACCGCAAGCTGAGTATTGTGTTTTGATGTCCTATGGTTTTTTTTTTCTTTCTCCTCCTTTGTTTTACTATTATTGAGTGGAACTCCGCTTTTTGCCATTTTATTTGATTTTCAACCTACTGAAGTGGAAGGCAACGGTGTTTTTAGGAAGCACCTTGACTAATGAGGTGAAGGAAATAGATCTGTGTATTTTGCCTTCCTTTAAAAGCCTCTTACACGAGGTTTTTTATTCTTTTTTCTAACTGCCTGTCAATATGGGCCCCATGGTCATGTCCTTCTTTTTTATTTTGAATTTTGCGCTATACTTTACCTACTGCCACAGCTTTGAGACAGGCTGTCAGGGCGTCTCATCATTTTGTTTTATTAAGCTGTGCTCTCTCATACACTATTCAAAGCTGCATATTCATTCTGGTCATACTCGTTAGGAAACCACTAGATGGCGGTGGTGGGCTGTCCTTCTTATATTTTTCTTCAGGCCATCTCTGTATAGCTCCAATTTGAAACCTGCTGACGTGGAGCTCTCTGGAACTCAGGAAGACTTTTAGTACACGGTTGGACAGGAGATCTTTCGGAGCAACTTCCAGAATCATCTAATTTTTGGGTGTTAAAAGGTTTTTGGGTTTTGAAGCCGCATACCAGACAATGGGTGTTTTTGAAGCCTTTTTGCTTCAAGGTTCAAATTTTTTTTTCTCTTTTTTATTTTTTTGTTTCTGGTATAATGGCAGGGGGGGTGGGTTGTTGGGAGGAAAGGGAGGGGGGATGGTTTTCTTAGTACATACCTACTACTCAGTTCCCGGTCCTCGGTTAGCGGGGGCTTCATGTCAGATATTATTGCTGTGTCCTGATTTAGACTTTCGGGTCTGTATGAGATGCACCTGGGAGTTATTTTGTGCTGGGGAATATGGCTAATGTGATTAAGTTTGTGTCTTGGAATGTTCGGGGCTTGAATAGCAAATTTAAAAGGGCCTCAATGTTCCAATACTTAAAAATAGTTCGGCCGCATGTGGTCCTCTTGCAGGAGACTCACCTGGATGGAAATAGAATCTTGGCCCTACGAAAGCACTGGATTCAAAAGGCTTTCCACGCCACTTATTCCACATTTGCACGGGGCGTGTCTATACTTGTAAGCAAGGCACTCCCTTGTAAGATCCACCAGGTGATAACTGACCCGGGGGGACGGTATGCGGCAGTAGTAATGGATATAGCCAACCGGAAAATCTTATTGGTAAATGTATATGTGCCACCTCCGTTTAATGTACAAATGTTATATGACCTATATGTGAAACTGACCCCGCATGCTCATTTACCGCTTCTATTGATGGGGGATTTTAATGCTACACTTAGTGATCTGGACTCATCCAACCCAGGGAGGGGAGGTTCGCAGGACTTGTTGTCATGGGTTTCTATGGCTGGTTTATCGGAAATATGGAGAGCTAAGCATCCCACCACCACGTGCTATTCCCATCTTTCACAGACGCATCGCTCATCGGCTAGAATAGACCTAGCATTTGCCAACCAGGCTATGTTACCTTATGTAGGGGGAGCGGACTACTTGGCAGGAGGGCTCTCAGATCATAACCCACTCTCTATCTTGTTGCTCTTCCCGGCGGGTGGGGGGGGCAGGAGCTGGAGACTGTCACCGGGATGGTTACAGGAGGAGCAGGTTTCCAATCACTTACTGGAAGCAGTTGACAACTACTGGACTCAGAACGTGGACTCGGCTGATCCACTAGTGGTATGGGATGCGTTTAAGGCTGTGATACGGGGGGAATCAATAACTGCCATTAAGAGGGTCAGAGTAGATCAGAATGCGACCATTCAAGAACTTCAGGACAGGGAAAGGGAATGTGCGTCTGTACACGCTACGGACCGGACGGATGTTTCTTACTCTGCCCTGTTGGAGGCGAGACGTAGACTATCAATGCACTGTAATGATCTAGCACATACGGAGGCTGCACACAGAGCTAATTCACTGTTCTCTGAAGGGGACAAGAATGGGAAGCTTTTGGCTAGGTTGGTGGCGGAGCAAAACCACATAGAACACATATCGGTAGTGAGGGGACGTGATGGAGAACTGGTCGGGGACCCGATGGAAGTCCTAGCGGAGTTCCAGGCATTCTTTTCAACCCTGTATGCCCCGATACCACCGTATGACAAAGAGGCTCTGAATAATTTGCTAGGGGGCTTATCCCTTCCCAAGTTGTCGGAGGACGATAGTATAGCATTAGATGCTAAAATTACGAACAAAGAAGTAGTATCTGCGATATTTGCATTCCCACCTAATAAAGCGCCGGGGCCGGATGGCTTCCCGGCTGACTTTTACAAGGTGTATGTTGACCAATTGGCCCCTAGGTTGTCGACGTTATTTGAATGCTGTCTGAAGGAGAAAGTGCTCCCAGCCTCCATGCTTGATGCATACATTATCCTGTTACTTAAACCAGGTAAGGATTCCCTAGAATGCTCATCGTATAGACCCATAGCGCTGCTTAACATGGACCTTAAGATTCTGACGAAAGTTTTAGCAAAAAGGCTGGCACTGGTCATTTCATCCCTGGTGGATGTAGACCAGACAGGTTTTATGCCAGGGAAATCCACTGATACGAACTTGAGAAGGCTTTTTACACATTTACAGCTCCCTAATGTAGATTCGGCAGACAGGGTAATAGTCTCTATTGATATAGAGAAGGCCTTTGACTCGGTGGACTGGAACTTTATGCATACAGTTCTCGAGTACATGGGATTTGGTCAATCTTTCAGACAGTGGATTGCACTTTTGTATAGTACGCCTAGGACAGCCATTCGTATGGGAGGATCCACTTCTGAGTATTTTTCGATTGGGAGGGGTACTAGGCAGGGGTGCCCCTTGTCACCATTCCTATTTGCCCTTATGATGGAGCCCCTTGCAGTGGCGCTGCGGGCGTCGGAGGGAGTAAAAGCAATTCGGGTGGGTAGTATAAATGAAGGGCTGGCGTTATACGCAGACGACCTTCTGTTGTTTCTCAGAGATCCGGGGGAATCGTTGGTCACTGCTCTGGGTATCATGAACACATTTACTACGTACTCAGGGTTGAAAGTGAACTGGGGCAAGTCGTCCATTTTACCCTTAGACAAGGGGGCTAGTGCAAAAGCGGATCCCAACTTACCACTAAAGTGGGTTACACAGATAACTTACCTGGGTGTGAAGGTAACGGCGAATGCGTTGGATTACATGTCTCTTAACCTGCTCCCCCTTTTGACATTCTTTAAGCAGAAAGCATTGACTTGGCAAAAACTCCCTCTATCTCTGATTGGCAGGGTTAATCTTCTAAAGATGAAGATTCTCCCAGTCATTTTATATTTTCTGAGGAATGCTCCGGTATGGATACCGAAGTCCTTCTTCAAGAAATTGGACAGCATCACGACCACATTTCTCTGGGCACCAAAATCACCTAGGCTGGGTTTGAAGGTTCTTCAGGAACCATGGGGACAGGGAGGGCTGGCAGTGCCTGATTGGCGCAAATACTATTTGGCGGGGCAACTAGTTTTCATACATAGATGGTTAATTTCGGATGAGGGAGATTCAGCTACTATACTGGAGGCAGCCCATTTAGGCTCTTATGAGACCCTTCGGTTAGCAATACACCGAGGTACGGGAAAGGACCTCCCGCTGACAGAATCTATGAAAGCCACAGTTAGGGCATGGGTGGAGGTGGAAAAATTGGCCTGTCCCAGCTACACAGGGGTCTCACCTTCGACTCCCCTGTGGATGAACCCGAAGCTCCAACAATTCTATAAATTTGATGATGCTGTAGGTTGGGCGAGCAAGGGGATCAAACTACTTAAGGACATTACGCGCGATGGGGTACTTTTAACGTTTGACCAGTTGAAGGTCAAACATGACCTTCCCAACACACAATTCTTCCGGTACTTGAGACTGAGACACGCATTCCAGACACAGTTTGAAACACAGACGGTTGCATCCTTTCCTTCAAGATTAGAAGACCTCCTAATGACTGAAGATTTGCCCAAAACTCTATCAGTGACATACAAAGAATTGTTTAAAATTAGTCCTAAGGCCTTGGTAAAATGCAGAGAGCGATGGGCAAATGAGGTCCCTGGTATACAAGGGGAGGAGTGGGATGACATGTGGGATCGTCCATTCAAATATTTGGTGGCGGCTCGAGACAGACTCATTCAGTTCAAATTTCTGCACAGAAGCTACTACACTCCAGCCAGGCTGGCAGTGATTTATCCGTCGGTGTCACCTGAATGTTGGAGATGCACTTTTTCGCCAGCAGACGCACACCACGTGTTTTGGGATTGCCCACAGATTCGGCAGTTCTGGACAAGGGTCACATCCTGCATAGAGGGAGTACTGGGGGTACCCATACCTAGAGAGATCAGTGTTTGTCTGTTGGGCTTGGTGGAGGAGGTGGTCCCATCTAGGGCGCATAGAACGTTGCTTAGCATACTCTTATTTTACGGGAAAAAAGCTATTTTGCTCAAATGGAAGAGTCCGGGGGCACCAGAGATAGCATTTTGGAAGGGGCTGGTGAATGCTATGCTCCCTTATTACAAGGCAACATACCTGTCTCGGGGCTGTGTGGGTAAATTTGAAAAGGTATGGAGGGCCTGGTACGAATCTGACCAGACGGTTGGATAGAGTGAATAGGTAAATAAAGTCTGAATTCTGCATACATTTCTATACCTGCAATTGACTGACTTCCGGTGCATCGGGAATATGAATGGATATGAACTCTCAGCAAGGTGTACATCTCTTTTTTCTTGCAGAGGAGTCCTGCGCTGACGTGTCGCAGGGGGAGGGAACTGAGTAGTAGGGGGGAGGGAGGGAGGGAGGTTCAATTGGGTTTAGCCATCTGTGATGGCCTTGTTGTATGCACATGGTCATGTTGACCACAGGTTTACTTGGTGTTTTACCAAGAAATGTATGTTTTGTTATGTCAACAAAAACTTTCAATAAAAAGAAATTTTCAAAAATAGGTCTGGCGCCATGATGTGACATCCTTGGCATTTTTTGTATATGTGTTTTTTAATATCTTTGTATGATGGGGCTGATCGCCGCCATTACTAGTAAAAAATAAATTATTAATAAAAATGCCAAAAAACTATCCCCTATCCCCTAACTTTTGCGCAAACCATGAAATAAACGCGTATTGCAATTTATTTTTTTATTAAAAATATGTAGAAGAATACGTATTGGCCTAAATTGAGGAAAAATATATATTTTTGGGGGATATTTATTATAGCAAAAAGTAAAAAATATAGGGCCAGATTCACAAAAGAGATACGACGGCGTATCTCCTGATACGCCGTCTTATCTCTGAGATCCGCCCGTCGTAACTATGCGCCTGATTCATAGAATCAGGTTACGCATAGTTCTCACAAAGATCCGACAGATGTAATTGACTTACACCGTCGGGTCTTAGGCTGCAATTCTAGGCCGGCCGCTAGGTGGCGATTCCATAGCGGTCGGCGTAGAATATGCAAATGGCTAGTTACGCCGATTCACGAACGTACGCTTTGCCCGTCGCTCTAAATTTACGTTGTTTCCGTCGAGATACGCAGCATAAAACTAAGGCTGCCCTCTAGGTGGTCTAGCCAATGTTAAGTATGGCCATCGTTCCCGGGTCGAAATTTGAAATTTCACGTCGTTTGCGTAAGTCGCCCGTGAATGGCGCTGGACGCCATTTACGTTAACGTCGAAACCAATGACGTCCTTGCGACGTCATTTAGCGCAATGCACGTCGGGTAATTTTAGGGACGGAGCATGCGCAGTACGTTCGGCGCGGGAACGTGCCTAATTTAAATGGTGCCCGCCCCATTTGAATTAGGCGGGCTTGCGCCGGGCGGATTTACGCTGCGCCGCCGCAAGTTTACAGGCAAGTGCTTTGTGAATCAAGCACTTACGCTGTAAACTTGCGGCGGTGTAACGTAAATGGGATACGTTACGCCGCCGCAGCGTAGCCGGATTCTATGTGAATCTGGCCCATTGATTTTTTGCGCTTTTTGTTTATAGCGCAAAAAAAAAAAAAACGCCGAGATGATCAAATACCACCAAAAGAAAGCTCTATTTATGGGAAAAAAAGGACGTTAATTTTGTTTGGGAGCCACGTCGCATGACCGCGCAATTGTCAGTTAAAGCGACGCAGTGCCAAAACGCAAAAAGGGGCCTGGTCCTTTAGCTGCATAATGGTCCGGGGCTTACGTGGTTAAATTGGCTATTACTGAAATTCCAAGGAAAGATTCTCAGAAATCACAGCAGTCCATTTTTTTCAAAATGATGTTTCTAAGCCGGCTGTGAATGGTTTATATATACATCTGTATTTCCCATCATTTGCTCAATCTGTCTTATTATAAGCCCTCTTATTTTAGTCAAAGCAATCAGAAAGGTGCTATGTTTCCTCTGGACTTCCAGGGAAATTCTTACCGGCTAATGAAAACTGTACAACCTTTCCTGGAAGGATATTGTCCGTTTGGGAGAAAGCAGCATTAAAGCTGAATGTCAACAGGAAGCAACAATGATCTGAATTCATATGAAATGCATTCATTTGAGGAGGAACTCCAGCCAAAAACCTACATCTGCAGTTGAAATTAATGTTTTTAAAAGACTTTACTTGACAAAATATTGACTGTTCTGTTTAGCTCCTCTAGTCATATGCCACCAGTGTGATACTATCAATTTAATTGCAGCTTCCTGTGTCACCTTCCTGCTCAATAGATTAACCCCTTCCTTACCAGGCCATAATAAAATGACGCCGGCAGGAACCATCCCTCCTGGTGGAAGTCATATGACGTCTTTTCTTCCCGGCAATTTAGAGCGCGCATGCCCGCAGCACCGCTCGTGACCCGGTGCACGTGCCTGGTGGGCCGCTATGTCCGCCGGGCACTCCCGATTGCCGGCGATCACGGCAGGACCATGTATCTGTGTGTGTAGGTCAGAGGTGAGGAGACCAATGTGTGTTCCCAGTACAGAGAAACACACATCGGTTTCCTCCCCTTGTGAGTCCCCCTCCCCCTACAGTAAGAATCACTCCCAGGGAACATATTTACCCCTTCAGCGCCCCCTAGTGTTAACCCCTTCCCTTTACACAGTAATCAGTGCAGTTTTATAGCACTAATCGCTGTATAAATGTGAATGGTCCCAAAAACGTGTCAAAAGTGTCCGATATGTTTGCCGCAATGTCACGGTCATAATAAAAATCGCAGATCGCCGCCATTACTAGTAAAAACAAAATAATAAATTAAAAAAAATGTATCCTCTATTTTGTAGACACTAAACTTTTGCGCACACCAATCAATATAGGCTTATTGTGATTTTTTTATTTTTACCGAAAATATGTAGAAGAATACGTATCGGTCTAAACTGAGGAAAGCATTTTTTTTTAAAATTGTGATATTTATTAAATCAAAAAGTAAAAAATATTGAAATTGTCGCTCTTCTTTTGTTTATAGCGCAAAAAATAAAAACCGCAGAGATGATCAAATACCACCAAACGAAAGCTCTATTTGCGGGGGGAAAAACATAAAGATTTAATTTGGGTACAGTGTTGCATGACCGCGCAATTGTCATTCAAAGTGCAACAGCGCTGAAAACTAAAAATTGGTCTGGGCAGGAAGGGGGTGAAAATGCCCTGTAAGGCCCCTTTCATACTGGGGTGTTTTTCGAGCGTTATTCGAGCGTTATTGGAGCGAAGCCTCATCTGCAATCCCAATGTGCTGGTAATGCACCGCTAAGACCCTAACGTTTTAGGGCGTTTTTGCAGTGCCTCAGTGTTAAAGGGCAAGGCGTTTTTACAGCGCTTTCATTTCATTTCAATGGAGAGGGGTGTTTTTGGAGCGTTTTTTTCAGCACCGAAAGATGCTCCAAAGATGCTGCTTGCAGGAGTTTTCTTAACGCCCCGCCAGCAGGGCCGGTGGGGCCCCTATAATGATGACAGGGCAGGTAAACAGACATCAAGTAGGTAGGAGGCAGATTGCCTCCCCTGTGTATCGATCACTCTCAGTGCCATCATGGGCCCCCCAATTTCGGGGCAGTGTGGGCTCAAAGACCAGCTGCTTTGGGGAAAGTGCAGGGGCCCCTCATGCAGCTGGGGCTCCTGGGCAGTGCCCAGGTGTGCCCTCTCATTAAGACAGCCCTGCCCACCAGTGCAACGTGTGAAAGGGCAAGGCGTTTTTTACAGCGCTTTCAATTCATTTCAATGAAGAGGGGCGTTTTTGGAGCATTTTTTTCAGCGCCCAAAAGCTGCTCCAAAGATGCTGCTTGCAGGACTCAGTGTGAAAGGGTCCATTGAGATGCATGGAGAGCGTTTTATGTGCGTTTTAATAGCGCTATTTTTAACGCTAAAACGCTGTAAAAAACGCTTCAGTGTGAAAGGGGTCTATGCATGGGCGTCCGCTCCATAGGGCAAGGGGGGTCAATTGCCCCCCCCCCCCCTGGAAGTCAGAGTGGACTGCACTTTTCAGGCTCCACATGGATGCATTCCACACACACACCATATCTTAATAAAAATTATTTTTTTTAATAATGTGGAATACTTTCTATGTAGAACCTGAAAAGTCCCAGTATATTCCTGACATTGTCATGAGTATAAAGAGACATACAGAATACAGCCCACCTCCAGGAAAGGGAAAAATTCCACCCTTGCACTGCTGGGGGGAAATTACCACCAGCCAGCCGCACTGCTCTCCTCCTCAACCCAAAGCCTCAGCATCATTGCATACCATACAGGAACATTAACCCTGTATGGTACAATCAGGATGATGGAGTGCCACCACAGCCTGTCACAACTTTCACAGAAGCTGCAGGGGACCAGTCACAGAGATTGAGGGAATCAGCAAAAGTTCGGTACACAGAGTATATTTGTTACAATTTACTATGTTTATTATGCCTCAGAGAAAGGAACTGGAGAATTCACACTCAGGCCCTTTCTATTTTTTGAAAGTGAGCTATCAGGGGTCTGTTTAGTCCCTTGATATTTCACCAAAGCCCCCCAACAAGACTGTTAAAAAATGTAAAAATAAATACATTTGTAAAAAAATAAATAAAAAACGACTGGCACCGTCCACTGCCCTTCTAACACCGCCCACTGCCCTACTGACACCATCCATCCTATTCGGTTGCTAGGGGGGGTGGGGGGTTTAAACCCCAGCTAGTGGTCGAAGACAGGGTTAAATGTGACTGTGCATTGCTGCTGCCGAAGCGCCCCCCCTTGAAAAAATTTCAGCGGATGCCCATGGGTCTATGGAAGTGGTTAATAAAGAACCTATTCATAATTGCTCATGACCCTCCAAGTCTCTCTTGGGGTCCCATTCATGATCATACACCACACATTAGTATAATTTACTAATGTACACTGTGCTCTAGATGCTTTAACAGTCTAGATGGCTACAAAATGAAACCATGCCTTCGTAATGTGTGTTTAAATAGCTACTTGTGAAATCTCATCTCCACTAAAAATGGAAAACAAATAAACTAGCTTATTTGGGTATTTACGCGTATCTCACTTCCCCTACATCTCAAACTTTACAAAAATGAATTAAAAGGCCCTTTTACACAATATCACACAAGACTTTGCCCATATTGAAAATGTTTAACTCTCCTGACAGGGGGGTTCACGCTGATTGTTTATCAGCGCAGCCCCCCCTCGGATGCCCACACTGGGCCACCAGGGAAGCCGCCAGGACCACCAGGGAAGGGGGCAAAAAAAAAACATTAAAAAAAATTAGAATAGATGCCAATCAGTGCCCACAAATGGGCACTGACTGGCAACATGGGCACTGACTGGCACAATATGGGAATAACAAGTGTCCCCTCAGTGTCCATCAGTGCCCATCCATGCCCAGTGCCCACCTATCAGTGCCCATCTGTGCCACCCATAAGTACCCATAAGTGCCGCCTATGAGTGCCCATCAGTGCCGCCTATTAGTGCCCATCAGTGCCGCCTATCAGTGCCCATAAGTGCCACCTCATCGGTGCCCATCAGTGCCACCTCATCGGTGCCCATCAGTGCCCGTAATTGAAGAAGAAAACTTACTTATTTCCCCAAAAAATTACAGAAAAAAATAAAAACTTTATTTTTTTCAAAATATTTTTTTAGTTGTTGCGCAAAAAATAAAAATCGCAGAGGTGATCAAATACCACCAAAATAAAGCTCTATTGGTGGGAACAAAATTATAAAAAAATTGTTTGTGTACAGTGTAGCATGACTGCGCAATTGTCATTCAAAGTGCAACAGCGCTGAAAGCTGAAAATTGGCTTGGGCAGGAAGGTGCATAAGTGCCTGGTATGGAAGTGGTTAAAGTATATGAACATGTGGTGCATTATATTAGGGTATCACTCTGGTTAGAGTCCGATCTTTCTATTCTGAGTAACCTTACAGTAGAGCGAGTGGGGAAACATATCTTTCGCTATTTACAGGTCAGAAACGTCCTCATCAATGTAGACAGTATTGTATATTGACGTTGATCCACTAATCTGGCACTACTTGAAATATCAAGTTCCTAGCAAGGGGGGTATTTGTGGTTCTACAATTATCTACAATTATCTACAATACAATATGGACCGGATTCACAAAGCACTTGCGCCGACGCATCTCAAGATACGCCGCGTAAGTGCAAATATGCGCCGTCGTATCTGTGCGCCGGACCCACATACTAAGATACGCCTAAAAATAGGCTTCATCCAGCCGACGTAACTTGCCTACGCCGGTGTAGCGTGGGCGCATATTTAGGCTGGACGCATGGTGGCGCTCCCATTGATCAGCCATTCAAATATGCAAATGAGGAAAATACGGCGATTCAGGAACTTAAGTGCGCCTGACGCAGGCTACGACTGGTGCGGGTAAGTTTTACGTCCGGCGTAAAGTAAAGCCCCATAAAGGAGGTGTAACCCAGCAGCAGACATGCAAAGGTCTGCACCAAGGAATACAAGCCGGCGTATTTTACATAGTTTATGCTGGACGTGAGTCTGGCTGGGCGTAGGATACGTTCATGGCGTAGGCAGTGATCCGGCATATCTTAGGCAGTTGTTCCGACGTGGTTGTGAGCATGCGCAGGGGGATGCGTCCACGGCACGACGCATGCGCAGTTCGTTAAACGTACTTATCTGGCGCTCGGACCATCATTTGCATGGGGTCACGCCTCATTTGCATGGGTTTGCATGGCTCACGTCCACTTCCACCTACGCCGACTTACGCCTTCGAAACCCAGCGCAGTTTTGGCAGCATTGGCTTTGTGAATTCCATGCTTGCCTTTCTGCACGACGTCGGCGTAGCATATATATTATTTGCGCTACGGCGGCGTAATGTGCGCCCGCTCTCTGTGAATCCGGGGCTATCAGTTCTAAATCCTCCCATATATTGAGATGGGGGAAAAAGATTTTGGTACGACATTTTCAGATGATGAATGGAAATTGTGTCAACCAGTGAGACAATGCCCTTAAAATATTATATAGAGGTTATTTAACTCCATACAAATTATCTAAATTATATTGGGTTGTCTCTCCTCCACTGTCCTTAGAGACAGTGTAGTGACAGTAGAGCCAAATACACCATATTTGGCTCTACTAAGCCTTAGGATGAAACTTTTCCCATTCCATATATTTTGATAGCTATCAGATTAATGATAACAAATGACTGGAAATCTACCAAATAATTTAATATTCCAGATATATCCGTACTTTTTTTTTTTTTTAGCCCATAACAGTCAGGGTATCACAACTTTCAATGCCAAATGGGAATACAGGGATCACATATTTTATCTATTTCTGCTGTAAAACATAGATGATCATTTGAGTCTAGAGTACTGGTGTTTGTTGTTCTTGTTTTTTGTGTGTGGTTTTATTATGAGCAGGATCTCAGCATTGTTTTTTCTTATATTTAATATTGCTTATTTAATTTTAGCCATATTCCATCTTTATTGAAGTCTAATAAGCTGCGCCTTGTCCAGGAGATAATATGGGATTGATTTACTAAAACTGCAGAGTACAAAATCTAATGTAGCTCTGCATGGTAGCCAATTAGCTTCTGACGTCAGCTTGTTCAATTAAGCTTTGACAATAAAACCTGGAAGCTGATTGGTTTCTATGCAGAGCTGCACCAGATTTTGCACTCTAATGTTTTAAAAAAAAAGTGATTGGTGTGTCCTCTATTAGATACGGCACCTCATCCTTATAGAATGATACGAGGTTGTGAAAAGCATAGGAGGATTATAACTAAGTCACGTGTCCAGTGACGTAACGCGTGGGGGAGGAGCTACAAACGGGACGGATTATACATCCGAATGAGGAGACACATCGCTTGCTGAGCTGTCTATGAGGATTGTCTGTTTTTGCTCATTTTAATCGGCGGATCCGTGAGTGTGACCTATTTTCAAAGCCTGTTAATTGTTCCATATGGGTGTGATATCTGCGCAATGAGATCCTTTCCTTCCTTTTTTACATGAGCTGTATTACTATGGAAGTGTTCACTCACATGTGAAGCAATCAACCTGGAGTCTGCAGGAACTAGGTTTCACCATACCGTATATTTCAAGCCAGCACACATCACTTGTACACAGAAGGTGTAATATACCTGCATGCACCGCATATGCACTTGAACTGGCACTGTCTTTTACCATTGATTTTGTATCACTTATGGTTTGTGTTTATGGTTTACATCACAGAAGTTAATATACAGCGCATATACAGGGAGTGCAGAATTATTAGGCAAATGAGTATTTTGACCACATCATCCTCTTTATGCATGTTGTCTTACTCCAAGCTGTATAGGCTCGAAAGCCTACTACCAATTAAGCATATTAGGTGATGTGCATCTCTGTAATGAGAAGGTGTGTGGTCTAATGACATCAACACCCTATATCAGGTGTGCATAATTATTAGTCAACTTCCTTTCCTTTGGCAAAATGGGTCAAAAGAAGGACTTGACAGGCTCAGAAAAGTCAAAAATAGTGAGATATCTTGCAGAGGGATGCAGCACTCTTAAAATTGCAAAGCTTCTGAAGCGTGATCATCGAACAATCAAGCGTTTCATTCAAAATAGTCAACAGGGTCGCAAGAAGCGAGTGGAAAAACCAAGGCGCAAAATAACTGCCCATGAACTGAGAAAAGTCAAGCGTGCAGCTGCCAAGATGCCACTTGCCACCAGTTTGGCCATATTTCAGAGCTGCAACATCACTGGAGTGCCCAAAAGCACAAGGTGTGCAATACTCAGAGACATGGCCAAGGTAAGAAAGGCTGAAAGACGACGACCACTGAACAAGACACACAAGCTGAAACGTCAAGACTGGGCCAAGAAATATCTCAAGACTGATTTTTCTAAGGTTTTATGGACTGATGAAATGAGAGTGAGTCTTGATGGGCCAGATGGATGGGCCCGTGGCTGGATTGGTAAAGGGCAGAGAGCTCCAGTCCGACTCAGACGCCAGCAAGGTGGAGGTGTAGTACTGGTTTGGGCTGGTATTATCAAAGATGAGCTTGTGGGGCCTTTTCGGGTTGAGGATGGAGTCAAGCTCAACTCCCAGTCCTACTGCCAGTTTCTGGAAGACACCTTCTTCGAGCAGTGGTACAGGAACTAGTCTGCATCCTTCAAGAAAAACATGATTTTCATGCAGGACAATGCTCCATCACACGCGTCCAAGTACTCCACAGCGTGGCTGGCAAGAAAGGGTATAAAAGAAGAAAAACTAATGACATGGCCTCCTTGTTCACCTGATCTGAACCCCATTGAGAACCTGTGGTCCATCATCAAATGTGAGATTTACAAGGAGGGAAAACAGTACACCTCTCTGAACAGTGTCTGGGAGGCTGTGGTTGTTGCTGCACACAATGTTGATGGTGAACAGATCAAAACACTGACAGAATCCATGGATGGCAGGCTTTTGAGTGTCCTTGCAAAGAAAGGTGGCTATATTGGTCACTGATTTGTTTTTGTTTTGTTTTTGAATGTCAGAAATGTATATTTGTGAATGTTGAGATGTTATATTGGTTTCACTGGTAAAAAGAAATAATTGAAATGGGTATATATATATTTTTTGTTAAGTTGCCTAATAATTCTGCACAGTAATAGTCACCTGCACACACAGATATCCCCCTAAAATAGCTAAAACTAAAAACAAACTAAAAACTACTTCCAAAAATATTCAGCTTTGATATTAATGAGTTTTTTGGGTTCATTGAGAACATGGTTGTTGTTCAATAATAAAATTAATCCTCAAAAATACAACTTGCCTAATAATTCTGCACTCCCTGTATATATATATATATATATATATATATATATATATATATATATATATATATATTTATTTATATATATATATATATATATATATATATATATATATATATATATATATATATATATATATATATATATATATATATATATATATATATATATATATATATATATATATATATATATTATTGGATTATAACGGTGCCATTGACAAGTCACAAAAAATATTTGAAACAAAATTTAAAAAGACAATTTTTTTATTCAATATATAAATTGATTAAAAACATGGACAGTAAGCTAGAGATGACACTGATTTAGAATCATTGTATCATAAAACCCTGACAAGTTTCGGCAACTCGTTGCCTTCTTCAGGGGTGTGAAGGTCAATCAGTAAATTACAGTCTATTAAAAAAACATAATCAATTAGTAAAGAAATATATACAAAAACGTTTCAAAACAAGGCAAATTTGTCAAAAGATATGCGGGCAAAACGGATTCAATGTGTGGGAGAACCAACAAGACAGAGGAGGTGCCATAGAGAAAGCCGTACCTACCCCAAGTCAGAAAACGAGGCGAGATGCTGTATAGCAAGGCGACAGCATGGAAGCTCCAAGCACAAATGTGATTGCAGGGGGGCTAATAGTTCAAACTAAAAAAAACACAAAATTCAAAAGCTAGTTAGGGGTTTAAATCACATGAGATAATGTCTCAAGGATAGTAACCCTAAGTAAGGGCTAGCATAGCCTCCATACGTACCTATTATAAAAGAATAACCTATAGTTACCTATAATGGATGTAAATAAGGCAGCAGCGCACCATCTAGCTCGCCAGCAAACAAATGCTGGCTGTGCGCTACTGCCTTATTTACATCCATTATAGGTAACTTTCTAATTTGGCTTTGCTCTTGGGATTGACCTCTTTTTGCTGGATACAGGTCTGCCACCTATTGCTGTTTATTGTCACTGCAGGATTCTATTCCCACTAGCATTGCTAATTTTGCTGTATTTTTCCATAGGATTGATTGATATCGCCCTGTTAAATCTATGGGCTGTGTTGACTGGTGCAGTCAATCTACCTATTGATCAGATATTTCCTTGTCTATGGCAGTTCTATCAGCACCCACCTACTGAACTTTATAATTATTTTATAATAGGTACGTATGGAGGCTATGCTAGCCCTTACTTAGGGTTACTATCCGTGAGTCATTATCTCATGTGATTTAAACCCCTAACTAGCTTTTGAATTGTGTGTTTTTTTTAGTTTGAACTATTAGCCCCCTGCAATCACATTTGTGCTTGAAGCTTCCATGCTATACAGCATCTTGCCTCGTTTTCTGACTTGGGGTAGGTAAGGCTTTCTCTATGGCACTTACTCTGTCTTGTTGGTTCTCCCACACATTGGATACGTTTTGCCCGCATATCTTTTGACAAATTTACCTTGTTTTGAAATGTTTTTGTATATTTCTTTACTAATTAATTTTTTTTTTAATAGACTGTAATAAATGTACTGATTGACCCTCACACCCCTGAAGAAGGCAACAGTTTGCCGAAACATGTCGGGATTTTATGATACAATTATTCTAAATCAGTGTCAGCTCTAGCTTACTGTCCATGTTTTGAATAAATTTATATATTGAATAAAAAAATTGTCTTTAATTTTGTTTCAAATTATTTTTGTGACTTGTCAATGGCACCGTTATAATAATCCTATCCTTTTCACGACCTTGTATCACTCTAATGTTTTAGTAAAACAGCCCCTATTTTTACATATTATTATGCACATAGTAATAAATTGCTCTCTATGACGAATGTGCTTGCATTATTATGGCTGTATACATCTTATGCCCTGTACACACGATCGGTTCGTCTGATGAAAACAGACCGATGGAACGTTTTCATCGGACGAACCGATTGTGTGTGGGCCCCATTATTTTTTTCCCATCGGTGAAAAAAAATAGAACCTGTTTTAAATTTTTTCTTATGGTTAAAAAAACGATAGAAAAAAAACGATCGTCTGTGGGGAAATCCATCGGTCAAAAATCCACGCATGCTCAGAATCAAGTCGACGCATGCTCGGAAGCATTGAACTTTTTCTCAGCACGTTCTCAGTTGTGTTTTACGTCACCGCATTGGACACGATCGGATCTTTAACCGATTGTGTGTAGGCAAGACTGATGAAAGTCAGCTTCATCGAATATATGATGAAAAAATCCATTGGTTCGTTTTCATCGTATTTAGTTTTTACTACACTATGCTCATGTGCTCTGTTTCTTTTTATTTGTATGCTAAAATTTGGCCTTAAACTCAGGCATTCATTGGCAACAGTGTATGTCCAGTACTTCTCTTATCTTCACATGGTTGACAGAATCTTCCTGCTCTCACTAATTTGTGTGACATATTTACAGTATTTATTTTAACAAATATACAAATTATACAGAGTCACGACTTTCATATTATGAATTTCAGTGTTTCCCATAATTTTGAAGCCAAAAATTCCACGAATATTATCATGCAGAGATCAGACATATTTATTTAATGACAATTATAACTGTTATTAAACAACATCAATAAGGTGGCTCTTCAAAAGTTGAAGGGTATAAGTAATTATTAACTGTACAATATTCTCAACATAAGCAATAAGATTCATACAGTTTTTATCGGCGTATAACATGCACCCTAACCTTAAGAGAGAAGTTTCAGGAATAAAACCTTATTGGACATTCTGACAACAAAACCGTGGATTTTTTTCCGACGGAATGTTGGCTCAAACTTGTGTTGCATACACACGGTCACACAAATGTCGGAAATTCCGATCATCAAGAACGCGGTAATGGAGCCTTCAAATGATTATCAAAAGTATACCCGCCAAATCTCCAGACATCTCCCATAGTGAAGTACGTTGGTGATTATTTAAAATTAAGCGCTAAAAACACTTTACAAGTGTGCAAGGTTAAAAAGAAACTAGTGGACACAGAGACACCGTTGTGCGCTCCACCTGCGTGCCACTGAGGGTGGAAGTGACGTGTCTCACTCGGCCACATCCAATGCGTTTTGTCAGTACGTCTGACGTCATCAGGGGTCACATGACCAGACACATCACCTCCAATGGTTATATACTGCCGCCCAATTAAGGATCTCCAATCCAATCCAATTCAATCCTCTGGATTCGTGATCAATTTGCTTATACTTGAATGAACAATATACTATATGGCCCACTTCTCAATTAATTCATACTGAAATAAATTAATATACTAAAAATATGATTTGTAAATTATTACATATACCTGGCTAGCGACACCTAATGGAGTCAGGAGGTATTTCCCATTCCCAAATTTGATTTAACGCTCATCTTGAAGCAATGAGTGTAAATAATATTTCCATCATGTGGTGGTTCATGATATAACCTTACTCCAATTTATAATTGCTTAAAGTGGTTGTAAACCCCCACCCAGAAGTTACACCTACAGGTAAGCCTAGATTAAGGCTTACCTATAGGTGTTTGCAATATCTCCTAAGCCTACACTGTTTAGGAGATATTTGCCAATAGGTATACACCGTTGTCTACGGCGCATTCGCGTAAAAAGCCCCATTCATAAAAATGGCAATGCCGTGTTTGACGGCTCCCATGCGCATGCCCGGGAGTGACGTCATCGCCGCTCTGGCCAATCACAGCGCCGGAGCGGCGATACCCAGAAGTAACCTTCCGGGTATCTGTGAAGAGAAGTCTGCGGCCGGAGAGGGAGACAAGGACGGCTTCAGGGGCTTCGATCCTAAGGTAAGAAATGCATAATGAGCTAGTATGCTAGTCATACTAGCTCATTATGGCTTTGTTTTGCAGGTGTTTTTTTTTCTACAAGGGTTTACAACCAGTTTAAATGGGAGCAATTTCCCATATATCATAATATTATTTAGATTGAATTTAACTAATATTATGATATATGGAAAATCAAATTTGGGAATGGAAAATACCTCCTAACTCCATTAGGTTTCGCATGCCAGGTATATGTAATCATTTACATATGATAATTTTTTGTAAATTAATTTAATTCAGTATGAATTAATTGAGAATTGGGTCATATAGTATTATGCTCATTTAAGTATAAGCACATTGTTCACGGTTTTAAGAGGATTGAATTGGGTTGGAGATCCTTTATTGGACAGCAGTATTGGAGGTGATGTGACCCTTGATGACGTCAGACGTGCTGATGAAACACATTGGGTGAGGTCAAGTGTGACACGTCACTTCCACCCCCAGTGGAATGCAGGTGGAGCGCACAACAGCGTCCCTGCATCCACTTGCTTCTTTTTAACCTTGAATGCTTGTAAAGGGTTTTCAGAGCTTATTTTTTAATAAACACCAACATACTTTACCATGGAAAATTGTTTCTTTTTTACTTTTTGATCCTGCTGTCCGTTGATTTGGCGGGTATCCTTTTGATGATTGTTTGGAGGCTCCATTACCGGGTACTGTGACGGATCATGGAAACATCTTGCACCCCAATGCTGTATATGATTTCTGTAATGGGGGTCATGTATATCTGGTGAGTAGGCTGAGTGACCGGTGTGGGTGGAGGAAGATTGTACAGTCACTTGTTTGTTGCATCCACAAGATCACTGCACTATTGGAAACCATTTGATGAATTATTTATTTTTTGTGCACTGCACATTTTTTATATCCACCAGAATACTAGGTGGTCATTTTTATGTTCATTTTCCTGTTCATTTATTATTAATTGTTTAGCACATTTACCTAGGACTAGATTCAGGTAGCCCTGCGTAACATTGTGCGGGCGTAACGTATCTCCGATACGTTACGCCGCCGTAAATTAGGGCGCAAGTTCCGTATTCAGAAAGAACTTGCGCCCTAAGTTACGGCGACGTAACGTATGTGCTCCGGCGTAAGCCTGCCTAATTCAAATTTGGATAATGTGGGCGTGTTTTAATTAAATTTAGTGTGACCCCACATTTTTTTACACTTTTTTTGCGAACGGCGCACGCGCCGTTCGTAAAAGAATCCCATTGCGCATGCTCGAAATTCCGCCGCAAATCGTCAATGCTTTAGGCGTGAACGTAACTTACGTACAGCCCTATTCGCGAACGACTTACGCAAACGACGTAAAAATTTCAAAATTCGACGCGGGAACGACGTCCATACTTAACATTGCATACGCCTCATATAGCAGGAGTAACCTTACGCCGGAAAAAGCCTAACGTAAACGATGTAAAAAAATGTGCCGGGTGTACGTACGTTTGTGAATCGGCGTATCTACCTAATTAGCATATTCCTTGCGTAAATCGACGGAAGCGCCACCTAGCGGCCAGTGTAAAATTGCAACTAGAGACTTACGCCGGTCGAATCTTAGTCAAATCTATGCGTAACTGATTCTAAGAATCAGGCGCATAGATACGACGCCGCAAATCAGAGATACCTCGTTCTCGTTCTCGTTCCTGAATCTAGCCCCGAGCATTGTTGTTGCCATCACCCACTGGGGAGACCCAGTGGCTGTTTATACTATTGCACTCTGCACTTTATTGTATATTTATCTGTGGATTTATTAAGTGGATGTAAACCTGATTCATGAAATTTGAGCTGGGCACATATATCTGCAGTGTTTTGTTAGCTCCCTTCAAAGAGCTAAGCCCTGTAGCTCTCTCCTGACCCTTTCCTCTGTTATCAGCCTGATAACTCCTGACAAATTCTCGCACACATCAGATAAAAGCAGCCTGACATTTCTGTCAGGGGAGGTTGTAATAAATAGATTAGCAGGGAGCTGGCCCTGTTACAAAACACCTCTGAGAGTTTCTGCCTATGATGAGAGGCAATCAGCAATTTTAGCTATCTTGGCTGTATGCCCAGACATCACACTTTGTGTTAAACAGAAAGGTAAAATCTCCTAACACGATCTGAACTTTCTAAACCGTATATAAATGTGAAGGCAGCAGGTATACATGTAAAACCTGTAGGGAGATTTGGTTCATCTCAGAGTATCATCTGAGGCTGTTCACTTCACTGGGTGTATGAAGGGTTTACATCCACTTTAAGGGTGCGCGGTTCATCATCAATTTTTCAATTTATAGGATAAACCTCACAATAAGCATCCTCTAAGGCTCCATTCACACTAATGCTTTTTTTTTTTAATGCATTTTGCATTTTACAGAAATGCAGGGAAATTTTGTAACATGGTTTTCTATGGAACATGTTCACATCAATGCTTTTTTGTGCCTCTGCGTTTTTGGAAAGGGTCAGGGACTTTTTTTCCTGCAAAAAGCAGCGTTTTGCATGTAATAGAATTCAAATGGACCCGCATCCAAAACGCAAGTGCCGTGATTTTGCCGTGATTTGCATTTTTAACCTGTTTATAGCTGGTTTCTTAAAGGGAATGTGAAAAAAAGAAAAATTGGCAGCTAAAAAAATAAAAAAATAAACGCAAATCGCGGTAAAAACGTGCGTCAAAAAAAGCAGCAAGCACCGCAAAAAGCACTGCATTTATTAATTAATTAATTAGACACACCATTCGCTCAGGTAGGGAATAACACAGTTACTCCCCTATTCACACATGTTCACGTGTGCATTTTATGGAAAGGACCAAATACTTTTTTCTGGTTTTTGGTTCCATAGACTTCAATGGATAAAAAATGTGTATTGAAAAATGCTAAATGCACCAAGAATATTCAAACTGCAACCTGCATAGGTGTGAACCAGAAGAAAAAGAGCGGAGGGCGCACCGACCTTGTGTGATACTGATAAAATATATTTATTCAAATATTAAAATCAATGGTTATACTCACAAAATTGGAGTTAAAATCAGGCTTTAAAAATGAGTACAGCAGATGTCCAGCATCATCAGTGGAACACGAATAATCGTTTGAACCAATCAGTCAATGTAATAGCTGACGCGTTTCGGGGGCGTACCCCTTTCTTCAGAGCTAACGTGGTCTGCAGTGCTCCCTCGCCATGGTGATTGTGGGAATATATATACACATGCACACACACACACGCCCACACATGTGGACCAACAGACCTGTGCTGATAGGTCAGTGTCAGGGTATACACCTCCCGGACAAGGAGGAGGGGGCTCACCAAGGGCCCCTCCTCCAAACCCTCCCCTTGGTGAGCCCCCTCCTCCTTGTCCGGGAGGTGTATACCCTGACACTGACCTATCAGCACAGGTCTGTTGGTCCACATGTGTGGGCGTGTGTGTGTGTGCATGTGTATATATATTCCCACAATCACCATGGCGAGGGAGCACTGCAGACCACGTTAGCTCTGAAGAAAGGGGTACGCCCCCGAAACGCGTCAGCTATTACATTGACTGATTGGTTCAAACGATTATTCGTGTTCCACTGATGATGCTGGACATCAGCTGTACTCATTTTTAAAGCCTGATTTTGACTCCAATTTTGTGAGTATAACCATTGATTTTAATATTTGAATAAATATATTTTATTAGTATCACACGAGGTCGGTGCGCCCTCCGCTCTTTTTCTTCTTTTTTATAGTTTTATGAATTCCCACGATTCTGAGGAGGGCTGCAAGACTCTAGATGATAACTTTTAATTGAACTGCACCACTTCATAGTACTTCCTGAAAATATCAGAGCGCAGGAGATTTGTTTTTTGTATATCTGCTAGGTGTGAACCAGGCCTTAGCAATTTGCATATGTTGCTGAAATATTATGGGCAGAGTTGAAAACGAAACTGGATTGAGGTTTTCAGTGTTTATAATATACAATATATGTTGATCCTATATAACAGATGTCAGACTCCACATTGTATACTCCTAGGTTTGACTATATATGCTATGATCAAGTATTTTCATCCCACTCCATTTTCCACCTGTCAGGGTGCTATTTTCAAGTATATGCTTCAAATGAATAAATTCTTTATATTTTAAAATGTTTTTCAACTACATAAATGGAGCATATTTGTGAATGCAGGAAGTATATGCTAAAAACTGACCTGAATAATATGCTGTGTGGTTAGCTGTATGAGATACTAAACTGCTTAGTAATCAATAGTGTTGAGCAGAATACGCCATATTCGATTTCGCGATATATCTCGAATATATAGTCGAATATTCGAGATATATTCGCTAAATTCGAATATTCGTGATATTTTATCGAAATGAAATGATTGCGAATTTTCGCTATTGCGAATGCGAAAATAATTGCGAATTTTCGATAACTGCGGTAGGAGCACTCTGATTGGCTCAGAATATTCTTGATATTTTTTCGAAATTTCGCAAAATGCGAATGCGATATTTATTGCGCAATTTCGACAAATGCTGTAGGAGCACTCTGATTGGCTCAGAATATTCGTGATATTTTACAATACAAAATAATTGCGAATATTCGGCAAATGCGGAAGGAGCACTCTGATTGGCTCAGAATATTCTTGATATTTTACAATACAAAATAATTGCGAATATTCGGCAAATGTGGAAGGAGCACTCTGATTGGCTCAGAATATTCTTGATATTTTACAATACAAAATAATTGCGAATATTCGGCAAATGCGGAAGGAGCACTCTGATTGGCTCAGAATATTCGTGATATTTTACAATACAAAATAATTGCGAATATTCGGCAAATGCGGAAGGAGCACTCTGATTGGCTCAGAATATTCTTGATATTTTACAATAGAAAATAATTGCGAATATTCGGCAAATGCGGAAGGAGCACTCTGATTGGCTCAGAATATTCTTGATATTTTACAATACAAAATAATTGCGAATATTTGGCAAATGCGGAAGGAGCACTCTGATTGGCTCAGAATATTCTTGATATTTTACAATAGAAAATAAAAAGTGTTTTGCATTGGTGGTGATTCTTTACTCTATCCATCTGTCACAGCCGTTTGTCAATCAAACACCTTGAAGATTGAACACGTTCATGCTGCATGCTTTGGACTTTTTTTCACTTCACATATCAAAGACATTTTTATGAAAGATTATTTTTCTATTATTGGGACTATATTTCTTTATATATTTGTTTCACTGTGTATTTCACAAGTTATTTGCGCTTGCTTATTTTATAATTTGCCCACATGTCTTGTCACTAGACATATTTTTTATTCTTGTAGAGCGACTCCATTTTCTGTCTTGTATTAATTTATGTTGTATAACATTTTTGAGTTGCTGCTGTATTCTCCACTTTTTTTAAGGTATGCGCAATTTTTTCCTTCTTACAAAAAAAAATAATATCAAACATACAAATATTCATAACAGAAACATACACAAAGCCCCCCCCTTTTGCATCAGACACAATCAGAGTTCTCCTACCACAGTTATCGAAAATTCGCAATAATTTTCGCATTCGCATTAGCGAAAATTCGCAATTTTTTTTTTTTTATATTCGGCAACATAAAAGGATCGCCTCAGCTTAGCTACTCGGCCCAGGGTCTCTAATCATACCAGCAATGCTTTTAGACGTCGATAGGATGTGATCTGTTTTAAAAATAAAATTGAAAAAATGCGAATATTCGGAATTGCGAATATTCACCGCGAAATTCGAAATATATCGCGAATACTCGAATATGCCATATTCGAGCCGAATATTCCCAATACGAATATTCGTGAGCAACACTAGTAATCAAAAACGATACTAATGGTTTGTGTTAGTCATCATACTGAGAGTATACTTAGAGCCGGTTCACACTGGGGTGACCTGGGATCCGACTTCAAGTCGCCCCAAGTCGGACAGGCGAGAAAATGAATGGAAGTGAATGGGAGCCGTCTTAATGTACACTACTGAAGTCGCTCCGACTTCAGAAAAGGTTCCTGTACTACTTCAATCCGACTTCTAGGCGACTTGTAGGCAACTTGTACACATTGATTTCAATGGAAGTTGTCTCAGAAGTCGGATCACTGTCTTAACTGAAGCAACAATACAGGAAGATAACATACATTTCTCAGGCAAACCCCTCCCTCCCCCTCCCTCCCACAGAGCTGATTGTTGTTTGATTGACCACTGGAAAGCCTCCTGTCCTGGAGGCGACTTGAAGTTGCCTCGTACTGTCCTGGAGGCAACTTGAAGTTGCCTTGTAAGTTGCCTGATGATTCATACTCAAGTCGTGTCCAAGTTGCCTCCCAAAGTCGTGCTGGAAGTCGTTTGCCCCTGTGTGAATGGGCTCTTACTGTCTACCTGGTGCAGTGAGCTTTAAATAAAGAGGTGGTTGGCAACTGAATACATTAGCAGGTGACATAATCTGTGGGTGGGGGGTCCCTGGATTCTGTCTTTTTTACACTCAGATGAAATTTAGGCTTTAGGCAGGCTTCAATGAACAAAATAGGAATTTTTGTTTTACTAGCGCTATTATATAATGTTCATATTTTAATTTTTAGCATTTATATTTCTAACATTTTTGAAAATATTATTTCATTTTTTTAGCCCTAAATGTGAAATAGTCTATAGAAATATTTATATTTATGATTTTCAACTAGGTGGCCATTTTTAATCTTTTTTATTACTAGGCTAATCTTAGCTGCTTTGCTGTAAAGGCCTGGTACAATGTTCAGTAGCATAAGCTTAGTTTAAACACACATTATCAAAGGAGTGATTCATTTCTTCTTGTTTTGTGATGGTGTGTATAGCTCTCTGTTTAGAAAACTCATAATGCTCTGTGCCTTGCTGTCATATGTGCTGCCTATAGTAATTTTTTATTTGAAAAATATAGATGGTATATACAATCGGAAAAGCCTGTTCTTTCTTTTCATTTAGCTGCTACAGATGACAGGATATGGTTCATTTCTGTGTCACTACTTCTAGCTGGAACAGTACTCGTGGTCTCAGCAGTCCCAGGTTCTGTAAAATGACTTCTTTAGCAGTGAGGAACGTGGTCTGCTGTTCCAAACCTCTGTGAGAACTCATTCTTTTACCTGGTCACATTATAAATGGGCCTCAAGTTCTGTGCCTCATTTTTGGTAGTAGGTGGCAGCAGTTCCTGCATGGTTTACACAACTTTCTTTGGAATTTTCCTCTGTGGCCCAGTTCACGTAATTCCCAAGAATTTAAATTCTTTAGCAGGCCCCTGAACTTTGTCTCTATTTACAGCCCATCTTCTCTTCTCCATGTGCTGTATCAGAAGATAAAAATAAACTCAGTGCTCGTATTGGGAGGGAACCTGGAGATGTGCACAGATTAAATAAATGTAATTGGAATTAATGTAATTAAAATGTAATTAAAAACGTCAAAGTCTATGGTAACAGTCTCTAATGAAGGGGGAGAGGAATCCATGTTCCAGCACTAAGGGCAGCCAGTGTAAAGAGCTAGAAATAGTCTCTGCAATGCAACAAAGGAAAAAAACACAGCGCCTCTAAGTGCAGTATATGTAAACCATTTAATGTTGAGGCAAAAGTCATGCTACTCACAAAGGGAGAATGGTTATAAGCATTGTGGTAATTCTGCAGTGGAATCCGGTGGTGGTCTTCTCCTGAGCATCCGTGTCTCCGGGGTGCAGCTGACAGCTCGTGCAGGTGGAAACCAGCATTCAAAGCCTCTGGGAACAGCAAGGAACACAGGGGAGATTGGAGATGATGTCACTTCTGGGTGCAGGCAGGGTGAGAGGAGCCGGCTTTGCACTCGGAGCATGTGTGCTCCTTCTTTTAGACCATACAGAGTGCCATCTTAATTGTGGTATATGTGTACAGAGGAGATAAGACTGCCCAGACACATGACTCACTGAGGTGGCACTCTGACTCTATAAGATACATGTAATGCTTAGATTGAATGAGGGCGCAATATAAAGGGAAAGATGTGTGAATAAAAATGGGAGCCAATTTATAAAGATTAATGAAAATAGTAAAAAAAAATATATAAAAAATAGCAATTATTCCAGTGGCAGATTAATAATACTGTACGTATGTGTGTGTGTGTGATATATATATACACACACACACATATGTGTTGGAAAATGTACAGAAGGGATAAACACACAATATACAGTCATATGGAAAAGTTTAGGAACCCCTGACAATTTCCATGATTATCATTTATAAATATTTGGGTGTTTGGATCAGCAATTTAATTTTGATCTATCAAATAACTGAAGGACACAGTAATATTTCAGTAGTGAAATGAGGTTTATTGAATTAACAGAAAATGCGCAATATGCATCAAAACGAAATTAGACAGGTGCATAAATTTGGGCACCCCAACAGAAAAATCACATCAATTTTTAATAGAGCAGAAATAACAGCCTCTAGACGCTTCCTATAGCCTGTAATGAGTGTCTGGATTCTGGATGAATGTATTTTGGACCATTCCTCCTTACAAAACATCTCCTGTTCCGTTAGGGTTGATGGTTGCCGAGCATGGACAGCCCGCATCAAATCACCCCACAGATGTTCAATGATATTCAGGTCTGGGGACTGGGAGGGCTATTCCAGAACATTGTACTTGTTCCTCTACATAAATGCCGGGTAGATGTTGAGCCGTGTTTTGGGTCGTTGTCTTGTTAAAATATCCAACCCCGGTGTAACTTCAACTTTGTGACTGATTCCTCAACATTATTCTCAAGAATCTTCTGCTATTAAGTGGAATCCATGCGACCCTCAACTTTAACCAGATTCCCAGTACCGGCACTGGCCACACAGCCCCACAGCATGATGGAACCTCCACCAAATTTTACTGTGGGTAGCAAGTGTTTTTCTTGGAATGCTGTGTTCTTTTGCCGCCATGTATAACGCCCCTTGTTATGACCAAATAACTCAATCTTTGTTTCATCAGTCCACAGCACCTTATTCCAAAATGAAGCTGGCTTTTCCAAATGTGCATTTGCATACCTCAAGCGACTCCGTTTGTGGCGTGTGTGCAGAAAAGGTTTCTTTCGCATTATTCTCCCATACAGCTTCTCCCTGTGCAAAGTGCGCAAAATTGTTGAAGGATGCACAGTGACACCATCTGCAGCAAGTCGATGTTGTAGGTCTTTGGAGGTGGTCCGTGGGCTGTTTTTGACCCTTCTTACCATCCTTTGCCTCTCCAATATTTTATGTGGCCTGCCACTTCTGGCCTTAACAAGATCTATGCCTGTGGTCTTCCATTTCCTCTCTATGTTCCTCACAGTGGATACTGACCCTTTACATCTCTGCGATAACTTTTTGCAGCCTTCCCCTAAACATTAATGTAGAACAATCTTTGTTTCAGGTCATTTGAGAGTTGTTTTGAGGCCCCCATTTTGCCACTCTTCAGAGGAGAGTCAAAGAGAACAACAACTTGCAATTGGCCACCTTAAATAATTTTTCTCACGATTGGATGCACCTGTCTATGAAGTTCAAGGCTTAATGAGCTCACCAAACCAATTGTGTGTTACAATTAGTCAGTGCTAAGTAGTTACCGGTATTCAAATCAACAAAATGACAAGGGTGTCCAAATTTATGCACCTGTCTAATTTTGTTTTGATGCATATAGCTCATTTTATGTTAATACAATAAACCTCATTTCACTACTGAAATATTACTGTGACTTTCAGTTATTTGATAGATCAAAACTGCTGATCCAAACACCCAAATATTTATAAATGATTATCTTGGAAATTGTCAGGGGTTCCTAAACTTTTGCATACAACTGTATTAGGCAGATCATGAAAAAAGGGAGGAAAAAAGAAAATGAAAATTAGTAGTAAACAAATTGTGATAAAGTATCGGAAAGTTCATCAAAAATTCATAGAAAATGCATCAAAAATTTAAAAAATAAATAAAAAAATAGATTATAACTATATGGACAAGTATATAATTGTGTGTGTGTCTGTGTATATATATATATATATATATATATATATATACACAATAATGGAACATGGTCATGAAGAGCCAGAGTCCGAGGCCCTGGAAGGAAGAGGGGTGAAGAATGGACGCTTCCTGCACAGGTGACAGCAGTGACATCGCAGGCTTCAGTTTCAGGTAACTGACACATAATGGGCTACTATGAGATGCATAGTAGCCCATTATGCTTTACATTTGCAGGGAAATAAAGAGGAAGTAAAACCCATCAGGGTTTACTTCCTCTTTAAGTTAATGTCATATTTTTACTGTGTGTTTTTGTTAACCAGTGTTGCTTGCTTTGCAGGAACCCCATTCAGCTGCATCACTGATCTGTGTATTCTGACAGCAGCAGGGTGATGATCTCAGAATGCATACATCAGTGCTTGCAGCACTGCAGGAGAAGATTTCTCTATCAGCAGTTAAAAAAAAATAATGTGTATGCATGCCCAAGCATTAGGAGCAGTATATTTCCTAAGCTTCGGCATTAAATATTTTTTTACTTTTTTGTGGCTGAGATGTGAATTGAGGAATTAGTTTTTTTCCGTTTAGCCCATGTGCTGAAGAAAAAAAAGAACATTACATGTATGTTCAACATTAGAAGAGTGGGTGGATGTGCGGCCGAAGCTTCTAATCATAGGCATACATACACTTTTTCTGGCAGAGATTTCTTCATCCACATCTATCGATGTGGCAGAAACTCCTATAATAATATATATATTTTTTTTTTACAAAAAGTCACTTTACTGAGACATTTTTTACACACATCATGAGTATACATGGAATTACACTCCAAAATGCATTCTACTACTTCGCCCAAGAATGGGGATACCATCTGTGTGAGATGTTTTGGGAGCATAGCTGTAATAAACATTGTCCACCTTCAGGCTTTGAAAAGGCGTAATTTTCACATTTTATGTCTCTACTACCTATCACAGTTTTGGAGGCCCTGAAAATGCCAGGATAGATCAAACATCCCCAAAATGACCACCCTTTGGAAAGTAGACACTCCAAAGTATTTGCTAAGAGGCATTGTAAGTATTTTCCAGATCTCATTTGTTGCCACAAGTTTTTGAAAAATTATGAAATATAACGATATAATATTTTTTATTTTATTTTTTCATTTTTCAAAACCTTGTGAAAAAAACAATGTCTGCAAAATACTCACTATGCCTCTTATCAAATACCTTGGAGTGTTTACTTACCAAATAGGGGGTATGTGGGGGGTGTCTGAACTGTCCAGCCAATCTGTGATAGGTAGTCAGGAAGTACAATAAGAAAATTACGCTCATAGAAAGCCCGAAGGTGGTCAATGGTTTTGGGCCCCCGTACGTGGATAGGCTCGCAAAAAGTCTCAAACATGTGGTGTTCCTATACTTGGGAGGAGTAGCAGAATGTGTTATGGGGTATAATTACACATATACTCATGGCATGTATGAGAAATTTACGACTAAGGTTATTGCCGAAACGCGTTATTTTTAGGACAGGTTCTTTGTAACAAGATATCAGGAGTCTTTTAGAGCCATGATGTCTCACGTGCCTTCAATTGAAATGAATGGAGCACAGATCGAGCTCTATTCGCTTTTTCTCTGGCTGCAAGGGCCTAGAAAGTGACACAAAAAAAAGGACAGCGAAATGTGCGTGTACTGCAAAGATGTACTGCTTATGTTTTAATTTTTCCCTGACATATGCTTTAGGCTTGTGTTACACTATAGCTATGTCAGACATTGCATGTGATTCGCACCGCACTTCTGTGCAGATCACATGCAATATCTGTGGGATGCAAATTCAGCCATACAGATTGAATGGCTGAATTTGCAACGCATACGGACCAAAATGGTGCAGGACCCTTTTTTAAGTCCTCACTGGAATCGGATCGCATGGGTGAATTCATAGTTCGCACTGCGATCTGCAAACCAATCTGTGGGTATCATTAACTTTGTATTGACGCCCGCAGCAGTTTCAATATGTCAGTGTGAACTGCTGGCGATTCAGGTGCGATGTGGGAACCTGCACTGGATTCGCAGGGTTTCCTGCATCGCAAAAGTGTGAACTAAGCCTTAAAGTAGATCTATAGCCTCATACACACGGACTTCCATTGGACTTTTCCCTGGATTTTGGTCCAAAGGGGCATTGGCCGTGAACTTGGTATGCATACACACGTCAGAATTTTATTTAGCCAACATTTACCAATTTACATGTTTTTTCAGCTCTTTACCGCCACCCTTTGGGCAACTTCTGCTATTGTTGTCTGATCTTTAGCATTGGTTCTGAGCATGCGTGTTTGTACTTTGGACTTCAGTCTGATGGACTTGTGTACACACGACATTTGTTGCTGTAAAATTTGAGAGCATGCATAGCGATCATTTGTCTGTTGAAAAACCAAAAACAATTGTCCGATGGAGCATACACACGGTCGGATTGTCCGATAAAACACGTCCTTCAGGCCGTTGTTGTACGATCATGTGTATGGGCCTTTTGACCTCGAATTAAAAAAAAATATATGTACTGCAGCACCTAATTATACCTGCATCTGCAATTATAGTTTTTTCTTAGTTCTGCTGCAAAGTCTCACAAATACACGCTAAGCCTGCCAGTGAAGTTCACCTAATTCCGCTTCCTGTGATGGTGAAACAACAATGCTGCACTGCTTCTGAATCCAGAGTAGAGGATGTCACTCTGAAATGAAGAGAAGAAAAAAGGTTTGAAGTCTTGCCGTGGCTCCCCCTATAGATACAATGGAGGAGTGTGTGTAGCCACGCAGGGACAGGAAGTGTGTTATTTTCAGGATTACCAGGTAAAAATTAAGTAGAAAAAATAAATAAATGATGTAGCCTCCACATCGAAAACCCATTAAAGGGGTTGTAAAGGTTCATTTTTTATTTTCTAAATAGGTTCCTTAAAGCTAGTGCATTGTTGGTTCACTAATCTTTTCCTTCGATTTCCCTTCTAAATGTTTTTTTTCTTTGTCTGAATTTCTCACTTCCTGTTTCTCCTCAGTAAGCTTGCCCCCATCATCCATGGGGGTTAGTCAGTCAGAACCGCTTACTGAGGAGGAACAGGAAGTGAGAAAATCAAACAAAGAAAACAAAGAAAAAAAACATTTAGAAGGGAAATTGAAGGAAATGGTTAGTGAACCAACAATGCACTAGCTTAACCACTAGCCGCCGCAGTTATACGTCGGCAGGTCGGCTCGGCTGGGTGAGATCACGTAGCTATACGTCATCTCGCATTTCAGCCAATAGGGGCACGCGTGCGCCGCCGGAGGCGAGCGTGCCCCCTGCTCTCCCCTGGTGCCGACGCGCGTGCCCGGCAGGCGCGAACACCGCTGGGCATCTGCGATTGCTCGTCACACAGCTCCCGGTCCTGTTCAGGGGGAGAAATGACGGATCGTCTGTTCATACAATGTATGAACAGCGATCAGTAATTTCCCCTAGTCAGTCCCACCCCCCCTTCAGTTAGAACACACACAGGGAACATAATTAACCCCTTCCTCGCCCCTAGTGTTAACCCCTTCCCTGCCAGTGGCATTTTTATAGTAATCAATGCATTTTTATAGCACTGATCGCTATGAAAATGCCAATGGTCCCAAAAATATGTCAAAAGTGTCCGAAGTGTCCGCCATAAGGTCGCAGTACCGATAAAAATCTCTGATCGCCACCATTACTAGTAAAAAAGAAATATTAATAAAAATGCCATAAAACTATCCCCTATTTTGTAGATGCTATCACTTTTGCGCAAACCAATCAATAAATGCTTATTGCGATTTTTTTTAAGAAAAATATGTAGAAGAATACGTATCGGCCTAAACTGAGGAAAAAAATAGTTTTTTTTATATATTTTTGGGGATATTTGTTACAGCAAAAAGTAAAAAATATTATTTTTTTTTCAAAATTGTCGCTCTAATTTTGTTTATAGCGCAAAAACTAAAAAACGCAGAGGTGATCAAATACCACCAAAAGAAAGCTCTATTTGTGGGAAAAAAAGGACACCGATTTTGTTTGGGAGCCACGTCGCACGACCGCGCAATTGTCAGTTAAAGCGACGCAGTGCCGAATCGCAAAATGGGGCCCGGTCATTGACCAGCAATATGGTCTGGGGCTGAAGTGGTTAAGGGAACCTATTTAGAAAATAAAAAATGAACCTTTACAACCCCTTTAAGCTGCAATGTATTGAATATTTGCTTTTAGGCTTAGCTGTGCATTAATTGCTTTAGAATAGGTGATACAAGCTTTTTTTTATTTACTATTAGGGGATTTGCAGATTTTTTACTTGTTTTCAACGCCAGTATCCCTGTGATGAAAATGACCAAAGTTGCACTTCCGAAGTCAAGAACAAGAGAACAAATGTATTGTCGTCAGTCTACCAGCTGAATCCCCAAAAAACACAGAAAACTATGCATGCCATTTTTATATTTCTGAGAATATTAAATAACAAACAGGCTATAATCAAGACTGGCACAGGAGATTACACAATGAAGATAACATTGTACATGCAGATCAAATTGTAAAGTTTATATTATTTAGTGCCAAGTCTTTGGATGTGATAAGCCATTTAGGTTCAGCTAATATACTATTGTATTCCCATCATTGTAGACCACAAATAAGAATTCATTTGAAAAATGTAGATGGTTGCCAAGCATACCAGCAACGTAATTTGTTTTCTTCACACCTAAATATTTTTAGTGAATGTTTAGCCAATTTAACTCTGTCACATATAGTATGGGCTAGATTCACATACCTTTAGGCGGGCATAGCGTATCTCCTATACGCTACGCCGCCGTAACTTTGAGAGGCGAGTATGGTATTCACAAAGATTTTGCGGCCGACGTTACGGCGGCATAGCGTATTAGGGCCGGTGTAAGCCTGCCTAATTCAAATGTTAAAGCTGTAGGCGTGTTTTATGTAAATTAAGGCTGACCCCACGTAAATTACGTTTTTAACGAACGGCGGATGCGCCGTCCGTGAACGTATCCCAGTGCGCATGCTCCAAATCATGTCGCAAATAGTCAATGCTTTCGACGTGAACGTAACCTACGCCCAGCCCCATTCACGGACGACTTACGCAAACAACGTAAAACGTGAAAAATTTGACACGGTTCCGAGGTCCATACTTAACATTGGCTGCGCCATGTTTTTGGTGGTTTATCTTTACGCCTGAAAACACCTTACGTAAACGGCATATCTTTACTGCGACGGGCAAGCGTACGTTCGTGATAATTTTGTTATGTAGAATTTTTTTTGGCCTGCTTGTGAAAGACAGGCTAGACTCACTGGACACATATTTTAACAGACAAGAGATAGAAGGGACAAACTCCCATCTGACCCATTGAGAATTAAATGGTATGCTTGTATTCATTCCCTGTACTGTGGTGTATTTTATGAGTTAATCATGCTGTCAGAAGATTCAGGATCTCATTCACTTTTCAAATAATTATTTCTCCATATGCTAACCTTGAACTTATAACTTGCAATTCTCAAAGACTTCCATCTGCACTGTCACGTTACAGTTTGAATTTACTCAGTAAACAGCATGTGAAAAGTCTAAACATACTTCAGTCCAAAAATTATCACAAACAATGCATCAGTCCAAGCATGTTCACATCAACAGATATTTCAAATATTTTTTTTAGACTTTTTTTTAGAAGCTAACGGTTATCCTACTTTTTTCTTAAAGCAGAACTCCAGTCTGTGGTTAAGTCTACAGTTTGCCTTTTGCAAAAACAAATGGTTCCTGCCACCATGTTGAGAGAGCAGAGGGAGAAGGCATATAATGAAGCAGTATTCTCTGGCCAGCTGTTCCTAAGAAAGATTGGCAGAATCCATTTGAAATTGGCGCATTGTAACAAGCAGGAGGTGATGTCACCAGCAAAGGGGAACTACTCTAGAGCGTGCAGTCTCAGTTTTTGAAGTGATCCAGCATTTTTGTACGCGCAGATTTTGGCTAAGGCAGGCTATCCACGGTTCAAATCTCGGCCAGTTCAGCAGGACGAACCGTGTATGGGCAGGCTAAATATACCAAGTTGATTGATCGATCAACTTGGGTACAACCAGTATGCTGGGTTTTACCTTTGATTATCGCTAGTGGCTGCTATAGCCGCTAGCAATAATTACTGTCTTCTCGCTGGGAGAAGACAGTGGCCCAGCAGGAGAGATTCCCGCATCAACACTGTCAATGTCTGACTTGCACAACATACACTGAAGCAGTACAGCTATCAGACTTCAGGATTATGATGCAGCTAGAAATATAGAGCAAGTGTTTGGATGCAATCTTATTAATGTTACTTAAACCAATTATTTTCTAACCAAGTTATTGTGTTGCGTATTTGTGTTAGCGCTGCAGGATTTGACTCCGAAAGATCTGAGGGGTGTGATGAAGTGTTTTATTATACCTAGTAAAAAGGCAGATATAGTGTGCATGGAGTCTGTACTATATTTCTGGCCTTTGTTTCAGAAATAGTACAATACTCTGAATTGTATTTCACAATAAAACCTGCCTCATCTCACCCCCTTCAAGTGTGGTCTAGTATACCTGCTTACATGTGCAGTCTAGACAATGTTTATGGCTGCGGTCTCCGAAATAATATACACTCATTTTTATTTCATTATAACAACTGCATTGTCTCTCGTTCTTATACTGCAGCCCAGTCAAGCTGCTTATATATTCTCTGGCCACTGTGCTATATATGTGGCAATATTCTCTAAAATATAGCACTGTATTTTTTTATTTGCGCATGACAATTGCGTAAACTCAGGAATTACGTTTTTGAGCAGACTGTTTGGACATTTAATTAAACTTTTTAGACAATACAGTGTGGTACTGTAAAAGAAGAAGACAAGCTATACTATGAAACTTACTGTGTAGCTGTTTGACAACTGGTATGAAGTTGGAGACTTAGTTGCATTTCGAAGGCATCTGCCAAACATATAATTTGAAGAATTTGTGTTTTTTCCATGTGACACTTGAAGCAGCATTAAAAAATGGTCCCTCTTCCCACTAAACTGTAGTTTTTAAAATAGCTACCTCCTCCTCCAGGCTGGGAACCCAGTGGCTGTAAACAGTAATGCCCTGTACACACGATCAGAGTTTTCGTCTGAATAAACTCTGACGTGTTTTTTCGACGGAATTCCATTCAAGCTGTCTTGCATACACATGGACACACCATATTCCGACCGTCAAAAACACAGTGATGAACACCACTATGACGAGCCTAGAAACATGAAGTTTAATGCTTCTGAGCATGCGTCAAATTGTTTCAGAGCATACGTGTTTTTTTTCTCCGTCGGAGTTCCATACAGACGAACGTTTTCAGTCGGAAAAAAAGAGAACATGTTCTCTTTCTAACTTCGTTGGAATTTCCTACGGAAAAAGTCAGATGAGGCATACACACGGTCGGAATATACGATAAAAAAATTCCGTCTGACTTTTTGCATCGCAATCTACTGTGATTTTTCAGTGATTTTATTGCTTTATGCCACATGTGCACCAAAAACGCATCAAGGGTGTGTTTTTTGCCTTGTTTTTACTGCATTTTTGCTGTGTTTTCACCCCATCTTCCATTGCCTTCAATGGGAAGGTGTATTTTTGTTGTGTTTTTTAACTCCTTAAACATGCTCCAAAAATGCTGCAAGCAGAATTTTTTTTTCACTGTCAAAAAAGTGCACCGCCCCCAGTGTGAACACAATCATTGATTTTTTTATTGAATGGAAAGCATTTCATTGTTTGGAAAGCATTTTTCTTGAACTTTTCAGGCACTTTTTTAACGCAAAAGCGCTTGAAAAACTCTTTAGTGTAACAGCAGCCTAAGGCCCCATACACACGATAGAATCCATCCGCTGAAAAATCCCAGCGAATGGGTTTCAGCGGATAGATCCTATGGTGTGTACACTCCTGCGGATCTGTTTCCGCGGATATTTATCCCCTGGAAAGGATTTCCAGCGGATAAATATTTGATGACATGCTATCAAATCTATCCGCTGGAATCCATCCCAACGGATGGATCCGCTGGTCTGTACAGACTCACCGGATCCATCCGTCCGAAGGGATCCCCCGCATGCGTCGTAATGATTCGACGCATGCGTGGAATTCCTTATATGACAGCGTCGCGCACGTCGCCGCGTCATAATCGCGGCGACGGCGCGACACGTCATCGCCAGAGGATTTCGGCGCGGATTTCGATTCGATGGTGAGTACACTCCATCGCATGGAAATCCGCGGAAATCCTCGAGAGGATTTATCCGTGGAAACGGTCCGCTGGACCGTATCCGCGGATAAATCCTCCCGTGAGTATGGGGCCTAAGAGAAAAGAGATAGGGGCACCAAATGGCCAATAGTGTAGTTGTTCGGTTTATTAAGATAAAAACAATCAAGTATAAGATTCATTCACAAAGTCACATTGCGGTGTGACGGTGTATTGCAACCAGGGTTAGAGGAGTACTGGATGTGTCTCTATGAGGACTGCTGCAGCCGACAAGAGTCCCTTACTGAAGTCGGCAACCCTTAAAAAAAGAAAACGCAGTACAAGCGGTCACAAGCGCTGCATTTTGAAGACAGAACGTCTCTTCTTCCCCAGTCTTTTTAAAGACTGAGGCTGTTCGGAAACCCCTCTCTCTCTTCCCTTTCAAATAGTGTAGCTCCTGACTTTTAAAAAACATTTACTTAAAAGTTCATGGATTTCAGCGCTATCCTTCCTACAGTCAATACTTTCTAGGGGTGCGAATCCTTGACTTGATGATTGACAGGCAGCTCCCCACTGTGTGAAATTGTGTGACTCAGGAAGACTGTTCCTGCAGCCTCCTGGGATGTGTGATGCTATCTTAGAAGGCTATGAGCGGGGAACGAGGGGGGTGTGGGGTGCGGCCTGAGGTGATGTCATCCTTGTCTAGATGAGGATTAAGGAAGTGGGAGCAAATACCTGTCAGAAAAAAGGCACGTCTCCCCCCTCCCCAAAAGGGTTCATCTCAGTTAAAGTTCTTAATGATTCTAAACTAGTTTCAATAAACTCGCTACCAAATAACCTTTTTCAAATCCCTGTTTTGCCAACCCAACACTTCATGACATATGCCTAAGGCTGGGTTCACACCTCTGTGCGGAGCGGCTCACACCAGGAGTCCGGTGTGTCCCTATTAACCGTTTCTGATCTGATTGCGGTCCGAATTTTCAGCAGAATTCGCACCTGAAACGGACCAGAAGATGCACAGGACACCTGTGCAATTCGCTCCGCAGCCGTCCCGGTGACTTGTCCTTAAGGTTCCCCTAACGGGGAAGTTCCTTCAAGGACTGTGCAGGTGCAAACTTGCCAACGGAAATCTCCGAACCTCGCCCAGCATCCAGGCTCATTCTTTAGCATCCCCGTGGATTGGAGGATGTTAAAAAAAGAGCCAGGAGGCCGAGCCGTCCGAACGCAGCGAGGACGTGAGGCCGACTGGCCACTTACCTCGAAATCCACGTCGCCCTGGATGCCGGCCGAGGTTCAGAGATTTCCGTCGGCAAGTTTGCGCCTGCGAAGTCCTTGAAGGAACTTTCCCGTTAGCCGGAACCATCTCGGCAGATCAGATTGCGCCTGTGCTGGAACTTTCACGATAGCCGGAACCAGCTCGGCAGATCACCGGAGCTATGTGAACCTGCTCCATTGAGACCCGGATACAGGCTCCTGACATGCAAATTGGATGTGGTGAAACCCACATCCAATTCCCAATAGTGTGAACCCAGCCTAAATGTTTGGCTGATTACTGCATGATACTAATCCATGGAACAAAGAGCAAACAGCTAACAGTGAATTTGAGTGCATTAGGTGGTTTGAATGATCACGCTTACTGAAAGAGATATGCTGGAAAGCTGGGAGGCCACAGAGGATGTGAAGGCCATGCAAAGCATTAGCCATTATTACAGGAATTAAAACCAATTTACCAGCAATCCTAAAATTCTGATAAGCAGAAAAAAAAAATCACTGCCTGTTCAGTGGTGGGTATAGGTGAATAGGGCAGTTAAAGAAAACACATATGATACAAGATTAACTTTAGATTTATCACTGTGAACTAGGAAAACCTGAGCATTTCCTGAGGAAATGACACCACTGATTTATTTAAATCAACAATTACTGTAATGCCCTGTACACACGATCGGTTCATCCGATGAAAACGGTCTGATGGATTTTTTCATCAGATATCCGATGAAGCAGACTTTCATCAGTCTTGCCTACACACCATCAGTTAACCACTTAAGCCCCGGACCATTTTGTTGCTAAATGCCCAGGCCAGGTTTTGTGATTCAGCACTGCGTCGCTTTAACAGACAATTGTGCGGTCATGCGACGTGGCTCCCAAACAAAATTGGCGTCCTTTTTTTCCCTACAAATAGAGCTTTCTTTTGGTGGTATTTGATCACCACTACGGTTTTTATTGTTTGCGCTATAAACAAAAATAGAGCGACAATTTTGAAAAAAATACAATATTTTTTACTTTTTGCTGTAATAAATATCCCCCAAAAACATATATAAATTTTTTTTTTCCCTCAGTTTAGGCCGATACGTATTCTTCTACCTATTTTTGGTAAAAAAAAATCGCAATAATCGTTTATCGATTGGTTTGCGCAAAATTTATAGCGTTTACAAAATAGGGGATAGTTTTATTGCATTTGTATTCATTTTTTTTTTTTTTACTACTAATGGCGGCGATCAGCGATTTTTTTCATGACTGCGACATTATGGCGGACACTTCGGACAATTCTGACACATTTTTGGGACCATTGTCATTTTCACAGCAAAAAATGCATTTAAATTGCATTGTTTATTGTGAAAATTACAGTTGCAGTTTGGGAGTTAACCACAGGGGGCGCTGTAGGAGTTAGGGTTCACCTAGTGTGTGTTTACAACTGATGGGGGTTGTGGCTGTAGGACTGACGTCATCGATCGAGTCTCCCTATAAAAGGGATCACTCGATCGATGCAGCTGCCACAGTGAAGCACGGGGAAGCCGTGTTTACATACGGCTCTCCCCGTTCTTCAGCTCCAGGGAGCGATCGCGATGGGGCGGCTATAAACGAATAGCCCCCCCGTCGTCCCGGATCGCTCCCCGCGAGTTACCGACCGCCGCATGTACCGGGGGGGGGGTCCCGATCGGACCCCCGACCCGCGGAAAGGCGGGGACGTACATGTACGCCCATATGCCTGTACGTGCCCGCGTCTGTGGACGTACATGTACATGCGGCGGGCGTTAACCGGTTAAAAAAACGATCGTGTCAGAACGCGGTGATGTAAAACACGACGTGCTGAGAAAAATGAAGTTCAATGCTTCCGAGCATGCGTCGACTTGATTCTGAGCATGCATGGATTTTTAACCGATGGATGTGCCCACAGACAATTGTTTTTTTCTATCGGTTTTTTAACCATCAGGTAATTTAAAAACAAGTTCCTAGTTTTTTCAGTGATTCTCTGAAGTGTGTCCATTTCCACTGGAATGCCAGCATTTGCTGTGACATGAACAGTAAAAATCATGCCAGTAATGGCAAGTGAATGCAGGCTAGACATTATTAATATGCTCCTTCTGTAATTTTATACAGTATTTATGGTGCTGCTAACATTGAATAATAACTTATTTTATTAGTTTATTTGATGAGCTTTTAAATAACGGATCTATTCTGTTTTAATGTGCCTCACGAGAAGTTTTCCATCAGTGAATTATTGTTGATAAATGGTAATGTTGTAATATTTAAACATTTATAACCTCTCACATGCTTCACTTGTTTTAATTAATAAAAATTGTTGATTTGCTTGGTACATAAATCTGCCTTGTTTGTAGTCTTGCACCCCTGTGATCACACTGCTCTGTGTTATGTACAATGTTCATGGGGGTGATGACCGCTACGGCAATTGCATTTCATTGCTTTTATTTTTTGCAGTCTTTGTAGTTTGTTTATTTAAAGGGGAGGTTCACCCTATAAAAAATTTCTAACACTACATCCAGCCCAGTTCTGCATATAAAATTACACTGACTTTTTTTTTTTTTTTTTGTAGATAGCGTTTAGCCTTAGAATTCACTGTGGCTTCTGGGTAGGGAATCCCGCGGGAGTGGGCGTTCCTATTGACATGCCAATTGATTGACATGCTAAATGACGGCGCACACAGCGCGTCACGACTTCCCAAAGGAAGCTCGGGTCGGCTTGGCTCTATTCGGCGCTGGTGTGCAGGCGCCGAATAGAGCCGAGCCGACCCGAGCTTCCTTCGACAAGTCGTGATGCGCTGTGTGCGCCGTCGTTTAGCATGTCAATCAATTGGCATGTCAATAGGAACGCCCACTCCCGCGGTGAATTCTAAGGCTAAACGCTATCTACGGCGGAAAAAAAAAAAAGGTCAGTGTAATTTTATATGCAGAACTGGGCTGGATGTAGTGTTAGAATTTTTTTATAGGGTGAACCTCCACTTTAATGTACAAATAACACACAACAACGGTAATTTGAGCTTCTTGGTCTTATTCGAAAGTAGGCTTTTAAAAATGTATTAAAGCTGAACTCTAGGTATGATTTTTATTACATAGATACACTGGTACAGCTTGGAGCAATGTAAGTATGCGTAACCACTTAACCACTTCAATACAGGGCATTTTCACCCCCTTCCTGCCCAGACCAATGTTTAGTTTTCAGCGATGTCACACTTTGAATCAATTGCGCGGTCATGCAACACTGTACCCAAATTAAATATTTATGTTTTTTTCCCCACAAATAGAGCTTTCGTTTGGTTATATTTGATCACCTCTGCGTTTTTTATTTTTTTGCGCTTTAAACAAAAGAAGAGCCACAATTTTGAAAAAAAAAACACAATCATTTTTTATTTAATAAATATAATTTTTTTTTTAAATCATTTTTTTTCCTCAGTTTAGGCCGATATGTATTCTTCTACATATTTTTGGTAAAAAAAAAGTTATAGCATCTACAAAATAGGGAATAGATTTATGGCATTTTTATTATTTTTTTTTTTATTAGTAATGGCGGCGATCTACATTTTTTATTGTGACCGTGACATTGCGACGGACATATCGGACACTTTTGACACGTTTTTGGGACCATTTACATTTATACAGCGATTAGTGGTATAAAACTGCACTGATTACTGTGTAAATGTGACTGGCGGGGAAGCGGTTAACACTAGGGGGCGATCAAGGGGTTAAATATGTTCCCTAGGGAGTGATTCTAACTGTAGGGGGAGGGGACCCACAAGAGGAGGAGACCGATGTGTGTTCCTTTGTACTGGGAACACACATCTGTCTCCTCTCCTCTGACAGGACGTGGATCTGTGTGTTTACGCACACAGATCCACGGTCCTGCAGTGATCACGGGCAAACGCGGGTGCCCGGCGGACATCACGTGTGCCCCCTAGACGGCCGGGAAGCTCAGGACGTCATATAGGTGTGATTTGGGGTTTTATAGACCCCAGATCCCTCCATAAAGAATACCTGTCACATGTTCATTGCTGTCAAAAAGGATGTTTACATTCCTTGTGACAGCAATAAAAGTGTTATAAAAAACACAACAGTGTAAAATAAATAAATAAATGAAGAATAATAATAATAATAAAAAAAAAAAAAGGAAAATGCCACCATCCCCCGCGTCAGCGGTTGGCTCTTATTTAAAAGCAATTAGAGCAGCTAACTAACCTAACTGGGACAGGGTCAGGGGGCCCTTGATGGTTTCTTGCATCGGGGCCCTGAAAGTTCTAGTTACACCTCTAGCTTAGAACATTTATTCTGCCTGTTTGTGAATCTCACACTGGCTTGGATACAGTCCAGTTTGTTTTCACAGACATGATGTAGAAAGCACAAACTCATATGTAACCCCTGAAGAGTTAATTTAAAGATTATATTAGTTGCCAAATACTAATGTTTTTTTCTGTTGCTTTCTCAGAATTTCTTGTGTATTTGAGGGACCTCATCATGCAGCTGGAAGATCCTAGAATCCTATTCACTTTAAAAAAAGCTACTTTTCCAAATGGCACCTTTGAACTTATAATGTGTAACTCTCAATGAAAATCCATGTGCACTGTCACGTAATATGAATTTACTTAGTAAACGGAGAACAGCATCTGAAAAGTCTAAAAATACTTCTACCAAAAAATCATTACTAATGATAAGTTAATCAGCTGTATTTATATCAGTTCAAGCTCATTGACAGGTCTATTGCTGGTGGTGGGGGGGATCTATTGTTGCTGGGGGGATATATTGTTAATAGGAGAGATCTACTGTTAAGGGAGGAGTCTGTTGTTGCTGGCTGCTGGGAAGTCTATTAATGCTGGCTACTGGGAGATCTAGTGTTGCTGGTAGGGGTCTATTATTGCTGGGGTGGATCTATTGTTGATAGGGGTATTTTGTGCCTTAGGTGGGTCTATTGTTGCTGGGGAGATCTATTATTGCTGATGGGGTCTATTGTTGCTGGGGGTCTGTTGTTGCTGGGGGGGGGAGATCTATTATTGCTGGCTGCAGGGGACCTATTTTACTGCCTTTCATTAGCAATTTTGAAAAATTATACTTGGTTATGTATTCTCTAAAAGGGGCAGTACTGGAAGGTGGGTGCGGGTGGAAACAAGGGACAGTGCTTGGAGGTGGGTAGGGGGCAGAGACGAGAGATGAGTCAGAAGGGGGGAGTGCCTGCACTTTTTTCTGGGAAAAAAAGCCATGCTTATCAGAAGTATTCTGCCCTGATCTTCCTCTCGTTTTGCTCTACATGGCATTTTGGAGGAGTCAGGTGGAGCCTGCATATCACCACAGTCACCACAGTAATGCCCACTCACCAGGACTGACATTTAGCAAACATCATGTCAATCTAAGCTAATGTATACTATATAACTAAACTAATACACATACTGTAGTTTTACCTAAAATGTGAACAGTAAAAGAAACAAGCCAGATGCTGTGTGTGACAAGTGTTTGCAGTTGAAAGTACATTGCAGAGACTCTAGTTTGAGTTCACCTTCCATACATATTACTGTTCCAAAATAAATAAATAATATAGCACACATTATCACCTAATACTATAGGGTACACAGCAGGTCAGCTGTACACACTGATGCTTCGTACACACGATCGGTTTTCCCGGCGGTCAAAAGTCCGCCGGGAAAACCGAGAACCTGCTCGGTTGGTTTTCCCGTGTACACACGGCAGGTTTTCCCATTAGGAAAACCGCCATGACAGCTTTGGTTGGTAAAACCGGCATGTGTGTGCTCCACTGCAGTGTTTCCCATGGTAAAACTGGCGAGCAAAAAAATGCAGAGAATCGCGGTGGGAAAAAAGAGAACAAGTTCTCTTTTTTTTGCTTGCAGTTTTCCTGTCAGGAAAACTGCTATGGAGCATACACACGACCGGTTTTCCCTACCAAAAGCAAACATGGGAGTGATCAAGGGGTTGAGTGTTCCCTAGGGAGGTGGAGGGAGTGTGCTGACAGGGAGTAGAGAGAGATTGCTGTTCCTGATTACTAGTGTAGCACTGGTATTTTTGTCATGTAATGCTAAAGATTGCATACCACTAGAGGGAGCCAAATGCCAATGTGAACTTTAACTTACACATGCAGAGCAGAAAATGTTTATTGACTGTGAAGTGACTCACTTACCCATAATGCTCACTCTTTTACCCATGTACACTAAATGGCTGAACTGCATGCTGTGTGGGAAATAAAAGGCAGAGGGCAGCCATTTTTTGTCTCTTCTGGATGCATGGTCTGCCTGCAAGGATCTGTGAAGGAGTGTTCAGAAGAGGGCCTACATCGTGCAGAGCAGAACAACATCCATTGACTCTGCCTTACCACAGTGTGCTGGAGAGGCCGTGTGATCGAGTCTGAGGACCCAGGACCCTTGACGGAGCAAAGTGGATGTCCGGTTTGCTTGCGGAGCGGAGCAGTGTGACAGTGCTGACTGGCAGCAGGACTGAGACAGCCGGAGCGGAGGTTCACAACTTTCCAGACCTGGTGTGGTGAGAGGGCTGTCGCCCAGAAGTTATTTAACACCCGTAACACACTTAGACTCATTTCACAGTGTTGCTGGGACCTGTAGAATGAGGTCTCATTCAAATAGACTGAGTTCAATCAGGTTTAAAAGCCTATGCTTCATTGAGGGCTGACTGATGATTAAGTTATACCTACTCCGAAGGCATCTACAAGTGTGTTTTATAGCAGGAATTGTTATCACTCTTCAGATATGTTACTTCATTACTTGTTAAACCATTGGATTACAAACACTGCAGTATAATCGCTAGCCGAAGAAAAAGAAGACCAGAGACTACACTTCTCATTGGGAGGGTTTGTGCTGTGGATACAGTAAGACAAAAGGCTGCCTTATACCTCAGGGGAAGCTCTTGAGAAACTGTATTGTGCTGTGTTGATATCTTTGCATTGGTATGTTTGGTGCGGCTGTACTGGAAGTGGGAAGGTGACCAGTGTCAAGGCATTGTCACTCTGAGCACTAGTCCCACTTGGAGACGCGCCGCAGTAGAGGCTCAAGGGACCTTTAAGTGTTAATAATTTGTGTACACTCATTGCACTATTATAGTAAGTTGTATGTTGATACAGTTATTATAACTACTGTCTCTATACTAGTTCCAGTAAACTTACATTTTGGTTGATCACAATTGGTGTGAGGCTTGTTCATTATTCTAACAGGTGGAACAACGGATGCCCAGATAGCGATAAAGGTACACTATATACACACTGTTATGTGGGGTTGTTCCGTTTAGTGAAGGTTTCACATCCACACTGTTACACAGCTGTGTCAAGCGGGTTGAGACGAATTATTTGGGGGTAGAAAAGCAGAGTACAGGCCCAATCAATTACCAGCAGCTCCTTCGGGGGTAAGTGCTACAAGTGGGGGCTCGTCCGGGATCCTGTTACTCTGAAATTAAGCCCACCCTCTTGGCACCAGTATGGACCCCGTCACAGTGGAGCGGTGGTGTGAAGCAGAAGGCGCTCGCTCAGAAGCGAGCGTGGCAATCGCACTCCCAGGAGGAGCTTGGGAGGAAGAACAGGTCAGCCAGATTGTAAAGGCATTGTCCCCAGATAGAAAGGCCTGGATGATTGCCATCAGACCAGATTGTGGGACCTTTCACACCTACGCCCTATTGGAATGGAGAAAGGGAATTCCGGAGAACTTTAGAGGCTCGAGTGTGCAGCTAGCTGGCAAAACCAAGTTTTACCTGACGCACCCAGAAGGGCTCGGAGGGAGCTCTGCCAACTCTAGACATGTTAAGCCAACAATGCTGGGAGTTAGTTTTGGGTCAACTCCAACCAAAATCAGTACAAGGCCCCCTTTGGAGAAGGAAGAGGCCGTGGTTGACACGCACAGGAGAGGTTCCCAGTCGGAATGACAACTAGCTGACCTAAAACGGCAGTACCGCAATATACAAGAAAGGTTCAAGGAGACCTCCGGCATGATCGCAGGACACATTGAAGAGTTAAGTGTCCCGTGCAAGGACTCGAGCGGTGGTAAGCAAAGGCAAAGACCTGCTTCAGTCATCCAGAGACGCACTCATAGCCACTTGCCAGAGGTGACGATCCGGAAAGATTTCAAGATTGAAGGTCAGATAGGAGAGAAGGAACACAAAGGCAACCTGTCCTATACAAATCTTCTGCATCAGATTGAACTGGGACTCCAAAGAGGATATCTTGAATCCGAAATTATAGAGGCTGTCGTCAACGCCATTAGCCCAGGTCTAAGTATCAAAGGCATGCTGGAAATGAAAAATGGACTGACTTTAGTACAACTCAGGAGAATACTAAAGAGCTACTACAAATAGGAAGATGCTGCTGAGCTATATCATCAACTGATAAATATGGCACAGAGCAGTCAGGAGACCCCCCAGAATTTCTTATTCAGGGCCATTGAGTTGAAAGACCGCCTGTTGTCTGTCTCGAAAGGAGAAGATTCAGATGAACACTTTGGGGCTGAACTGATCCAGAAGAAATTCCTGAGGTCTGTAGCTACAGGACTGAGAAGTGACTATATCAAGTTCCAGTTAAGGCAGTACTTGGACGATCCTTTCACTACAGATGAGGTGCTCATTGAAGAGACTAATGAAGCAGCCAAGATGGAGATGGAAAGGGAGAAGAAACAAAGGAAAATTCAGTCCAGCGCCACAGTAAGAACCAAAGGGCATCAATCTGAAATTCTACAGGGCCCCCAGGAACCCAGTGTCCTGATGGTGAACACTGATCAAATGCCCTGGTCCTTACCTGTACAACATCTGCCCCAGTCTGAATTTGGAAAACTGTTTCAAATGCAGAAAGAGATGTTGGAAATGATGGCCCTGTTGACTGCTAAGCTGGTTGGACCACAGAGGGAGGAAGTCCTGGCACCTAAGACCCCGATGGATCCTACAGCCGCTCAGACTGAGAAACCGGCGAAGCCAAAGACCTGTTTCAACTGCGGGGGAGTTGGACACTACCGTCAAGTATGCCCAAGCCCGGCAAAGCCTGAAACAAAACGTCAAAAGCAGGCGGAAAACTTCAGAGGGCCCCAGTGAAGGAGCCAGCTGGGCGCCCTGTTACAACAGCCAGCTCCAAACAACCTCATACATACCAGGTCCCTGGGGACACACTTAGGCCGAATCCGGGCAAGAGCCCACAGAAGCGAGGCGTAAAAGTGCAAACTACCAAACAGGCTAAACCTGCCACTCCCCATGGATTCCCTCCTGAGCTAGTGGGACCTTCTCCAATTGTCCCCATCCAAGTGGAAGGGATTTATACTAAAGCCCTGTTGGATACTGGAGCCCAAGTGACTTTACTTTACAGTGACTTTTATGAAAAACATCTCAGACACTTCACTGCAGGAATTGGAGATATGGGGCCTAGGGACCCAGAATTTCCCTTATGACGGCTACCTACCCATTAAGCTCACCTTCGACCCGAGTGTGGCGGGAAAGGCCGAAACCTTCGATACCCTGGCAGTGGTGTGTCCCCGCCCCCCAGGGGCTGATAGAATTTCTCTCATCATTGGGACAAATACCGACCTGGTCCGAAGACTTTTGACACCGCTTGTCCAAGTACAGAGCACTCCAGCCACGAAGGTACACCCAATGCTAGCACAAGTGTACCAGAATCTATTGCATGAGCAGAAAGCCCCGGCGGAAGGAGTGGGAAAAATCTGGCGCCTAGACAGAAGTGAGAAGATTGTGCAACCAGGTGAAGTAGTCTGTTTGAAAGCTTCTATCAAACTGACTTGGAGACAACCTGGCCCTTTCATTGTCCTTGAGACGGACAGAGAGAAGGAAGATAAGGAGTTGGAAATAATCCCAGAATTGTTATCGACCAAGGCGCTGAAGTGGAGCGGAGGGAAGGTCTCAGTCAGTGTCCGGAACACCACAACCTCACCTGTGAAGATGCCAGCTAGAGTGTTGCTGGGGCAGGTAAATCAAGCAACCCCAGTCTTATCGTATGGTATCGTGGGTGGGCAAGAGGGAGAGATTCCTATGGAAGAGTTCTACCCGAAAAACACCCCCCTAACACCTGATTGGATGGAGAGAGCAAAAACCCAGCTCCTGAGATGGAGAACTGCATTTTCAAAAAGTGAGTTTGATGTGGGGCTTGCAAAAAGTGCTGAACACAAGATTAGATTGGAGGAAGATAAACCCTTCAGAGAGAGGGTCAGGCGGATTCCATTGGGAGACTTGGAAGATCTGCGGGAACAGCTGGCTGAGTTGAAGAAGACAGGAATCATCCGAGAGTCTCGGAGTCCGTATGCTTCCCCAATAGTGGTAGTGAGGAAGAAGAATGGGTCTTTACGACTGTGCATTGACTATAGGACACTGAACCGAAGGACCATTCCCGACCAATACACCACACCCCGAATAGAAGATGCTTTACAGAGCCTGTCGGGGGCAAAGTGGTTCAGTGTGCTGGATTTAAAAAGTGGGTACTACCAGATCCCCATGCACCCCGAAGATAGGGAGAAGACCGCTTTCATTACTCCTGTAGGATTCTTTGAATTCAATCGCATGCCACAAGGTCTGTCTGGAGCCCCAGCCACTTTCCAGAGGTTGATGGAGAAGACTGTAGGTGACATGAACCTGATTGAAGTGCTGGTATATTTGGATGACGTCATAGTGTTTGGCAGAACATTGGAGGAGCACGAAGAGCGCCTGGAGAAAGTCTTGAGGAGACTCCATGATGAAGGCCTGAAGCTCTCCATGGAGAAGTGCCAATTCTATCAACCTTCAGTGAGTTACCTGGGCCACATTGTGTCCGCCGAAGGAGTGGCCACAGACCCTCAGAAGCTGGAAGCTGTCACCTCTTGGCCCAGACCCAAGAATGTGACTGAGCTTAGGTCATTTTTGGGGTTCTGTTCATACTACCGTAGGTTCGTAGAAGGGTTTGCCAAGATAGCTCATCCACTCACTGAGCTGTTGAATAACCAAGAGGAAGCTGGTTTAGACTCAGACAAACCTGGAAAACCAAAAGAGGGACCTAGGAAGAAGAAAGAGTCCATTGAAGACCAGTGGACTCCGCAATGCGAAGAGACCTTTAGACAGCTGAAGTGGAGCCTTACCACTGCCCCGGTCTTGGCCTATGCAGACCCTACCAGACCCTACGAACTGCACGTGGATGCCAGCCGAGATGGACTAGGTGGAGTGCTTTATCAGGAGTACGACAGACATTTACGACCTATTGCTTATGTGAGCCGGAGCCTGACACCTGCTGAGAGGAATTACCCAACTCACAAGCTTGAGTTTCTGGCCTTGAAGTGGGCGGTAGTAGACAAATTAAAAGACTATCTATATGTCGCAGAGTTCGTGATTAAGACGGACAACAATCCTCTCACATACTTGCTCACTACAGCAAAATTGGACGCCACAGGCCATAGATGGTTGGCTGCACTCTCTTCATTTACTTTCAGCCTGAAATATCGACCAGGAGTTGGGAATCGAGACGCTGATGCACTGTCCAGAAGGCCCCACTGTTCCCAGGACCACTCAGGAGGATGGACCCAGCTTACCCCTGAGAGTGTGAGAGCCCTTTGTGAGGGGGCGGAACAACAAGTGAAAGGTGGAGCCAGGGCTGAAGAAGTCGGAGTGTCCGCTGCGGGGGTGCCTAAGTGCTATTGTAATGTCACTCAAATTGAGGAGGAGGGTCTACCTAAGCTATCTAGGAAGGACCTCCGGAGAGACCAACAGGAAGATCCCCTTTGTGGCCTGGTATTGAAGGCTTTGGAGAGCCAACACCCTGATCTACTTCTCCAGAGCGCTCAGAAGGAAGCTCGCCTGCTTCGCAAAGAGTGGGATCGGTTGCAGCTGCAGCAAGGGGTGGTCTACAGAAGGGGCCCCTCTGAAGATTCTGAAGAGAAGTGGCAGTTGTTTTTGCCAGAGAAGCATAGAGAGAAAGTATTAATTGCCCTGCATGATCACCATGGCCACCTGGGATCAGAAAGGACTCTCCAACTGGTGAGGGACAGGTTCTATTGGCCATACTTGAGGACTGAAGTGGAGAGCTACTGTCATTCCTGTCTCAGGTGCATACAAAGGAAGACCTTACCCCAGAGAGCCGCCCCAATGGGCCATTTAGAGAGTCAAGGGCCAATGGATCTAGTATGCATAGATTTCCTATGTTTGGAATCTGACCTGAGTGGGCAAGGAAACATCCTGGTAGTCACTGATCACATCACCCGATACGCTCAGGCATTTCCCACCAGGGATCAGCAGGCATCTACAGTGGCGAAGACCTTAGTGGAAAAATTCTTCATTCACTATGGCTTGCCTCAACGGATCCACTCAGATCAGGGAAGAGACTTCGAGAGTACCCTTATTAGACGACTGTTGGATCTACTAGGCATAAAAAAATCCAGGACTACTCCCTACCATCCACAAGGGGACCCTCAACCAGAGAGGTTTAACCGAACCCTTCTCAACATGTTGGGGACTCTGGCCTCTGAACAAAAACAACAGTGGAGTAAACACATCACAGCCATGGTACACGCCTTATCGTCTGATGTTTGGACGAGAAGCCAGACTACCGGTGGATTTGGCTTTTGGCACTTCTCTGGACCACACCTCAGAGACTTCTCACCGAGGGTATGTAGACAGATTGCGGAGAAGTTTGAAGGCCGCATATGAAAAAGCCCAAGCCACATCGGACACAAGAGGAAGTAGAAACAAGAGGAACTTTGACCTCAAGGTACGGATTCAAGATCTACAACCTGGTGACTGAGTCTTGTTGAGAAACCTGGGCATACCAGGGAAACACAAGCTGGCTGATCGCTGGAAGTCACAGCCGTACATTGTATGCAAACGACTCCCAGGACTGCCGGTATATCAGATCAAACCGGAAGGGAGTACAGGACCATTAAAAATGTGGCACCGGAATCACCTCCTACCTCTAACAGAAGCAGTCCGAATAACTTCACGACAGGAACTACCGTCCACGTCTACTGCTGTACCTCGACCTGTAACTAGGTCTCAATCTGGATCACTTGCCACAGAAGGTAGTGAGGAGGAGGAGATGGAGATAAGCTGGTTGTGGTCACCTGAAATGCCAGGAGTTGATGCAAACTGTTCACCCCACAGAAGAAGAAAGGACAATGGAATTCTTAGACCAGAAGCCCCAGAATTTGTGCCACAAAATGGACATTCTGAGGATCACTCGTCCTTTAATGACATTGAAGTACAAGAGTCTGAAGTGGGAGAGGATAGTACCTGCTCGAAGATAGTGCCTACACCCAAGAGACAAAGAGTTAAAAGAGAGATTCATGCACCCAAAAGATTAACTTATGATGTGCTGGGTGAATGCTCCAACCAGACTCGGTTTACTGCCAAAAGAAATTCTGAAATGCCTGGTCTCTCTACTGTCAATTCAGAAAGAGAGAACCCCAACTCACCCCTTGACACATCTGTACCAGACACTACGGTGTCAGCTGTGAGTGCACAGAACAGTCTCCCATCACATGAGAACTGGTGGGAGGCTCCTCTGTCAGTATTGTGCAATCGCCTAGAGGCAAAAATGTGTAATAGAGCTAAGAGTTTGAATATCTTTGGGGACCAAAGACTTAAAGCAGGGGGAGTATGTAGCACTGGTATTTTTGTCATGTAATGCTAAAGATTGCATACCACTAGAGGGAGCCAAATGCCAATGTGAACTTTAACTTACACATGCAGAGCAGAAAATGTTTATTGACTGTGAAGTGACTCACTTACCCATAATGCTCACTCCTTTACCCATGAACACTAAATGGCTGAACTGCATGCTGGGTGGGAAATAAAAGGCAGAGGGCAGCCATTTTCTGTCTCTTCTGGATGCATGGTCTGCCTGCAAGGATCTGTGAAGGAGTGTTCAGAAGAGGGCCTACATCGTGCAGAGCAGAACAACATCCATTGACTCTGCCTTACCACAGTGTGCTGGAGAGGCAGTGTGATCGAGTCTGAGGACCCAGGACCCTTGACGGAGCAAAGTGGATGTCCGGTTTGCTTGCGGAGCGGAGCAGTGTGACAGTGCTGACTGGCAGCAGGACTGAGACAGCCGGAGCGGAGGTTCACAACTTTCCAGACCTGGTGTGGTGAGAGGGCTGTCGCCCAGAAGTTATTTAACACCCGTAACACACTTAGACTCATTTCACAGTGTTGCTGGGACCTGTAGTCCTACGGGGAGGTCTCATTCAAATAGACTGAGTTCAATCAGGTTTAAAAGCCTATGCTTCATTGAGGGCTGACTGATGATTAAGTTATACCTACTCCGAAGGCATCTACAAGTGTGTTGTATAGCAGGAATTGTTATCACTCTTCAGATATGTTACTTCATTACTTGTTAAACCATTGGATTACAAACACTGCAGTATAATCGCTAGCCGAAGAAAAAGAAGACCAGAGACTACACTTCTCATTGGGAGGGTTTGTGCTGTGGATACAGTAAGACAAAAGGCTGCCTTATACCTCAGGGGAAGCTCTTGAGAAACTGTATTGTGCTGTGTTGATATCTTTGCATTGGTATGTTTGGTGCGGCCGTACTGGAAGTGGGAAGGTGACCAGTGTCAAGGCATTGTCACTCTGAGCACTAGTCCCACTTGGAGACGCGCCGCAGTAGAGGCTTAAGGGACCTTTAAGTGTTAATAATTTGTGTACACTCATTGCACTATTATAGTAAGTTGTATGTTGATACAGTTATTATAACTACTGTCTCTATACTAGTTCCAGTAAACTTACATTTTGGTTGATCACAATTGGTGTGAGGCTTGTTCATTATTCTAACAGGTGGAACAACGGATGCCCAGATAGCGATAAAGGTACACTATATACACACTGTTATGTGGGGTTGTTCCGTTTAGTGAAGGTTTCACATCCACACTGTTACACAGCTGTGTCAAGCGGGTTGAGACGAATTATTTGGGGGTAGAAAAGCAGAGTACAGGCCCAATCAATTACCAGCAGCTCCTTCGGGGGTAAGTGCTACACTAGGAACAGCAGATCTCTCTCTACTTCCCTGACAGAACAGGGATCTGTCTGTTTACATTAACAGATCCCCGTTCTGGCTCTCTGAGGAGCGATCGCAGGTCGCTGGCAGACATTGTGGCCGCCGGCAACGTGCACCGGCTCCAGCGTAGTGCTTGACCCCTAGAGATTTTTAAAATGAAATCCGGGGACATATTTTTTCTTTACTAGTAATGGCAACAATCAGCGATTCTCTACCCGTCGCCGCCCGCCTCACAGCCTATTAAGTCTTACTCTTCGGGCCCCCGGCTACTACTGGATGGGGAGCGGAGGAAGATCACTCTGCCAGGGAATAGCAATGCATGAAGCTATGTATTGTTGATTGATGGGTGCAGGAGGCGAGATGGGGCGGCGCTCCTGAACCCACTATGGACACACCGCCACTGCTGATAGAGGCCTATCATTGCCACCAGTTTATCTTATGAAACTCCACAACCTAGGCGGCATGTAAACTCTATTCACAACGCTTCCTTGCACTGACAGGGGCCTTTTGTCATGGTATTTACACTTTTTTTGCAGGCTAATTGTTTTGGCCAAGCAAATGTTTGTGACAAGGTTGCGTTAAAGTCAGCATAGGGGTAGGGATAGAAATATCAGAACTATCATTGCTGAGGTTCAGGTTCCGAAGTTGTCATATTAACCTTGGCTTAATTAATGAGTCCTTTAGGTGGACTGTTATTGTTTAGTGAAGCCACAAAAGTCTGACTCTCCATACTTCATGCTTTTTCCACATCAGTCACTCACTAGGTAGCAGGGCAAGGATTTAGATGACAGCCTTGGAACTAGCACAAGCCAAGAATGGCAGCTGCAACATTCATATCCTTCTTTGTTCCTGTTAAAGAATATGTTACTCCAATATTTCATATTCCTGATATGTGTCTGGTGTACCATGTACTTGTATGAAAAAGTATCATGTTCTCTTTGTATTGCTTCCTTTGTGTGAAATACCTGGTGATCATGTCAGTCCCTCTGCTTTCCTTTTAAAAACTGACCACACTGGTTATGAGAGCACAGCAAGGTCAGTTTTCTGGCTGTGCTGGGAAGAACTCAGCCTGCTCTCCTCCAATGAATAGACTTGTGCTGACACATCCCCCATGCACATTTACTGGGAGAACCAAGTTGCTGCTGTTTCTCCTCCCCTAGCTCTCTGATTTTCATATACAGCTGAGAACGAGGTGTACGTGATCACTTCATAAAAAAGGTATATATACGTTTTTCCTTTCATTTCTATTTTAAAATGAGATGTTCTACAAGGTGAGGGTTTACGTATACGTTAATGAACATTGGGGCTGATTTACCAAGCCTTTGCGCCATGAATCATGGAGCAAAGGCAGGAGTAACAGCCATTTTGACATTTACTAAAGAAATACGCCGACAGAGCAGTGTATTTTTTAATTTACTATAATGCCTAGTGCGCCCAGGAGAGGGCGCATGGTGCGCCTCTATAGAGCTGGTGTAAGGTGACTGCGTTTGATGGCATGGCACAGTGACTGCGTTTGATGGCATGGCACAGTGACTGCGTTTGATGGCATGGCACAGCGGCTGCATTTGATGGCATGGCACAGCAGCTGCATTTGATGGCATGGCACAGCGGCTGCGTTTGATGGCATGGTACAGTGACTGCGTTTGATGGCATGGCACAGTGACTGCGTTTGATGGCATGACACAGCGACTGCGTTTGATGGCATGGCACAGTGACTGCATTTGATGGCATGGCACAGTGACTGCGTTTGATGGTATGGCACAGCGGCTGAGTTTGATGGCATGCCACAGTGGTGCGAATTGATGGCATAGTGACTGCATTTGATGGCATGGCACAGTGGTGATAATTGATGGCACACTGGGTGCATTTGATGGCATGGCAAAGTGACTGCATTTGATGGCATGGCACAGTGGTGCGAATTGATGGCATAGTGACTGCATTTGATGGCATGGCACAGTGGTGATAATTGATGGCACATTGGCTGCGTTTGATGGCATGGCACAGTGGTGACAATTGATGGCACAGTGGCTGCGTTTGATGGCATGGCACAGTGGTGACAATTGATGCCACAGTGGCTGCATTTGATAGGCACAGTGAGGCTGCAATTTTTTTTTTACGTTTGCGCCCCCCCAAAAATGTTGAGCACCAGCCGCCACTGGATCTGTGTGTTTACGCACACAGATCCACGGTCCTGCAGTGATTACGGTCAAACGCGGAATCACACGTGCCCCCTAGACGGCCGGGAAGCCCAGGAAGTCATAGGACGTCCACCCGGAGAGAAGGTTCCCGCCGACGTCATTTTAGTATGGCTCCGTAAGGAACTGGTTAATGACCAGCAATGTACATTATTGCACTTTAGGTGGTTATACCGGGATGATGCCTGCAGCTAAGGGCATCCTCCCTGTACCATTTTTTTTAGAGCCGGTGGTTGGCTCTTTTTTTAAAAGTAATTGGAGCAGCTAACTAGCCGCCAAGCAAAGATAAAATCGGCTTTGATCAGCTGTTCGTGATAGTAACCCAAAAGCGATGACATGACATCAATTCTGGTTTACCCGGATGTCAACTGCGCCATTTTTTTTTTTAAATCAAAAGTACATAAAACCACAAATCTTGGTGTTTTGAATGCTTTCAAGGGCAGAGGAGTGATTTGGGGTTTTATAGACCCCAGATCCCTCCATAAAGAATACCTGTCACATGTTTATTGCTGTCAAAAAGGATGTTTACATTCCTTGTGACAGCATCAAATGTGTTTATAAAAAACCCAACAGTGTAAAATAAATAAATACATGAATAATAATAATAAAAAAAAATAGGAAAATGCCACCATCCCCGCATCAGCGGTTGGCTCTTATTTAAAAGCAATTAGAGCAGCTAACTAACCTAACTGGGACAGGGTCAGGTGGCCCTTGATGGTTTCTTGATGGTTTCTTGCATCAGGGCCCTGAAAGTTCTAGTTACACCTCTGACTTCTAGCACAAACTCATATGTAACCCCTGAAGAGTTAATTTAAAGATGATATTAGTTGCCAAATACTTTTCAGACTACTAATGTTTTTTTCTGTTGCTTTCTCAGAGTTTTTTGTGTATTTGAGGGACCTCATTATGAGGCTGGAAAATCCTAGAATCCTATTCACTTTAAAAAAAGCTATTTTTCCAAATGGCACCTTTGAACTTATAATGTGTAACTTTCAATGAAAATCCATGTGCACTGTCACGTAATATGAATTTACTTAGTAAACAGAGAACAGCATCTGAAAAGTCTAAAAATACTTCTACCAAAAAATCATTACTAATGATAAGTCAATCAGCTGGATTTATATCAGTTCAAGCTCATTGACAGGTCTATTGCTGGTGGTGGGGGGGTCCTATTGTTGCTGGCTGCATATATTGTTAATAGGAGAGATCTACTGTTGAGGGAGGAGTCTGTAGTTGCTGGCTGCTGGGAAGTCTAATAATGCTGGCTACTGGGAGATCTAGTGTTGCTTGTAGGGGTCTATTATTGCTGGGGTGGATCTATTGTTGATAGGGGTATTTTGTGCCTTAGGTGGGTCTATTGTTGCTGGGGAGATCTATTATTGCTGATGGGGTCTATTGTTGCTGGGGGTCTGTTGTTGCTGGGGGGGGAGATCTATTATTGCTGGCTGCAGGGGACCTATTTTACTGCCTTTCATTAGCAATTTCAAAAAATTATACTTGGTTATATATTCTCTAAAAGGGGCAGTACTGGAAGGTGGGTGCGGGGTGGAAACAAAAGACAGTGCTTGGAGGTGGGTAGGGGGCAGAGACGAGAAATGAGTCAGAAGGGGGGAGTGCCTGCATCTATTCTCAAAAAAAAAGCCATGCTTATCAGAAGTTTTCTGCCCTGATCTTCCTCTCGTTTTGCTCTACATGGCATTTTGGAGGAGTCAGGTGGAGCCTGCATATCACCACAGTAATGCCCTTTTACCAGGACTGACATTTAGCAAACATCATGTCAATCTAAGCTAATGTATACTATATAACTAAACTAATACACATACTGTAGCTTTACCTAAAATGTGAACAGTAAAAGAAACAAGCCAGACGCTGTGCGTGACAAGTGTTTGCAGTTGAAAGTACATTGCAGAGACTCTAGTTTGAGTTCACCTTCCATACATATTACTGTTCCAAAATAAATAAATATAGCACACATTATCACCTAATACTATAGGGTACACAGCAGGTCAGCTGTACACACTGATGCCTCATACACACTATCGGTTTTCCCGGCGGTCAAAAGTCCGCCGGGAAAACCGAGAACCTGCTCAGTGTTTGTACACACGGCAGGTTTTCCCATCAGGAAAACCGCCATGACAGCTTTGGTCGGTAAAACCAGCATGTGTGTGCTCCACTGCAGTGTTTCCCATAGTAAAACTGGCGAGCAAAAAAACGCAAAGAATCGCAGGTGGGAAAAAAGAGAACAAGTTCTCATTTTTTTGCTGGCAGTTTTCCTGTCAGGAAAACTGCTATGGAGCATACACACGGCTGGTTTTCCCTACCAAAAGCAAACATGGGAGTGATCAAGGGGTTGAGTGTTCCCTAGGGAAGTGGGGGGAGTGTGCTGACGGGAAGTAGAGAGAGATTGCTGTTCCTGATTACTAGGAACAGCAGATCTCTCTCTACTTGCCTGACAGAACAGGGATCTGTCTGTTTACATTAACAGATCCCCGTTCTGGCTCTCTGAGGAGCGATCGCGGGTCGCTGGCAGACATTGTGGCCGCCGGCAACGTGCGCCGCCTCCAGCGTCGTGTGTGACCCCTAGAGATTTTTAAAATGAAATCCGGGGACATATTTTTTCTTTACTAGTAATGGCAACAATCAGCGATTCTCTGCCCGTCGCCACCTGCCTCACAGCCTCTTAAGTCTTACTCTTTGGGCCCCCGGCTACTACTGGATGGGGAGCGGAGGAAGATAACTCTGCCACTCTGCCAGGGAATAGCAATGCATGAAGCTATGTATTGTTGATTGATGGGTGCAGGAGGCGAGATGGGGCGGCGCTCCTGAACCCACTATGGACACACCGCCACTGCTGATAGAGAGGCCTATCATTGCCACCAGTTTATCTTATGAAACTCCACAACCTAGGCGGCATGTAAACTCTATTCACAATGCTTCCTTGCACTGACAGGGGCCTTTTGTCATGGTATTTAGACTTTTTTTGCAGGCTAATTGTTTTGGCCAAGCAAATGTTTGTGACAAGGTTGCTTTAAAGTCAGCATAGGGGTAGGGATAGAAGTATCAGAACTATCATTGCTGAGGTTCAGGTTCCGAAGTTGTCATATTAACCTTGGCTTTATTAATGAGTCCTTTAGGTGGACTGTTATTTTTTAGTGAAGCCACAAAAGTCTGACTCTCCATACTTCATGCATTTTCCACATCAGTCACTCACTAGGTAGCAGGGCAAAGATATAGATGACAGCCTTGGAACTCGCACAAGCCAAGAATGGCAGCTGCAACATTTATATCCTTCTTTGTTCCTGTTAAAGAATATGTTACTCCAATATTTCATATTCCTGATATGTGTCTGGTGTACCATGTACTTGTATGAAAAAGTATCATGTTCTCTTTGTATTGCTTCCTTTGTGTGAAATACCTGGTGATCATGTCAGTCCCTCTGCTTTCCTTTTAAAAACTGACCACACTAGTTATGAGAGCACAGCAAGGTCAGTTTTCTGGCTGTGCTGGGAAGAACTCAGCCTGCTCTCCTCCAATGAATAGACTTGTGCTGACACATACCCCATGCACATTTACTGGGAGAACCAAGTTGCTGCTGTTTCTCCTCCCCTAGCTCTCTGATTTTCATATACAGCTGAGAACGAGGTGTACGTGATCACTTCATAAAAAAGGTATATATACGTTTTTCCTTTCATTTCTATTTTAAAATGGGATGTTCTACAAGGTGAGGGTTTACGTATACTTTAATGAACATTGGGGCTGATTTACCAAGCCTTTGCGCCATGAATCATGGAGCAAAGGCAGGAGTAACAGCCATTTTGACATTTACTAAAGAAATACGCAGACAGAGCAGTGTATTTTTTTATTTACTATAATGCCCAGTGCGCCCAGGAGAGGGCGCATGGTGCGCCTCTATAGAGCTGGCGTACGGCATTTAGAAATGTAAATAGAAGGGGTTTGGGCGGAAGTTTATTAGGGAAGGGATGTGAGGTGAAGTGGGGAAGTGTAGTGACATGTGTTTGTTTAAGTTTTCCGGGCCGAATTGAAAGTGAAAGTGATTTTTCTGAAAACATCGCAAAACGCGGCAAGTACGCCTAAACACTCGGGGAGGTTTATTTGCATACTGCGCATGCGTGCGTGGAAAATACGTCCTTCCACGTACGCCGTCTCACTACGCCGGGAAAATCTTGGTAAATTCCAAGCGGAGTAGCTGTATTTGCGCGGTTTGAGACGGCGCACGTGAAAGGCCGAACTGTTTTCAGCTTGCGCTGACCATGAAGGGGAACTCCGCGCCAAATTTCAAACAAAAAAACGGAGTGGGTTCCCCTGCAGTGGCACATCAGGCCCTTCGGCTTGGTCTGGATCATAAGGGTGAAACCTACGCTGAAAAAAACAGCGTGGGGTTACCCCAAGATCCAGACCAAACCCTTATCCAAGCACGCAGTCTGGCCGGACAGGAATGGGGGTGGGGACGAGCGAGCGCCCCCCCTCCTGAGCCGTACTAGACCGCATGCCCTCAACATGGGGGAGTATGTGCTTTGGGGCAGGGGGGCACTGCCCCCCCACCCCAAAGCACTCTTGTCCCCATGTCGTTAGGGACAAGGGCCTCTTCCCGACAACCCTTGCCGTTGGTTGTCGGGGTATGCGGGTGGGGGCTTATCAGAATTTAGGAGCCCACTTCAATAAGGAGCCCCCCAGATGCCGGCACCCCACCCTATGTGAGTGACTATGGGGTACATCGTACCACTACCCATTCACCTTGGGTAAAATGTAAAGTTAAAAAAAAAAACACCACACAGATTTTTGTAGTAATTATTTAGCTGAGAGGTCTTCTGCCGGGCCCCCCCTTTCTTCTTTAACCACTTCCTTACTGGGCACTTAAACCCCCTTCCTGCCCAGAGGACTTTTTGCGATTCGGCTCTGCGTCCCTTTAACTGACAATTGCGCGGTCGTGCGACGTGGCTCCCAAACAAAATTGACGTCCTTTTTTTCCCACAAATAGAGATTTCTTTTGGTGGTATTTGATCACCTCTTTGATCACCTCTGCGACAATTTTGAAAAAAATATATATTTTTTACTTGTTGCTATAATAAATAGCTCAATTTAAAAAAACAAAAAACAAATTTCCTCAGTCTAGGTCGATACGTATTCTACATATTTTTAGTAAAAAAAAAAAAATGGTTTGCGCAAAAGTTATAGCGCCTACAAAATAAGGGACAGAATAATTTTTTTTTTTTTTTTTTTTTACTAGTAATGGCGGCGATCTGCGATTTTTATTGTGACTGCAACATTATGGCGGACACATCGGACACTTTTGACACATTTTTGGCACCATTCACATTTATACTGCAATCAGTGCTATAAATATGCACTAATTACTGTATAAATGTGACTGGCAGGGAAGGGGTTAACACTAGGGGGTGAGGAAGGGGTTAAATGTATGCCCTATATAGTGTTCTAACTGTGGGGGAAGGGGGGTGACCGATCTGTGTCCCTATGTACAAGAGACACAGATCGGTCTCCTCTCTCCCTGACAGCACGCTGTCAGTGTGAGAGCCGGCAATGAGAAATGATCTCATGTTTACATATGAGATCATCTCTCATTGGCCGCACAGATCGCCTAGCAAACGGCCTCTCCGATTGGCCGTTCACGGCGATCTGTGATTGGCTGTGTCCAAGGGACACGGCCAGCACAGAAGTTCCCCGCTGCGCACTCGGGAGCGGATCGCGGAAAGGGGTGCCCCAGAGAAGTAGAACCACCCTGCGGCCGTATATAGACGGCCGTCGTCAAGTGGTTAAGCTCTTTTACAAGGGGGGTGTAGGCCTGGTCTTCTCTCTTCCCTCGGGGCCCGGGCTTCGTAGTTTTCTGCCGGGGGGGTGCCACCCCCATCGGGCTTTTCCCGCTGCCTTCCGCCGGGGCCCCCCACCCCCTTTAAGCTCTTTTTAAATTCGGGGGGGGGGGGCATCCGGGCTTCGTAGTTTTCTGCCAGGGGGTGGGCTTGTTTCCGCTGTGTTCTCTGTTGCCTCTTCTGCCTGTCTCCTCCACGGAGCCCAGGGCTTTCTTTCCGCTTTCTTCTCTGTTCCCTCTTCTGCCTGTCTCCTCCGGGGGGGCAGGGCTTCTCTCCGCTGGCGCATGATGGGAATGTGATGTCACAAAGGTTGGGGTCGCAGGGTGGCATCACCCAGTGACCACGCCCTATGCCTATATAAGTCAATGCGGTCCGCTCAGACGCCATTTCAGCGGCAGAGCTCGTTGTGTCAACATCGAATGGAAGAGAAGCCCTGCCCCCGGAGGAGACAGGCAGAAGAGGGAACAGAGAAGAAAGTGGAAAGAAAGCCCTGGGCTCCACGGAGGAGACAGGCAGAAGAGGCAACAGAGAACACAGCGGAGAGAAGCCCACCCCCTGGCAAAAAACTACGAAGCCCAGGTGCCCCCCCAATCAAAAAGAGCTTAAAGGGGGTGGGGGGCCCCCGGCGGAAGACAGCGGAGAAGCCAGAGGGGGTGGCACCCCCCGGCAGAAAACTATGAAGCCCGGATGCCCCCCCAATCTAAAAGAGCTTAAAGGGGGTGGGGGGCCTGGCAGAAGACCCCCCCAGCTGACTAATAAATTATTTTAAAAACCTGTGTGGTGTTTTTTTTAACTTTACATTTTCCCCCCAGGTGAATGGGTAGGGGTAACATTTAGCCCATACTCATTCACATAGGGTGGGGGGGGCGGTATCTGGGGTCCACCTTATTAAAGGGGGCTCCCAGATTCTGATAAGCCCCCCGCCCGCATACCCCGACAACCAACGGCAAGAGTTGTCGGGAAGAGGCCCTTGTCCCTATCGACATGGGGACAAGAGTGCTTTGGGGTGGGGGGGCAGTGCCCCCCTGCCCCAAAGCACACACTCCCCCATGTTGAGGGCATGCGGTCTGGTACGGCTCAGGAGGGGGGAGCTCGCTCGTCCCCATCCCCATTCCTGTCCGGCCCCAAAGCACACACTCCCCCATGTTGAGGGCATGCGGTCTGGTACGGCTCAGGAGGGGGGAGCTCGCTCGTCCCCATCCCCATTCCTGTCCGGCCAGACTGTTTGCTTGGATAATGGTTTGGTCTGGATCTTGGGGGAACCCCATCCTGTTTTTTTAAGCGTAGGTTAACCCCTTATGATCCAGACCAAGCCGAAGGGCCTGATGTGCCACTGCAGGGGAACCCACGCCGTTTTTTTATTTAAATTTGGTGTGGAGTTCCCCTTTAGCGTCCCCGCTCGCCCCTGGTCCCAGAGCGAGAATCAGGAGTTGTGTGTGTAAACACACAGCTCCCGGTCCTGTCAGGGGGACAAATGCATGATCGTCATGGCGATCTGTCATTTCCCCTAGTCCCACCCCCCTTCAGTTAAAACACACACAGGGAACATAATTAACCCCTTCCTCGCCCCCTAGTGTTAACCCCTTCCCTGCCAGTGGCATTTTTATAGTAATCAATGCATTTTAATAGCTCTCCTCACTACAAAAATGCCAATGGTCAAATGCCATTACTAGTAAAAAAATATATAATACAAATGCATTAAAACTAACCCCTTTTTTGTAGACGCTATAACTTTTGCACATTTTGTGATTTTTTTATAACCAAAAATATGTAGAAGAATAGGTATCGGCCTAAACTGAGGATTTTTTATTTTTTTTATAGATTTTTGGGGGATATTTATTATAGCAAAATAAAAAATATTCTTTTTTTTTTTTTTAAATTGTCGCTCTATTTTTGTTTATAGCGCAAACAATTAAAAGGTGATCAAATACCACCAAAGGAAAGCTCTATTTGTGGTAAAAAAAGGACGGCAATTTTGTTTGGGAGCCCCGTCGCACGACTGCGCAATTGTCAGTTAAAACGACGCTGTGCCGAATCACAAAAAGTGGCACCGTCATTGACCAGCAAGTGGTTACAAAATAACAAAACAGTAAAGTTAGCCCAATTTATTGTGATAATGTGAAAGATGATGTTACACCGAGTAAATAGATACCTAACTTGTCACGCTTTAATATTGCACACACTCATGGAATGGCGCCAAACTTCAGGACTTTAAAATCTCCATAGGCAACGCTTGTTTTTTTTAACAGGTTACCAGTTTAGAGTTACAGAGGAGGTCTAGTGCTAAAAGTATTGCTCTCGCTCTAACGCACGCGTCAATATGTGTGGTTTGAACGGCATTTACATATGTGGGCGGGACTTACATGCGTGTTCGCTTCTAAATGCGAGCTACTAGGGACAGGGGCGTTTTAATTATTATTATTATTATTTTTTTACGTAATAATTCAATAAGACCTCACATCTTGTCCTTCAGGCTGGAAAGCATGCGATCGGGAAAAAAACACAGATCTCATGCTTTCAGCCGCGATTGCAGCTTTGTTTGTTTCGGCCTCTGCATTTCTTGTGAACTGAGCATGCCCAGGGACTTAGAATGTTTGATGTTGCTTTTTGTGTCTCATAGAGCGTGTTTTTTGGGTTAGTAATTTAAGGAGATAGTTAACAGGTGTACCCACTTACAAGCGCACCCAATGTAGAGACTGAACTTTGTCCATGTGTTTTCAATTGCATCATTATTAGCACACACAAGCCTATGTTATATAAAGCACATAGAGCATTAGTCAGCTGCCCTGAAAGAGGGCAGGTTGTGTGTGGGGGGCTCACTGGCAAGAATGTCTTTGCCAAAAGATATGTTTTTGATCAAGGTTTTTTTTGTCAATGTATGTTTTTTTTGTACGGTGTTCACTCACTTTGATGTCTTTGTACTGCATTATTTTGCTGAATATTTCTCAAGATGTTGTGGCTAATATTTCAGACCTGTGTCTGTGTCTCTATTGTGTTATTTCCAAAGCATAAACCATATGCTGTTTACTGTCTCAAATGAACCCTTTTTTTTATATATATATATATATTTTTTTTGTTTATTGTTTTTTTTTTGCTTTCCTTGTTTTGTTGACCAATAAAATTACTTTCAAATTTTTAAGTTTGTTTTTTGTTACTTTTTCATGCTACAGATTTTGACAGCTGCAGCTGAATTAGGGCTGATTGGTTACAACAATCAGTTGTGATTTTTGTCTGGAAGCTCTTTTGCTGGTGTGTATGCATAAAATGTTTGCTGTCATGTTTATTCCCCAGGAAAGGAAATACAGCGCAGTAAGTATTTCCTTTTTACTGCAGTGGGCCTCGGCCTCAGTCAAGTACCCCTGACAGGACATGTTTTGTGGATTTATCTTATCAAGAATTGCTGTCCAGACCGTCTTTTAAAGCACATGTGCAAGATGAAGGAAAACCTGCAAACATGGCCTGTTGGGGGTTTTGGGGGTATTGGTGGACAGACTTGAAGTGCTAATTTTCTGCACTGTGCTTAAATCTAGCGCAAGGCAATCCTATTCTAATTGTGGGTGTTTGAGGGAAGCCAAGTGAGTGTTAGAACCCCTGCTTGTGTTTTTTTGGGTTGAGCTTTGTGTCCCTTTTTCTTAAAACCCGACCAATGTCTTTTCTTGGGGACACAGGTCAATCTAACTAGTGTCCCCATTAAGCAAATTGCACTCCAGCACTGCTGTGTACACCCCAAATGGTTTTTTTCTTCATTGCTTGTCCACTTGTAGTGCAAAGTGGATTTGCCTTTAGGAAATGGACCCCAAAGTCCAAGATCCCTAATAATTTGGGGTGTACACAGCAAAATGCTAGAGTGCAATTTACATAATGGGAAACTATTTAGATTGATCTCTGTGTCCCCAAGAAAAGATATTAGTAAGGTTTTACCCTCACTTCCTGTTTGGCTATGTGACAGGAAATGAATGAATTTGAAGTAGAAAGTGACAACATTTCTTGTTTGCAAATGAAGAAAATTGTTTATTTAACATTGGGTGGTGTTTGTGGGAGGCCCTAACACACATTCATACATATTAGCAACGCTGTATCCTGGCCTATTGGCATGGTTATATTTTCTTAGTCCTCTCAATAAAATTATCTGAAATCTGTGCTTAAAGTAGAACTATAATCAACACTTTTTTTTTCTTTCATTTTGGATGGAGGGAGGGTCAGTTTATTTTGTACCATCCCTGTCCAATTGTGGACATTTGCCTTCACTTCCTGCCCCATATCCAAACAGAAAGTGAGAGAAAAACTATGCAAATTAAGGGAATCTAGTGCCCCCCTCCCCCCCAGAACTAGTGTGTGTGTGTGTGTACCCCCCCTGAAAATTTCTGTGCGGGTCCTAAAAAAACAGGGTGTGGCCTTGACAGGAAGGGGTGGGTCATTTTTCTATTAGGAGGTGCAGAAGTTTAGTCAGGCCTAGGGCAGCACAAAACCTAAATATACTACTGCATATTAGGGCTTATTTAGACAGGATCCGATTTACAGCATGCTTTTAGATTGTGGGAGGAAACCCACGCAGGCACAGGGAGAACATGCAAACTCCAGGCAGATGGTGTCACGGGCGGGATTCGAACCAGCGACCCTTTTTGCTGCTAGGTGGAAGTACTATCCACTACACCACTGTGCTGAACGAACATGATCGCAGCTGAAAGGATGATCTCCGATCTCATGATTTCCAGCCTGGAGGAGAGATGTGGGGTCTTATTGACCCCGCCTCTCTCCATAAAGAGGACCTGTCACACACTAGTCCTATTACAAGGGATGTTTACATTCCTTGTAATAGGAATAAAAGTGATCAAAAAAAAAGGGGACAAAAAAGTGCAAAAATAAAAGTACGTAAAAAAAAAAAAAAAAAAATGTAAACGCCCCTGTCCCTAGTAGCTCGCACTCAGAAGCAAACATGCATGTAAGTCCCGCCCACATATGTAAACACTGTTCAAACCACACATGTGAGGTATTGACGCGTGCGTTAGAGCGAGAGCAATAATTTTAGCACTAGACCTCCTCTGTAACTGGTAACCTGTAAAAAAAATTCAAGCATCGCCTATGGAGATTTTTGAATCCCGAATTTTGGCGCCATTCCATGAGTGCGCAATATTAAAGCGTGACAAGTTAGGTATCTATTTACTCAGTGTAACATCATCTTTCACATTATCCCTAAAAATTTAGCTAACTTTACTGCTTTGTTATTTTTTAATTCATGAAACCGTTTTCTTTTGGCCAAAAAAAAAGGCGTTTGAAAAATTATTGCGCAAATATCTTTGGAAATAAAATTCCCTAGGGTGTCTGCTAAAAAAATATATATAATGTTTGGGGGTCCTGAGTAATTTCCCAGGAACAAAATATAATTTTTACATGAAGGAGAGAAGTGCCAGAATAGGCGCGGTATGGAAGTGGTTAAAGTGAAACAATAAAAGTGAAATATTCCTTTAAATTTCATACAGGGGGTGGGGGTATAACATGCCTGTGAAGCGCATGTTTCCCGTGCTTAGAACTGTCCCTGTGCAAGATGTCATTTCTGAAGTGAAAAGAAAAGTAATTTAAAAGTACTCATGGCTATAAAGAATACAGTTATTGCTCATTAAAACTAAAAAAAAAATAAACGTGGGGGTCCCCCCAAATTCAATTACCAAGCCCTTCAGGTCTGGTATGGATTTTAAGGGGAACTCCACCCCAAATTTTTTTTTAAAAATGGTGTGGAGAACAATTCATTATAGCCGCGCGTGAATTTTAAATGTCTTTTTTTCTTTCAGAATGTATTTTTTTCTTTCAGAATGTCATTTTGTGCAGAGACAGTTTTAAGTGCGGGAAACATGCGCTATTTCACATGCTGACATTACACCCCCCCTAGGTACGAAATTTAAAGGAATATTTCACTTTTATTGTTTCACTTTTAGCATTATTAAATTCACTCCTCCCGAAAAAACGTTTGTTTTAAAAAATAAAAAAAGCATTGATACATGTCCCCTGGGGCAGGACTCAGGTCCCCAAACACTTTTTAGGACAAAACTTGCATATTAACCTTTAAAATGAACACTTTTAATTTCTCCCATAGACTTCTATAGGGAGTTCGGCGGCGGCTTTACATATTACTTGCATTGCACCCGCTGCTACACCGGTTCATGCGCCTAATTAAGGCTTCATCCAGTCCACTAATTAAGCCATGATAATAGTAAATCAGCCCCATTCTCTCTCTTCAACCAAGATACAACAATATCCGCATTACATATAAACACAATAGCAGTTACTAATAATAATAGAATGCAGTATGATTTATTAAATTCATTTAAAAAGGAATAGCAATAAGCAAATCCAGTGTTTGCTTTCCTATGAAAAGGGATAATGTGTAATCTGCAATGAATTTCTTGTTATCTTAAATTAATATTTAGAAAAGCCTTTTATTAAAATTGTAGTGAAAACACTCCACGGGAACACAACAAGCTTTTAGATTTTGCTTTGTGAACAGCATCCATAAATATAACCTAGGGAATAATAAATAAAAAAACAAAAACAGGAAAATCTTGACGAGATATTCCATGCAAGAGAAAATAATTGAATTACCGTATTTATCGGTGTATAACGCGCGCCGGTGTATAACGCGCACCCCAATTTCAGAGGGAAATTTCAGTAAAACATTTTTTTTTACATTTTGTGGTCAGTGTCCATCTGCTGCCTCAATGCAGCCTAATCTGTGCCTAAATGCAGCCTATGTGCCCCATCTCCAGCCTAAATGCAGCCTATGTGCCCAGCTCCTGCCTAAATGCAGCCTATGTGCCCAGCTCCAGTCTATCTGCCCCTAAGTTTGATTTGCCTAGATGCAGCCTATGTGCCCATTTGCAGCCTCACCTTCTCTCGTGGAGTCACCGAGCCGTCATCTCCAGTCATCCTGTTTATTCGGCGGCAGTCACATACACAGTCCCGCCTCCGCTATCGGCATTGGACCAGCTCCTGTGATTGATAGAACACTGGTCCAATGCCGGTGGCGGAAGCGGGACTGTGTGTGTGACGTTAGAGCCGAGTAAACAGGAGAGACGGCTCGTGAATTTCGGCGGCACTCAGCAGCGATCGTCCCCCTCCTTCCCCTCCGAGCCCAAGGTACACTATCGGCGTATAACGCGCACCCGTGATTTTCCCCATATTTTCAGGGGGAAAAAGTGTGCGGTATACACCGATAAATATGGTATACATTATTTTTGTTTGTTCTTTAGTGTAATGTCAAGCACTGGTAACAACTTTAATCATATACATGCCTGTGACTGAAATCAACCTCAGAAAGCAAGTATTAAGAGTGAACCCACTCTAGACATGGGTGCCTTCTACTGTACCCAAACATAATGGTCCCCATTCCCCCACTGGCCTGCCCTCACATTGTGCTTTCTGGGCTAATATTAAGCCTATGCACGCTTATGCGCGCTTATGTCAGTTGTGCGCCTACTACCTGAGATAGCAAAAATAAATCGAATCTGTTAGAGCATTCAAACTCTGTGTTCAGACGTGGTTAGTGATCACATAAATTCGTACTGTTTGGACAGTGTTGCCAACATACCAGATTGAAATTTACTGGCACGACACCTGAAATTTACTGGCGCAGCCACGTTTTTACTGGCATTTCACAAAAGTTACTAAATTAATTTTTTAGGTGCAAATTTCAGTATTTAGGCTACAAACAAGTATGCTAGGCAAATAGCAATGTGATTTAAAGCGGTGGTTCACCCTCCTTAACATCATTATAGCATTACATTCGGCATCGTAGCGCGAGCTACAGTATGCCGGTCTTACATTTTTTATCCCCGTACTCACTGTGCTATTGATCATTGAAGATTCCGACTCCCGCGGGGAATGGGCGTCCCTATGGAGAGGGAGGATGATTGACGGCCGGCTCTGGCACGTCACGCTCCCCGAAGACAGCCGGAGTAGGTCTCGGCTCTTCACGGCGCCTGCGCACAGGCTATGCGCAGGCGCCGTGAAGAGCCAAGCCTATTTCGGCTATTTCCGGAGAAGCGCGACGTGCCAGGGCCGGCCGTCAATCACCTTCTCTCACCATAGGAACGCCCATTCCCCGGAATCTTCAATGTGGAATAGCACAGTGAGTACGGGGATAAAAAATGTAAGACCGGCATACTGTAGCTCGCGCTACGATGCCGAATGTAATGGTAGAATAAACATTTTTTTTTTTTTTTTAATAGGGTGAACCCCCGCTTTAAGGTAGATATTAGGGTGAAAAAACATATTTTTGTTATTTTCGATATAATAAGGGCAAATTATTTAGTCACATCAACCCCTGCCTCCGTCCCCCTCTGCCACCAACACCCCCTGCCTTCACCCCCCTCTGAGGTGCCACAATCTCCCTCTGCCTCCAATCTCCCTCTGCCTCCAATCTCCCCATGCCTCCAATCTCCCCCTGCCTCCATTTCACCTCTGCGGTGCCACCAACAACCCCTGTCTCTATCCCCCACCCTCTGCGGTGCCACCATCCCCCTCTGTTGTGCCACCAACACCCCCTGCCTCCAATCACCCCATGCCACCAACACCCCCTGCCTCCAATCTCCCCCTGCCTCCATTGCCCCCTGCCTCTATATCCCTTCTGTGGTGCCACCACAGCCACCATCACCCCCTGCCTCCAATCTCCATGCGCAGTTCCAAGCCAAACCGATCTCTGCTATTTTTACTGGCACATTCTCGCAACCACGGACATTTATGAACAGGGGAAAAAAGTGCCAGTTTTTACGAACTGTCCGTAAAAATACGGACGGTTGGCAACACTGTGTTTGGACCATAACACTTTGAGCCACTGTGGATCATTTGGGGCTGTATCAATACCATCCACATTATGGACGTGATCTCCATCATGCTCCTTTTGTATACACAGAGTTGAAGAAGGTATTTAATAAATGTGCCTTCTCTTTGTCCCCAGTCACCCATTCTAGATTATTTTGTAAATAACCTACATGCTCAGACCTGACCTTTTTTACTATTCATTTTTTTTTCATAATTTTGGGGGTTTTGTCCTATGTTTTGCAATCTGTCGTTGGTTTTTAATTTTTGTGTCCTTGATTTCCTTTTTACAAATTCTGTTATATTCTTTGTAACATTAAAACGATGATAGTGTTTCTTTATTGTTATATTTTTTAAAGTTTCCTCTAAAAGCTTAGCCTCCGTAGTGTAGGCTTTCAAAGTCCTGACACTGCTGCTGGGCTCTGCCATCCTGGATGTCATGTCAGCAGTCCCAGAAAACTTATATCTGTCATTCAAGTGACACTTTATAGTATTCCCCATTGCTCCTCTCCCAGCAGATACATTAAAATGTATATAGGAGTGACTGAGTGAGTGAGTGAGAGACTTGTAAAGCGCAACACATGCGAACTGAATCGCCTCTGTATCCATTTCATGGGTAAGGAACCCCTTGACCTCAGAAGAGATGGGTTTTAATCTTTCTCCTGAAGGCCAAGTGGTCCGACTCCAGTCAGATGGTGGTTGGTAGTGCATTCCACAGGCGAGGTCCCTGGACTGCAAATCTTCGAACTCCTTTGGACTTGTATCTGGCTTTGGGTATCTGGAGTAGGTGTTGATTGGTGGATTGCAGAATGCGATTGGGGTTATGGGCTTTTATTTTTTCGCATTGATATTGGGGGGCGTTGCCTTGAATACATTTTTGTATTAGACAGAGTGCCTTGAAAGTGATTCTGTCTTTTACTGGCAACCAATGAAGGGATCTCAGTGAAGGTGAGATTGATTCCCATGTTTTTTTCCCAGTCACTAGTCGAGCGGCCGTATTTTGAACGACTTGCAGACGAGTGATTTGGTATTTGGGGAGTCCTAGATAGAGGGCATTTGCGTAGTCGAGTCTGGAATTGATGATTGTTCCCACCACGACTGCAATGTCCTCTTTCGGGATAAAGGGCATGAGTCTGCATAGTAGGCGCAGCACATGGTGGGATCCGCTGACCCTATTTGTGCATTAATTGTCATGTAGGTATCGAAAATGACTCAGAGACTTTTGACTTTGGTGCTAGGGGTGATAGTTTTACCCAGAATGGGCGGGGGAGTCCATGTTGACGCGGGGTGATTTTTCCGGTTAGCGTGAAACAGGAGAAGTTCTGTTTTCGAACCGTTGAGTTTAAGATAACTGTTTGTCATCCAGTTATCTATTAGAGTAAGGCATTTCTCTAGTCCACGAGAATGATCCTTTTTGTTGCAGATGCGGAAATACAGTTGTGTGTCGTCTGCATAGGAGTGGTAAAGTATAACTTCTGGTTACTGATGATTTCAAAGAGAGGGCGAAGATAGATATTAAACAATACGGGCGATAAGGGAGATCCCTGAGGGACTCTGCATGATACACGTTTTTCAGAAGAGACCCCAGTTTCACTATTTGTGATCGGTTTTCCAAGAAGGAGGAGAACCAGGGTAAAACACCTTCAGCGACTCTGGCTACTTCAGCTAGCCTAGCCAGTAGTAGTCCGTGGTCTACAGTGTCAAAAGCCGCACTTCGGTCCAGCAGTATCAGGAGACAAGAATCTCCTTCATCTGCGGCCTCTAGAGCGTCATCCCATATTTTGAGCAGCGCAGTTTCTGTTCCGTGACCCGGACTGAAGCCTGATTGAAACGAGTAATTTATGGGTGTCTAAATGCAGTTGCAGCTGTTGTAAAACTACTTTCCCCATTACCTTGGAGAAAACATTTAGACCGGTTATGGGCCTCTGGTTGTTTGGGTCTTTGGGGTCGAGGGTAGTTTTTTTTAGAATTGGTTTTATTGTACCTTGTTTCAGCAAGGTGGGCACCATGCCCTCCTTGAATGATTGGTTTATGAGCTGCGTAATAGCTGGTGCCAGTATATCGGCACTTTCTTTCAGCAGTTTAGTGGGGATGATATCATTGGGTGCTGTGCTATTACGCAGAGTCCCGATGATATTTTTAGTGGCATCGATGGAAATGGGTTTTAGAGTGAATTTTGGTGATTGGGGCTGATTTATGTGGGTATTGGGTTTGTGATTTGGGGGGGAGTTGGTGACGGTTCCATTTTGCTGAATACTTTCATGGATTTTTCAATTTTATTAATGAAACAATCCGATAATTCGTTGCAAAATTTTTGTGAATCAGAATTGGGGGCCTCTAAACAAGCAGGATTCATAGTCTGAGTGACCAGCTTGAAGAGTTCTCGAGGGCGGTTAAGGGAATTTGCGACGATGTTGGAGAAATGTTTTTTTTTGGCTGTGAAGATTTCTTTGTGATATTTCTTTGTTATTATCTTGTAAATGGTATGGTTTTTATCTGAAGAGCACCTTTTCCACACAGCTTCTGCTCTTCTACGCTCTTGCTTTAGCAACGTCAGCTGGTCATTAAACCAGCTGGAGTTGTTTTTCCGGATGCAAGTTTTGCGTTTTGGTGCTACTAAGTCAGCTGACTGTAGTAGCGCCTTGTTGATGGCGTCAAGTGTTTCTGTGGCTGTTTGTTTTTGTTGGGTTGTTTTTATTTTGTTCCATAGTGTTGTTTTGAAGAGTTCCGAGTGGAGCTTCTTCTGAGATCTAGTCCAGTGAGTTGTCACCGGTTTTGTCGTTTTTTTTGGGCTGGCGTTTTTGGTGATTGTGAATTTGATGGCATGGTGATCGGTCCATGGTTGCGGCTCATTTTCCAGGACGTCAATTTCCAAATTTTGTTTGAAAATGAGATCGAGCGTATGGCCTGAGGCATGAGTGGGGCCTTGTATTAGTTGCTGCAGACCTAATCCTTCCAGATGGTCGATACAGGCATCGGCTACGGGGTCCAGCGAGGAGTTGGCCCAGAGGTTGAAATCCCCAAGCACCAAAAGGTGTTTGATGTTTAGGGTATATGTGGAAATGAATTCTGTCAACAACGTGAGAAGTTTTTGGGCCTGGTGGTCTATAGCAAAGTAGCATATGGACCGTATCTTGGGGATTTTTTTGCAGCTGCAGAGTGAGGGTTTCCATGAATGGAAGTGAGTTTTGAAGGACTGGTTTGGTGATCGAGAGGTGAGTCTTGGGGATCACCGCCAGGCCCCCCCCCTCTTTGCCCCACTCTGTTTTGCATTTGAATGCGATAATTTGCTGGCACCAATTCTAATAGAATGGTGTTGCAGTCGGCTGTGAGCCAGCTTTCTGTGATGAAGAGGCAGTCTAGATTGTGTTGATGGATGAAATCATAGATTTCTTGTCAGTTTTTTACTGCCAATCTTGTGTTGACCAAAGCGGATATTATGCGCTTGGGCTGGGGTACCTGTGCGTAGTTTTTGACTGTTGATCGTCGATTGATTCTCAACAGTCGCTCATTCCTTAGAGCTTTTTTTGGTGACAACTGGGAGTATAGAGGCAAATGGTTTTAGTTCCCGGATGGTTTCTGCAGAGTATTTTAGGTAACCCATGGTCGCAGAAAAAAACGCAGGGAAGTAATGTTGATTGGGGGGGTCTTATATGATGATGGGCGGAAGACTGTCCAAGTGAGCCGTCAGTCGTTGAGTCTTCTCTCCCCGATTGGTCCAGAGGAAGGCGAAAATACCCAGGCGTGCTGTGCCAATCTGCAGCGACCGGGGAAAAAAATCCTTCCTGACCCTTCAACGGGCGATCGGTGCAACCCTGGATCAATTGCCTAGAGGGGGGTGGGGGGGATATGTACCCCTGTGTTAAACTATGGGAGTCCTGGTTGTTTGTGCTGTGTCTGCAGCAGCCAAGAGCTGGGAGGACCCTGCCTGGCTGCACTATCCCTGGGGAGAGCCGACTCGTTTGAGAGCGTCCTGCTCTCACTGTCCCTGGGGTGATCAGACTAAGGTGAGAGCGTCTTCTGCACCGCTGAATCTATATATCAAGAGTTCTAACTTTACTGGCTGCAAGCTTGTTCTGGGTCAGTGATTGAAAAAATAAAAAGTGATGGGAGAGGTTGTGCTACAGAACTGACTTTTTTTCTGGAGTGGTCAACTATTTAACAAAGCTCAAAGGCTCAGTGCAAGTGAATAAAAAATAATTTATGTAAAGGACAAACACTGCAAGTAAGCATTTTAAATAGTTAATTTTTCTGTGCTTTCAAGAAAAAGTAATTTTTCAACTCCTTATTCTTTGTGGCAATGCTTTTTCACAATGTGTGAGTAAGTCTGTAAGGGTTCCCCATCGCACTTCACTTGAGTGCTTCCATCAGTACACTGCTTCCTCCAATCTGGACCTTCAGATATCAGATATTACAGCCCATATATTGTAACTAAATACCAGATGAGACTAGCTCAGGTACACAGCTTGAACATGGAACTGTTTATTGAAACACATGTAACAACAGATATCCACTCAGGGACATTCCCCCTTCCCTTGGATTCAGGGCGGGGTAAACTGTCCAATCAGCAATAAGGGACACACAGTTATTCAAACATTTGAACATTAGACCACCTTATCAGCCGGGAGGGCTATTGGAGGAATTCCACCCTCCACTCTCTGCCCTGCCCCCGGTTTGCATGCTAGGAACACAAATACAAATATCCATCCCATAATACATTTCTCACAAGGCAGACACAAACAATAGAACAATGGAATACAGCCACACCCCAAACAACCCAGCAAACAGTCCACAACAGTATGAGACAATATACAAGATATATAAATATATATATATATATATATATATATATATATATATATACACACAATATTCCAGTGTGGTTGTACAGTGAGTCTGACTAGTACAGAGCAGACCGGAGTTCTCAGTGACCCTGTGCCCTGAATGGACACAGGGTGACTTACACATAGGAGGGGCCATCGGAGCTGGACCAGGAGCTTCCAGTGCTCTCCACGGTAAGCTGGGTTCCACAAGCCTCTTAAAAGTCTCTTCAAGGAAATGTCAAAAGTTCAGTAATATCTAACATCTCAACCAATTCTTACCTAGGCCAGATAAGAACTGGCTTGTGAATTGGAATTGTATTACCCCAAAGGGTTGCAGCACCATTGGATTCCCTATTGATTTTCCTTGGTGTTTGTACATAACGTTGGCGCGTCGTAATTTCGCGCAAAGCACGTCGGGAAATTTGCGTCGGGAGCATGCGCAGTACGTCCAGCGCGGAGCGCACCTAATTTAAATGGTACCCGCCCCATTTGAATTGGCCCACCTTGCGCCGGACGGATTTAGGATACACCGCCGCAAATTTCCAGGTAAGTGCTTTGTGGATCGGGCACTTAGACAGAAAATTTGCGGCGGTGTAACCTAAATCGGTTACGTTACGCTGCGCCCGGGCTACGTGAATCTGGCCCATTGTTTCTGGTTTCATATTGAACTATTTCATATATTATTGATTTTTTGGCACATTGATTCTCTTTGCACAAACCTTCATCTGATGATATTTTTTTGCACTTGTTGGACTATTTGCCTTGCACCTATTTGCTATTTTTGCACAATTGTTCTTTGCACATTTTTGCACAAATATTTATTTATTATCATGTATTGCCACATTTTCCATTATTGCTGCATTCTGCACAGATTGCTTATTTGCACTTGGATTTCAATTTATATTATTTCTGCTTATTTATATTATTGCTGCATTTTTGCACAGATTGCTTATTTGCACTTGGATTTTAGCTTATTAATTATTTAATCATCTTAATATTATTAGTTTTACGCTACACCCCCGTAACTTAGGGCGCAGGTTCTTTGTGAATCCAGCCCCAGCCTCACTTAGGGCCAGATTCACATACATTTGCGGCCGTGTAACGTAACCCGTTTACGATACACCGCCGCAAGTTTCCAGTTTTAGTGCCCGATCCACAAAGCACTTACCTGAAAACTTGCGGCGGTGTATCGTAAATACGTCCGGCGCAAGGCGGGCCAATTCAAATTGGCGTGTGCCATTTAAATTAGGCGCGCTCCCGCGCCGGACCTACTGCGCATGCTCCGTTTCGCAATTCCTGTCGTGCTTTGCGCGCAGTGACGTCATTTTTTCTAACGGCGACGCACGTAGCGCAATTCCGTATTCCCGGACGGCTTACACAAACGACTTTCATTTTTAAATTTCGACGCGGGAACGACGGCCATACTTTATACAGCAATACGAATGCTGTGTAAAGTTAAGGCACCAAAAACGACGACTAACTTTGCAACGGGAAACTAGACTAGCAGCGACGTAGCGAATGCGAAAATCTGTCGTGGATCGCCGAAACTCCTAATTTGCATACCCGACGCTGGTTCACGACGCAAACTCCCCCCAGCGGCGGCCGCGGTACTGCATCCTAAGATCCGACAGTGTAAAACAATTACACCTGTCGGATCTTATGGATATCTATGCGTAATTGATTCTATGAATCAGTCACATAGATAGAAACAGAGATACGACGGCGTATCAGGAGATACGCCGTCGTATCTCTTTTGTGAATCTGGCCCTAAGTTACAGCGGCGTAGCGTATCTGAGATACGCTACGCCCGCACATACTTACGGCGGGCTATCTGAATCTAGCCAATTGACTTCAACTGAAGATGTGTTTTTTTTATATATTTTTTGAGCTATATATTATAATAAAAATTAAATATATATATATATATATATATATATATATATATATATATATATATATATATATATATATATATATAATATAAAAAAAAATCAAAACTGTCGTTCTTTGCTCATAGCGTAAAAAAGAGTGGTCAAATACCACCAAAAGAAAGCTCTATTTGTGGGGAAAAAATGGACATCAATTTTGTTTGGGTTCAGCGTCGCGCAATTTTTAGTTAAAGCGACGCAGTGCCATATCGGAAAAAAATGGCCTGGTCATTAAAGGGGCAAACCCTTAAGTGGTTAATGTACAGTATATAAGTGGAATAAAGGACAGTTTTATAATTACAAGTTCACGGTGTATATCTAAATGATAGGGATTAAATCTATTACTGCATGTTTTGGAAACAAAATGCAAGTGGGAACAAGTTTGTTAAAATGCATACAAGTAAAAGAAAAATGCAAATTGTTTAGTAATTAAAAAGAATGTGACCTGGCACAACCCCTAATGGCAAACTTCCATCCCTATTATGTGATAAAGAGAAGGAAGGGAAAATTGGACTTACAAATGATGATACAAGAGATGTATATATGATATAAGAAATTGTAAAACTTATTATCACGCTCTTTTGGAGAATAACAAAATCTTAAAAAAACATTTATATTAATTTAATCCATAATAATAAATTGTAGACAGCAAGATTTACATATAACATGTAATGCTTATACAACCATATAGGAATAATCCCTGAGCATGATTGGTAGTGGAATGCAGAACAAATAGAATTGTTTAGTGTTCTATTCTAACTCTATAACAATTCATTGTTTTGTTTCAGTGCATTAACTGTGTTATGCGTGGTTTCTTACCTTATCTGTATTATGTCTGCCAAATGTGTTTTAGTCCATAAATGTATCTTTGTATTGAGGAAGTAAGCAATAATTGAAGACAATGGCCCAGATTCAGGTAGATTTGCCCTTTAGTTGCACATGTGAAGAGCAGCTGATTTGCTCTGCGCTGGGGCAAATTGGAAAGATTGCCACCTGATTCAGGATTCCTTTTTTCCTGGTCGTCCTACGGCGGCACACAATGGGTTAAGCTTTCCATCTAACCCCTAAAGGAAGAAAACTTAAACAAGCAGTGAGACAAGTTAAATCAATTAATCAATTAATCAAGCACAGCAAGTCCACCTGTCCTGAAGCTATAAACCTCCCCCAAGAACACACACAGACGTATTTTTTTCTTTCTTCTTACCACAGATGAAGAAGACGTGAGGCAAGTGCTCACACCCGGTGCTTCTGGGTTGCTGAGCTTAGGGGCGGCTGTATACTGGGTGCTATCCTCGGTCCCTCGGCCTGCACCCCCACATCCCCTGGTCCGGCAATAAAGGACGTTGTTTTCCTGAGGAGGCCGCCATGTATTCCCCGCTCAGCGGCTGAATGGATACCGGGGATGTTTGCGCTCCATAGGCCGGAAGTCGCCGCAGAGGACCGCGCAGACCTATGACGCACTTCCGGGAGTTCCGGAATTCGCGTCTAGGACCGGAGGAAACGGTAAGCGCCGATGGCGAATTAAATACTCGTTTTTGGATAGCGATTGCTGACCGTCAGCTTGCATGAATATGGTGTACAGTATAGGCGGCTGGGGTCCGGAGATCCCAGTGCTCTGCCGCGTCACTCCCGGTCCGGGTCCCTGGCTTATTTCTGACCGGCGGGATCTGCAAATGGCTGCACTCAGCCTAGGCAGCAGATCCCTTGGCCGGTCAGAGGTAGGAGGCATGGTCCTTATTTTTTTACTTATTTTAAACTTAAAATCTGCAGCAGCATATTATTTAAGTGGCAACTTATGCAACAAATGTGAAAAACGCATCTTGTTTGAATCAATCTGATAATGCTAGTTCTTTCCTGTCATGGTTTAAGGGAGAAATGTGTAACACATTCAAAGAAATTAAAGACTCTCTGGTGCCCAAAAAGGAAGTACCAGAGATATATCCCCTGCTGCATCTAACTCCTCATCTGGGGAACGTAGTGCCTCCTCATCCAATCCGGAAGTTGTTTTTGATGATTTGGATGACCACTTGTACTTGTTACCCAAAGATAAGATTCCCAAGTTACTGTCTGCGGTAATGAATACTATAGAATCTTCCAAAGATGTATCGGCTAGACTAAAGAAGGATCAGCTATATTATTTTCCTCAGATCCCAGATATGAGATTCCCTTCTCATCCCATTCTGAGTGACTGGTTCAAAAAGGTCTGGGCCAATCCTGACAGAAAATCTGATGCGGGGGCCCGCTTTAAATCCTCTTATAGGCTGGACTTCCGAATTTTCATCTGAGTGGGAAAATCCACCTAAGCTGGATCTGGCGGCTGCCCGGATGGTTAAAAATCTCTGTTTCCCTCAGAAGAATCCTCCAGATTGTCCGACCCTTTAGAGCGCAAGGCAGATAGCTTGGCTAAAAAGAATTACCTAGCGGCGGCTTCCACCCCAAAAATTGCGGCTTCCTCAGTTCCGGTAGCCAGAGCCCTAAGGATGTGGCTGAGGAAGGGGTGTCTAGAGACTCTTTGTTGAAAGGAGTTGACATGATGAAGTCGGCCGCAGAGTTTTTATGTGATGCTCCTGTGGATGTTCTAAAATTTTCGTCCAGATCCCTCGCCTTGTCCAATGCGACCAGGAGGGCGCTTTGGATAAGGGAATGGTCGGGTGACATATGATCAAAGTCAGTTTTGTTAACATGCCTTTCCATCCTTCATCCATGTTTGGCCCTCATCTGAAAGATATTCTCAAATCTTACAATGAGGAGAAAGATGCTGCCTTTCCCTTAGAGAGGAAAAGGTCGAGTAAGCCGGTTTACGGGAGTTCCAGATACTCCACGAAAAGGAACTATTCCTTTCGGGGCAGAAGGTCCTACTATAAAAAAAGGCAAGATTCAGCGACAGCCAAGAAGCAGCCTTTCAATAAGCCCAAAGAAGCCTGACGCCATCAGCGCCTCTCCTCCAGTGGGAGGCAGGCTGAGGTTTTTTTCTCAGATCTGGCAAAAGACGTTGTTGGACTCCTGGGTAACGGACATCGTCTCAAGAGGGTACTCTCTAGAGCTGGGGTCTTTTCCACCACAGAGGTTCATGCTCAACAAGCCCTCCAACCCAGTAGTTCTAGAGTTGGTGGAAGATTTCATAAGAAAGCACGCTCTAGAAAAGGTTCCAGATCAAGAAAGATTCCAAGGTCTCTACTCCCCGATATTTCCAGTACCCTAATGCCCCGTACACACCATCACTTTATGTGATGAAAAAAAATGACGTTTTTAAAAACGTCACTTTAATTGACCGTGTGTGGGGGAAAACGTCGTTTTATGTCTTCTAAAAAACGACCAAAAAAAATTGAAGCATGCTTCAATTTTATGTGTCGTTTTTCAAAACATCAACTTTTACTTCACAGAAATTGACCGTGTGTAGCAAAAACGTTGTTTAAAACGACGTTTTTTCATCCGCGCATGCCCAGAAGCTACTTATGAAGCGAGCTTCAATGGAAAAACGTGGTGGAACGTAACCTCACTTTGCTAGAACATTGTGAGAAAAACGATGGTGTGTAGGCAACTTCGTCTTTGAAAATTGAAGTTTCAAAAACGTCATTTTTTACTTCACAGAAAATGTCGTTTTTTTTCATCACATAAAGTGATGGTGTGTACGCGGCATAAGCCTCAAGAGGAGGGAGGCTAGTAATAGACCTGTCTTACCTAAATCAGTTTTTGTCAAACGCAAATGCAGAATGGAATCAATTCGTTCTGCCATTGCGAACATAGAAGAAGGAGACTTCCTAGCGTCAGTCGACCTTCAGGACGCATACCTGCACGTCCCTATTCTCAGGGCACACAGGAAATATCTACGGATCGTTCTCCTCTTCAATCTCCAGATTCTCCATTTTCAGTTCACATGCCTGCCATTTGGCATTACCTCGGCACCTCGAGTTTTTACGAAAGTGGTGGTGGTCCTGACTGCAGCCCTGCGGCTATAGGGGATATGTGTGACACCCTATCTAGACGACTGGCTAGTCAGAGCTCCCTCAGAGGCCATGTTGAAACAACATCCTCACAAGACTCTACAAATGCTGGACGCCCACGGTTTCATAGTAAACGTAAAAAAGTCTTCTCTGAACCCTACTCCAGTCATTCCCTACCTCGGGTTCACAATAGACACCCTTCAAATGAAGTTGTTCCTTTCAGATCAGAGGGCTACCAATCTTCAACAGGCGGTACAAGATCTCTTGCAAATCGATCACTGCTCAGTGAGGAAGGCAATGAGAGTACTGGGAATGATGACATCATCCTTGGAAGCTGTTCCTTCGGCCAGGGCTCATTTCAGAGTGCTACAGGACTGCATTTTGACCCAATGGGACAAGAGCCCAGACTCTTTGCAGAGAACTATCAACATTTCTCTGGCAGTGAAGCAGGATCTCTGTTGGTGGATGCACCCACAACATTTCCTGAAGGGCAGATCCCTCAAGGCTCCGTCTCAGACGGTCCTCACCTCGGATGCCTCAGGCTTAGCCTGGGGTGCCCATGTGGAGGATCATTGGGTACAAGAAGCCTGGTCGCAAAGGGAGCTTCTAATGTCTTCGAACTTGAAAGAGCTCACGGCAATCAGGAAAGCACTCGTCCATTTCAAGTCCAGAATTCTTCACAAGGCGGTTCAGGTACAATCAGACAACTTAGCTGCAGTATTCTACCTGCAGTATTCTACCTGAACAAACAGGGGGGAACACAAAGCCCTTCCATGCAGAAGGAGTGTGCCCGCATCATGCTCTGGGCGGAGGAAAACCTCCTTTCTCTAACGGCCATCCACATCAGAGGAGTGGACAATGTGAGAGCGGATTGGCTCAGCAGGAATCCGATCGGCCCGGGAGACTGGGAGCTGAACCCTCTGGTCTTCAGGAAGATCACCTCCAGGTGGGGTCTGCCAGATTTGGATGCGATGGCCAACTCTCAGAACAGGAAGCTTCCCCAGTTCTGCTCCCTATCCAGAGTGGGGATTCCGCTAGCGATAGACGCTCTGTCGATAAGCTGGAGGAAGTTTTTCGTCTATCTTTCCCCCGATTCCACTGATCCCGAAAGTGCTGCAGAAAATTCGGGACGAGGAGGTGAGAGCAATAGCAATCCTGCCATTTTGGCCCAGGGGGGCATAGTTCCCGCTAGCCTTGAATATGGCAAAGGATCAGGTCTGGAAGTTACGCATCCAGAAGGACCTTCTTCTCCAATCGGAGATGCTCCACCCAGATCTCGAGAAACTCCAGCTGGCGGCATGGAATTTGAACTCAAAGCCTTGACGGCTCAAAGCCTATCTCAGGAGGTTATTGCTACCCTTCTAGCCTCTAGGAAGCCTGCTACCTTAAAAGTCTACAGTAGAGTGTGGACCCTCTACTCGGCCTGGTGCGCCAGGAATTCATCTTCTCCTGAGCAAGTGGCATCTCTCTTGCAGTTCTTACAAGAGGGCTTCCAAAAGGGTCTGAAGCCGAACACTCTGAGGGCACAGTTGACCGCCATTAACTCCTGCCTGAACGGAATATTTTCAAAAACACCTCTCGTCAGCAGGTTTTTCAGAGCAATTATTAAATTACGACCATCCTTCCATAAGCCATTACCAGCTTGGAGCTTACCTTTAGTGCTAAAAAGGCTAACATCACCTCCCTTCGAGCCTCTGGAGAGTTCATCCTTAAGGTTCCTCACTTTCAAATGTATCTTTCTGGTAGCAATTACATCCGCCAGAAGAATAAGTGAGCTTCAGGCCCTCTCATCCAAAGAACCCTATCTCAGGTTTCTATCGGATGCAGTTATTCTAAGGACTATGCCGGGTTTCCTTCCCAAAGTCTCCACGTCCACGAATATCAATCAGGAAATTGTATTGCCTGTGTTTGAAGATGTTTCTGAGGATGACCTACACCTCTTGGACGTAAAAAGAACCATCTCTACCTACTTACAGAGAACCTCGGGGTTCAGACAGTCCGAGGCACTGTTCCTACAGTTCCAAGGGCCAAACAAGGGGAAAAAGCGAGTAAGTCATCGCTAGCAAGATGGATAAGGGATACCATCAAGCACTGTTATTTTCTAGAAAACAAAGAATCCCCTCTTCTCTTAAGAGCTCACTCCACAAGGTCTACAGCTATGTCCTGGGCTGAGAGGTATCATGTTCCAATGGACCAGATCTGTAAGGCAGCTACGTGGGCTTCACCGAACACGTTCATAAAACACTACAGAATCGATGTAGTTTCGTCCGAGGGATCGGCCTTTGGCTCGAGAGTGCTTCAGGGTGCCATAAACCATTGATGTCCCTCCCTTTCTTTTCTTGCACTGCTTTGCAAATCCCATTGTGTGCCGCCGTAGGACGACCAGGAATAGGAAAATTTATTCTTACCTGAAATTTTCTTTTCCTGTAGTCCGTAGGCGGCACAGGTTTTCCCTCCCATTAAAATTACTATATTGCTGCATAAGATACGTCTGTGTGTGTTCTTGGGGGAGGTTTATAGCTTCAGGACAGGTGGACTTGCTGTGCTTGATTAATTGATTAATTGATTTAACTTGTCTCACTGCTTGTTTAAGTTTTCTTCCTTTAGGGGTTAGATGGAAAGCTTAACCCATTGTGTGCCGCCTACGGACTACAGGAAAAGAAAATTTCAGGTAAGAATAAATTTTCCTAGTCTGCTAACTTGCTCCTTTGTAAGGCAAAAATCAGGGCCTAAGGCAGCGCAAGTGAAAGTGGGTGTGCCCTATGCAAATGATCTTTTTTCCACTCAGCAGTGGTTTGCTCCTATTTTCAGGGCAAATTTTGCCCACCTGCTTGCACTGAGCAAATAAATAGGGGCAGACCTGCGCAGGTCCTGTGCAAAATTACATCCTGCTTGTTCCACCCCCCCTGAGCAAGGTCATTTTGCCCTTTTTTCTGAGATGGCACCTCCTGATAAGGAAAAAAAAAAGAAAAGCAAATTTTGTCTCCGCTGAGATGGATATACTGCTTGCGGCACTGACGCGCCATACTGCCGTTCTTTTTGGTTCAGAGCGGAAGAATACCACCATAGCCCAAAGGAGGGCAATATATGAGGCTATTACATTGGACATCAATGCCCTGGGCTTTGAGGACCGGACTTGGATGGACATCCAGAAAAAGTTCACGGACATGCGGCGTCGCGTCCGGGACAAAATTGTCCTCATTAAAAAGCACAGCAGGGGCACCGGAGGAGGACCAGACTGTTCTGTGCGACTCAATCCGGAGGAGGAGGTCATCTCTCAGAGTCTAGCGCTGGAGCAGGTGGAGGGACTGCCAGGCTATGACTCCACTGTTGGGGACTTGGGGACTGGTAAGTTTTTTGTTTCTCATATCTGCTGTGTATCATGGGAGGGGGTAGAAGTGAACATATGAGGGGGTAGAAGGGAACATGTAACAAGTTTTTGTTTCTCATATCTGCTGTGTATCATGGGAGGGGGTAGAAGTGAACATAAGAGGGGGTAGAAGGGAACATGTAACAAGTTTTTGTTTCTCATATCTGCTGTGTATCATGGGAGGGGGTAGAAGGGAACATATGATAAGTGTGTTGCTCCAGTAACATTTTTGTTTTGTGTCATCCACAGATGTTGATGATGAGGCTGGGCTGTCGTCGGCTGTAGGGCGACCCACGCCATCCCCAGAACATCATGGGGTGCAGTCAGGCCCTCTGCAGATCCTGGGCATGTTGGTGGAGGAGGATATCGGCCAGAGTCCATCTAGGGAGGAGGAAGTGGTGGAGGAGGCCGTTATCCTCAATCTGGAGGAAGCAGTGTCCCTCCAGGAGGATGGATCCCACCATCCCTGACCGACCCACCACCCCCCCGACCATAACATCATCCCCCTCCAGTGTCCCTCCCTCCAGTGTCCCCCCTCCAGTGTCACTCCCTCCTGTGTGACCCCCTCCCCTTCTGCTCCCTCAGTTCGTGCCCCAGCCTCTCCTCCAAGGAAGGCTCTTTCTAAAACTAGGGGTGTACCCTCCAGCCTCCGTGAGGGTCTGCAGGAGGAGCAGGCCCGGCAGACCCACCATATAGGGGAGATGGTGGGAGACCTGAGGCGGGTGGCGGACAGCCTGGCATCCTCCTCCTCTGTCCAGCAGTGTTAGTGGCAACTGTGCAGCCATTGTGACCTGTCTGGTTGAACAGCAGGATGCCACTGCATTATTAACTTCGGAGGTGAGCAGGTTGGCAGGTGCGGTGGAGGCCAACACTGCTGCTGTGCGGGAGGAGGGGAGACTTACCCGACGGCAGTTGAGGATAACCACCACATGGCAGATGAGGATGTTGGGACAGACCAACACCGTCCTCAACCGCCTGGTCAATGCCACCACCTGCCAGGAGAGATGAAGTAGGGGTTGATGCCCCCACCCCATGCTCCACCACGGCGTCTGAGGAGCCAGAGCCGGGGCACCCTTGGGCCAAGGATGTCCAAAAGAAAAAAAAAATTTATGACCATCTTTTTTTTTTGGTGGCTCAGATTATGAGCTTGTTTTTTGGTTATGCTCAGATTTTTTTTTTTTTCTTATTGATGCTCAGATTATGAGCTTTTTTTTATTTTGTAGCTGCCCCTGGCATGTTGGCACACAGATGTGAGATCCAGAAAGTGTGGGTGCTCTGCTTGTTCAGCTCGTCTGTCTTGGTGCTGCTGTAGTTGCTCTCCAGCTGACCTGTGGCCATCTGTTGCTAACTTGCCCCTGCTTTTATAAAGTGCAAATTTGCCCCGGCCAAACAGCTTGCACGCTTTGGGAGCAAAATGCTCCTCACACGCGCAAGTTTATGAATCAGTGGCAGTTCCTCATTTGCATATTTGCTGAGGGAAAACCATGAGAGCGCAAGTTGCTCCCTGAGCAAAATTGCCCCTTAATTGCGCCGGGGCAGAGAAACTGCCTCCGTGCAAAAATGGCACATTTCAGGCTTAGCTTGCTTTCTGGGTCACCCGCAAATTTGCCTGGGAGCAAATCCATACTTGCGCGGCGCAAATCACACTTGCTCCCGCGCAAGTCGTACCTGAATCTGGGCCTCTGTGGAAAGGAAACATATCAGATGATATGATCTTTTCATTGTGGTCTATGTACATAAATGTGACATTTTCTTCTAATATTAAAACGTTATTCTGCATAATAGATACTCCCACATTGTTGTGAGCTGGACATCCTATGGTAAAAATGGTCACAGGACAAATGAAGAGGCTGAATCTCCTTAACTGGGATACAGACAGCAATAAAGAGTGACAAACAATCTATTCCCTCTTCACTCTATCCAAAACGAAAAGAAAAGGTTTTGCCTGTATTTATACTTTAAGCTGGCCATACATGATTCAATTTTCATTTCTTCAGTCAACAGGTTCAACTAAAAAAAAAAACAGAACCGATTTAGATATCTTTTACAGTGGATTGTTAAGGGTTGGTGGCAGGGCTGTCTTAATGAGAGGGCACACCTGGGCACTGTCCACTGGCCCCTGCCGCATGGGGGGGCCCCTGCACTTTACCCAACGCAGCTGGTCATTGAGCCCACGATGCCTCAAAATTGTCTCCATTGTAGGGGCCCCAGAGCATTACTTTGCCCAGGGGCCCATGATGCTATTAAGACGGCCCTGGTTGGTGGTTGCCTAAACATGGCTAGCTTGGGACAGCAAGAACAAAATCCTCTTTTGGCCGCCTTCATGTTGCCACCTCAGACCTCCCCCCTTTTTATTTCTCCCTGCCTACCTGTTATGCAGGATTTTCTTTAGAAAACATACTCACCTGACCAGAAAATGCAGAGTTGACTTGCTGAAATCTATTGCTCCACTGCCACAGCTTGGGTCCCACACTGCCATCTTCCTTCCCTACCGCATTCTTGGGTCTGCCCCTCCAAAGGTGTGCCAGAGTAAAAGAAGTAAATAAATGGAAGAAAATATGTTTTTATAATGGGAGAGAATGGTGGAAAGTCTATTTTGGGAGTCAAGGTTTGCTTTAATTGTTTACTGTTATGCTGACTCCCTGTGGCCACTGTTTTTACTGTTTTAGCTTTAATGTGTGCATGATACAATTTCCTCCTTCCCCATTGTAACTTCCTGCCTTGTTTTCTGCAAGACACACGTTGAGGTTAGGAAAGAAATGTGATCACTTCATATCAACATCTTCCACATCGTATTGTTTTGTACATCAAACAATACAGGGTGGGCCATTTATATGGATACACCTTAATAAAATGGGAATGGTTGGTGATATTAACTTCCTGTTTGTGGCACATTAGTATATGTGAGGGGGGAAACTTTTCAAGATGGGTGGTGACCATGGCGGCCATTTTGAAGTTGGCCATTTTGAATCCAACTTTTGTTTTTTCAATAGGAAGAGGGTCATGTGACACATTAAACTTATTGGGAATTTCAAAAGAAAAACAAAGGTGTGCTTGGTTTTAATGTAACTTTATTTTTTCATGAGTTATTTGCAAGTCTCTGACCACTTATAAAATGTGTTCAATGTGCTCTCCAGTGACATGCGGCGAGTGCTACGCTGTGGGCTCTTTCTGAATGAAGCTAGGACAGCCACTGATACGCCTATAGCGGATCGTTAAATTTTGGCAGTAAAACACCGCTATTTTACCGTGATTGTAACGCTCCACTATAGGCGTATCCAGTGTGAAAGGGGTCTAATGAAGAAACATCAGTGGCTGTCCTAGCTTCATTCAGCAAGAGCCCACAGCCCACTGGGCAATACGGACTTTCAGCTTCCTCCAAAGATTTTCTATTGGGTTCAGGTCTGGAGTCTGGCTAGGCCACTCCAGGACCTTGAGATGCTTCTTACGGAGCCACTCCTTAGTTGCCCTGGCTGTGTGTTTTGGGTCATTGTCATGCTGGAAGACCCAGCCACGACCCATCTTCAATGCTCTTACTGAGGGAAGGATGTTGTTGGCCAAGATCTCGCGATACATGGCCCCAGCCATCCTCCCCTCAATACGGTGCAGTTGTCCTGTCCCCTTTGCAGAAAAGCAGCCCAGAAGAATGATGATTTCACCTCCATGCTTCACGGTCGGGATGGTGTTCCTGGGATTGTACTCATCCTTCTTCTTCCTACAAACACGGCGAGTGGAGTTTAGACCAAAAAGCTCTATTTTTCTCTCATGAAACCACATGACCTTCTCCCATTCCTCCTCTGGATCATCCAGACAGTCACTGGCAAACTTCAGATGGGCCTGGACATGTGCTGGCTTGAGCAGGGGGACCTTGCGTGCGCTGCAGGATATTAATCCATGATGGCGTAGTGTGTTACTAATGGTTTTCTTTGAGACTGTGGTCCCAGCTCTCTTCTGGTCATTGACCAGGTCCTGCTGTGCAGTTCTGGGCTGATCCCTCACATTCCCCATGATCATTGATGCCCAACGAGGTGAGATCTTGCATGGAGCCCCAGATCGAGGGAGATTGACCGCCATCTTGAACTTCTTCCATTTTATAATAATTGCGCCAACAGTTGTTGCCTTCTCACCAAGCTGTGTGCCTTTTGTCCTGTAGCCCATCCCAGGCCTTGTGCAGGTCTACAATTTTATCCCTGATGTCCTTACACAGCTCTCTGGTCTTGGCCATTGTGGAGAGGTTGGAGTCTGTTTGATTGTGTGGACAGGTGTCTTTTATACAGGTAACAAGTTCAAACAGGTGCAGTTAATACAGGTAATGAGTGGAGAACAGGAGGGCTTCTTAAAGAAAAAATAACAGGTCTATGAGAGCCGTAATTCTTACTGGTTGGTAGGTGATCATATAATTATGTCATGCAATAAAATGCAAATTAATTATTTAAAAATCATACAATGTGACTTTCTTAGATGCCGTCTCTCACAGTTGAAGTGCACATATGATATAAATTACATACCTCTACATGCTTTGTAAGTAGGAAAACCTGAAAAATCGTCAGTGTATCAAATACTTGTTCTCCCCACTGTATATATATATATATATATATATATATATATATATATATATAGTCATAGATGTTTTGGAATTTAAATGGTGAGGATGGAGACCCCAGAGTAGGCGAAACTTAAACTTGACTTGCAGAAAAGCAGTGGTCCTGTTTCCAATTTGAAGGCGCGCACAGTGTCTTGAAGCACCAAAATCTGTCTGCACTTCAGCACTGTTTGTACAACAGGCATATTTTAGGCAATTTTTAGGTCACTTGAATAATGCTCTTAGTCATAGCCTTAAATTTGCTCGTTGGTAACAGCTAATGTACAAGCAGGGCCTCAAAGTAAAGTGAATTTCTGAATTTGCAGGCAGAGCTTAGCGAGCAACACTTATGCAAGCCGTAGGTGGTGTGATTTTCTTTTCTGCAACCACGGGTGCGGGGAGTCCACGCTGTCAGGAGAACACACAGTGATTTTTGCTAACGGCTATAACCACTGGCAATAATTGCATGAATAATTCAAAATGCCGGTTGTACCCAAGTTGATTGATCAATCAACTTGGGTAAATCAGCTTGCCCATACAGCCCCTGCTGAACCGGCTGAGATTCAAATCATATAGTACTTTAGTGCTGGTGATGGCAAAAGTTTGCTACCTTTGAATGAACAATGGATGGAAATCAGAGCACAAGATCCAGGGGATAAACCAAAGTTAGATTCACTGTAATCTAAGATCCACAAAGGAAGCATTTGTCTTAGGGAGACGGTAGTCTAGGCTGGAGGAAAAAGATGCCAGCAACTATGCTAAACCTGATGATGGAGGCATTGCAGTGTTCTTCATGAGGTAAACAGGATCCAGTGTTCCCTTTAATAATTTTATCAAACTTTTTTAACTAAGCAAGAATAATACATCTTTTTATAGTAGTATATTACAGTATAGTATAGTATAGTATTGCATAGTGAACTAAACATAATCATTCTGGCCAATGTTTCATGAAGATTGTTGTGTGGCTAAGATTTGAGGTTCAGTGAAAACTGTGAAAGCTTTGTTGAGCAAATGAATTGCACGTCGTGTTCTAGACAATCTCCAAAAAACTCTTCAAGGCATACACTGAAACTGATTCATTGTTCAGCTATGGTGTATGTAAATTTAAAATTATGTCTGATAAGGAAACCAGAGACAAACTATTAAGCATTTGTTCTTTACTGTTGCACGTAAACATTACTAAGAAAATGCAAATACTTGCTTCTGTAAGTGGATGATTCAGCTTTCTTTCTTAGTTGTCGAGAGTCTAGTTTTTATTAAAGGCAATGAACCATTCAGTGAGTTATTTTTTCAATGTTGTATTTTTTGTTCTCTTATTATTTTTACATGCCTACTTTTAAATAATGTTGTTATGTTTTTAAATGTAAAAGCTTGAGATTAGCTACTAGAGAAGGAGTAAATCAGATGTACTAAAATCATACTATCTAATGTCTTAAAAAAAAAGACATCAGCCAAAGGTTTTCAAAATGAAATCCAGGGACACCCCACTTACCATGCATTCTTTTGCCTTGCCCACAAGATCACACCCACAGTTGTAGCCACAGCCACAACATCACAACCCCAATTTTTTTATTTATGTTTTTGAAAATGCTTTATTAGGATTTCCAACATGAAATGGACAATGTTGCAAAGCAGGATGACCTGAAACAATGAAACAATAAGTAGTCTGCTAACAAATTACCTTTTTTTTCCCACACACAGGCGAAATACTGGTCAGGTTCAGAAGTCTTAACACCGGAAACAAACATACATGTGAGGAGAAATAACAAATGAAAAACTTACTGATGCAGACGTGGGGGACAGAGGAATAAAGCTTTCTTCCCTTTAGCACATCCCCTCCTCAGCTCCGCACAGGGGGGAAAGAGGGGGAGGCAGTTGTAGTAGGGGCATTAGTGCCTTACCACCTGGGGAGGAAGCAGTGGCTCCAAGCCCGAGACACAGAAAGGACTTGTACTGACATAATGGAGTTCCAAGAGTACATGACTGCGAGTTTGTATGGGGTATCTAACCTAGCTCGGATACTATGGATAGATCAAGAGGCTAAACAGCGGCACATAAGCAGTTACTGATTAAGTATCATGTACTAGGTGGTGGTCGATTCCTGTTTCTCTTATTTTACTGATGGAACTGGGGGAAAGTGGGCGTGATGGGGGGTAGTTTAAGTTAGCTGTCTTAAAAATAGGAGAAAGGCACCCATTTGGGTTAGATGCTAGCAAGTAGTAGAAGAGTAGGGGTGTAGGTGCTGCCGAGCTCAGACGTAGGTTGGTATGTTGCAGAGCTTAAAGGGTTTGTATAGGAATTTTTTTTTATCTTAATAGCTTCCTTTACCTTAATGCAGTGCTGTTTTCATGTATTCATTGTTTGTTTTTGCTCTCAAGTTGCTGTAATTCTTCTCTGATCTCCACACTTCCTGGTTGTCTGTTTCCTGATAACCACAATACTGGGAGCTTTCTCTCTGTGGTCACTAATCAAGGAGGTGTGATTACTGTGTGTCTAAAACCCCTCAACACCAATCAGTTTCGTTTTACAAACCATCACTGCCCTGTATTGGCTCTGTGTCTCTGTACATCACAGAAGCAGGAAACAGCATGCAAAAACAAAACTAAACCTGTAAATACATTATATGATTCATTTTTATCTATTTTTAATCATTTTTAAAAGGAATCAGTTAACTATTATGTCTCTATACCCTGTAAACAGTAATTTCAGCAAACAATTTTTTTTCCTTTACAACTCCTTTAACTTTAAGGTAAAGAGATCTGCAGGAAGATGGGGGGCTCCAATGGATACAGGAGAGAAAGATTGGGTACTAGAATGAGTGGTAGTTGGTAGTGGTATACTGATGAAAGATGACCATTTGCGCTGAAAGCGGGGTGTTGGTCCACGTTCAGATAGGTACAGTTGTGTGAAAAAGTATTTGCCCCCTTCCTGATTATTTTTTTTTTTTTGCGTATTTCTCACACTTAATTGATTCAGATCATCAAACAACTTTTAATATTACACAAAGATAACCCGAGTAAATCCAAGATGCAGTTTTTAATATTTAATTTATTAAGGGAGAAAAGCTGTTCAAACCTGCCTGGCCCTATGTGAAAAAGTAATTGCCTCCTCCCATGTTGAATCATGAATGAACTGTGATTAACCAACATTTTTTGGAAAGCCAAGTTAACTTTCACTTGCCACACCCAGGCCTGATTCCTGCAAGACCTATTTAATTTAAAAAAATCACATAAATAGAAGCTGTCTGACAAAGTGAAGACCGCTAAGGGCTCTTTCACACGTCCGCTCCGCCTGTCCGTTCATTACAAGTCCGTTAACGGACTTGTAATGAATCCCTATGGGAACGCGTCCGTTAGCGGATGTAGCATCCGCTAGCGTCCGCGTCCGTCGGGATCCGGGTTTCGGACGGAAGAAAACCCTATTTTTCTTCGGTCCGGCGGAACGGAACTGATGCAGACGGACAGACGGTCCGTCTGCATCCGGTTCCCCATAGGGCAGAGCGGAGCTGAGACAGGGCGGTCCCTGCACAGTGTGTGGGGACCGCCCTATCCGCCGAGAGCTCAGCGGGGATCCCCGCTGAGCCGACGGAGCGGACACAAAAACTGAAAGGACGTGTGAAAGAGCCCTAACAGATCACATCAAGCCACACATCATGCCACAATCTAACGAAATTCAAGAACAGATTAGAAACAAAGTAATGTACATGTATCGGTCTAGGAAGGGTTTCAGAGCCATTTCTAAGATATGAAACTCCAGTGAACCACGGGGAGAGCCATTATCCACAAATGGAGATAACTTGGAATAGCAGTGAACCTTCCCAGGAGTGGCTGGCCTACAAAAATTACTCCAAGAGCATGATGACGACTCATCCAGGAGGTTATAAAAGAACCCAGAAAATCTAAAGAACTGCAGGGCTCACTTGCCTCGGGTAAGAGGACAGGGGGAAGACCAGTTTTTGAGTATCGCTTGTCTAGCTGACATGAAGCAGGTTGACAGCCAGGCATTGTTATGCTGAACAGTTGCTTGTTGAGTGTTAAAGCCTTTTGAGGTGGGGGAGTCCAGGTGACCAAAGAGAAAGGGGTAAATGTTCTTCAAGGGGGGGCGCCCCGTAACCTTTAGGGCGAGATTTTAGACTTGGTTACAAAAGGAAGAAATATGAGGACAGAGCCAAAGTCTATGGAGCAGAGAGGGTTTTTCCAGGTTACACATAGGACATTGGTGTTAATGAGATTAATCTGTTGAGGTCAAGAAGGGAATTTATTATTATTATTTAACCACTTGCTTACTGGGCACATATACCCCCAAAATTTCAGCTTTCGGCATTGTCACACTTTGAATGAAAATTGCGCGGTCGTGCGACGTGGCTCCCAAACAAAATTTACGTAATTTTTTTCCCCACAAATAAAGCTTTCTTTTGGTGGTATTTGATCACCTCTGCGGTTTTAAATTTTTGCGCCATAAACAAAAAAAGAGCAACAATTTAAAAAAAACGTTTTGCTATAATAAATATCCCAATTTTTTTTTTTAAATAATTTTTTTTCTCAGTTTAGGCCGATACGTATTCTTCTTTGGCAGGTAAAATTGTGTCAGGTTCAGGAGGTGGGGCCGTGCTCCCCTTAGGTAGTAAACGTTCACCTTGGAGGGTGCGACTTTGCAGATAAGCTCAGTCTAAGCACGCATGTGAACCACCTCTGGGTCCTGAAAAGGTAACGGAATCCTGGAATTCTCAGTTTATCTCTTAGGCCGCGTACACACGGTCGATCCAAACCGATGAGAATGGTCCGACGGACCGCTTTCATCGGTTCACCGCTGAAGTGGCCTGATGGTCTGATGTGCGTACACACCATCAGTTCAAAAACCGATCGGGTCAGAACTAGGTGACGTAAAACACACGACGTGCTGAAAAAAACGTGAAAGTTCAATGCTTCCAAGCATGCGTCGACTTGATTCTGAGCATGCGCGGGTTTTGAACCGATGCTTTTGTGTACTAACCATCGGTTTGGACCGATCGGTCAGCGGTTCATCGGTCTCTATTTTAAAGCAAGTTTTAAAATTTTGGTCCGAAGGACAACAGACCGATGGGCCGTACACACGGACGGTTTGGACCGATGAAACTGAACTTCGGTCCATTCTCATCGGTTTGGACCGACCGTGTGTACGCGGCCTCAGTGTTATGTGAAAATAAGAGAGCTCAATTCATCATTTATTATAGAGTGGTGCACTAGGCACACCTATGAAATGTGGTTACCCCCGAAGGGGTTCTTGCTTTGTTTAATAAAACGTTTTAAACTTTATTATTTTATCAAACTCTCTTATTTTCACATAACATGGGGGCATTGTTAAAAGGGGCTCCCAGATTTCGATAAGCCCCCCGCCCGCAAACCCCGACAACCAATGGCCAGGGTTGTCGGGAAGAGGCCCTTGTCCTCATCAACATGGGACATGAGCTCCCAATGTCGGAGCGTTTGTCTTACCAGTGTGAACCCGACCCGGTGCTAATTCAACTATTAACTATCCGAGGCAATTTGACAAAGCTATGCCTCATTGTATGCCTGCCGCTTTTTGTATAAATTAATAAAAAGCTGTGTATGCGCTTGCATACAAGGTACAATATTGCCATCTAACCAGATTGGATGACAGTACTAGTTCTGGCTTGAAATTGAAGTTGGAATTATACATTCACATGTATTGTGGCATGGGTAACTATCATTGTTTTCTCTTTTCCTCTCTGATTTTGCTTCCTTATGCTGCGTACACACGGTCGGAAATTCCGATGGAAAAAGACAAACGGAATTTTTTCATCGGATATTCCGACCGTGTGTATGTCCCATCTGACTTTTTCCTTCGGAAATACCGATGGAGTTAGAAAGAGAACATGTTTTCTTTTTTTCCGCCGAAATTTTTTTTTATCGGAAATTTCATTAGTCTGTATAGAATTCCGACAGAGAAAAAAACATGCATGCTCGGAAACAATTTGACGCATGCTTGGAAGCATTGAACTTCATTTTTCTAGGCTCATCGTAGTGTTGTACTTCGCCATGTTTTTGGCGGTCGGAATTTGTTGTGTCCATGTGTATGCAAGACAGCTTGAGTGGAATTCCGTTGGAAAAACCAGTCGGAGTTTATTCCGACGGAAAAACCGATCGTGTGTACGAGGCATAAGGCTATCCTTAATTATACTTGGAGAGAACCTTGGTGTGTAAGAAATGAAGCTGAGTTCTGTTTTGTCTGTGTTATTACATCCAGACTCTGGTCTTTGAATTAACAACAACATTGCCACTTTTTTAATATGTTTTTTATACTGTCTGATGTTCATTAAAAGTTACTATGTTCAGCATTTTTCGTCACACTAATAGCATTAACTGTGGTACTTGCTTTTATTCTGGGTGCCTTCCTACCTCTTATTTTGTATTTGATTTGTGGTATGTAAATCAACACCAACATGGTGACATAGTGGACTATATTTATTGGCCCCTCCCCTCAGGGGATATCTTTGTGATAATCCTCTGTCTATAGTTAATCTTTTATGCATGGAATGAATATAAGAATAAATAGTGCAGTGCTAAATATATTAATCAGACATATTATGACTAATATAGTGACATAAAATCAATATATGCTGAGTACAAAATCACAACTGAATATAGTGATATGAAAGTCCATATGTGGTGACCACACAACGTGAAATATTTCTCCAAATAACAACACTGGATGTTGAATGGCTGATCGCCTGAAGGAATCAAGGTAACTTCACATAAAGACAGAGGCCCAGATTCACATATAATTACGTTGCTCCTGGGCAGCGTAACGTATGTGATTTACGTTACACCGCCGCAGGTTTACAGCGTTAGTGCCTGATTCTCAGAACACTTACCTGTAAACTTGCGGCGGTGTATCGTAAAAACGCTCGGCGCAAGCCCGCCCAATTCAAATGGGGCGGGCACCATTTAAATTAGGCGCGTTCCCGTGCCGAGCGTACTGTGCATGCTCCGTCGGGTAAATTACCCGACGTGCATTGCGCTAAATGACGTCGCACCGACGTCATTTGCTTAGACGTTAACGTAAATGGCGTCCAGCGCCATTCACGGACGTCTTACGCAAACAACGTAGATTTTTTAAATTTCGACGCGGGAACGACGGCCATACTTAACCTCTTCGTTACCGGGCCTATTTTGGCACTTTTCTCCTTTATATAAAAATCACAATTTATTTGCTAGAAAATTAATCAGAACCCCCACACATTATATATTTTTTTTTAGCAGACACCCTAAATGGCGGTCATTGCAACTTTTTTTCTCGCATGGTATTTGCGCAATAATTTTTCAAACGCCTTTTTTTAGGGAAAAAAAACTGTTTCATGAATTAAAAAATAACAAAACAGTAAAGTTAGCCCAATTTTTTTGTATAATGTGAAAGACGATGTTACGCTGAGTAAATAGATACCTAACATGTCATGCTTTAAAATTGCGCACACTCATGGAATGGCGCCAAACTTCGGTACTTAAAAATCTCCATAGGCAACGCTTTAATTTTTTTTACAGGTTACTATTTTTGAGTTAGAGTAGGTCTAGTGCTAGAATTGTTGCACACGCTCTATCGCACGCGACGATACCTCACATGTGGGGTTTGAACGGTGTTTACATATGTGGGCGGGACTTGCATGCGCGTTCGCTTCTGCACGCGAGCGACCGGGACAGGGGCGTTTTAAATTATTTTTTTTATTATTTTATTTTATTTTTTTACTTCATTTTTTTTTTTTACACTTTTTTTTAAAAATTTTTTTTTTTTGGATCACTTTTATTCCTATAACAAGGAATGTAAACATCCCTTGTAATAGGAATCAGTGTGAAAGGTCCTCTTTATGGAGAGATGTGGGGTCAATAAGACCCCACACAGTGGCGGAATTATAGGGGTCGCTGAGATCGCAATGGCGACCGGGCCCCTTGCTGCAGGGGGCCCTTGAGGGCCCCCTGTACTCTTCGATAGAAGGATCGGCAGTTGAGCGGCAGGGGCGGCTGAGACGAGCTCCTCGATCGTCAGCCGAACTGTGCAGGGAAGGAGCTTGTCACATGAAAGTAGTGTGTGCTCTTTGTCTCCCCCTAGAGTGCAGTACCCGGCAGGAAGAGCCAAGGTAAATGTCTGCCGTTTTTTTTTATGACTATCTATCTACTGTGTGTGTGTGTGTATATGTGTGTGTGTGTGTGTGTGTGTGTATGTATGTATGTATGTGTGTGTGTATGTGTATATATATGTGTGTGTGTGCATGTATGTATGTATGTATGTATACATGTGTGTGTGCATATGTATGTATGTTAAAGTGGTTGTATACCCACTGTCATTTTATTTATTTTTTTAAACCTGAAAAGAAAAAGCCATAATCAGCTAGTATGCACCGCATACTAGCTGATTATGAAATACTTACCTTGGAACAAACCTGGCCCACGCAGAGGGAGATTTCATCTTTCCTCGGCGTGTCTTCCGGGTATCGCCGCTCCAGCGCTGTGATTGGCTGGAGCGGTGATGTCGTCACTCCCGCGCATGCACGTAGGAGACTTCTCTCCGGCAAGGTCCGGCGGCTGCCGGCCCTTTTGCCGAGGATCCCCGCTGCGCATGTGCCGCTGCAGTCAGCAGCGCATTGCGGGGGGAATATCTCCTAAACCTTACAGGTTTAGGAGATATTCTTTATACCTACAGGCAGTGCTGGGACAAGGTCATTCGGTGCCCAGGGTGAAGATGGCAAACTGTGCCCCCCCCCCCCAATTATCGTCACTGTTCATTGTCACCGTTGTGACTATTTGTGCCTGTCTGGAGATTTCCGCAGGTATTCTTGCCCTTGAATGCAGCCTCAGTGTGCCCGCCAATACAGCCTCAGTGTGCCCACCATTACAGTCTCAGTGTGCCCGCCATTACAGCCTCGGTGTGCCCGCCATTACAGCCTCACTGTGCCCACCATTACAGCCTCACTGTGCCCGTGAATGCAGCCTCACTGTGCCCGCCATAACATCCTCACTGTGCCCGTGAATGCAGCCTCACTGTGCCCGCCATAACATCCTCACTGTGCCCGTGAATGCAGCCTCACTGTGCCCGCCATAACATCCTCACTGTGCCCGTGAATGCAGCCTCACTGTGTCCGCCATTACAGCCTCACTGTGCCCGTGAATGCAGCCTTACTGTGCCCACCATTACAGCCTCACTGTGCCCGCCATTACAGCCCCACTGTGCCCGTCATTTCAGCCTTACTGTGCCAACCATTACAGCCTCATTGTGCCCATGAATGCAACATCACTGTGCCCACCATTACAGTCTGACACTGTGCCCACCATCACAGTCTGACACTGTGCCCACCATTACAGTCTCACTGTGCCCATCAAATGCAGCCTCGACTTTCCTAATCATTAGTCTCACTGTGCCTGCCATTACAGCCTTACTGTGCCCTTAAATGCAGTATCACTGTGCCCATGAATGCAACATCACTGTGCCCATGAATGCAACATCACTGTGCCCACCATTACAGTCTCACACTGTGCCCATTACAGTCTCACACTGTGCCCATCAAGTGCCCATCAAATGCAGCCTCGACTTGCCCATTAGTCTCACTGTGCCGACTAATTCACACTCACTGTCACTGTCGTCTGGTTAGTAATGCATACACAGTGGCCATCTCCCGCTGTGTATCACGGAGTTGGCTGGGTCTGTGTTTAGACTTCGGCAGGCACGCTGTAACAAAGTACCGCTCCTCTAGACTGGCTCATGTGATAGGCGGAACACTGCTATCACGTGAGCCAGTCTAGGAGGGCGCTCGCCAAACACAGCCAGCCCCGAGCGGGGAGAGAGAGAGGGGGAGAGGGAAGCGCTGCAGCCGCAGGAGGGGGAGCGCGGAGCCGTCTAGTATGTACTGTGAAGCACACTGCCAGCCCGGCACTTCACCTGCGCCCCCTCCCGCCCGCAAATTGTATCGCCCGGGGCATCCGTCCCTTCTGCCCCTGCCTTGTACCGGCCCTGCCTACAGGTAAGCCTCATTATAGGCCTTATTATAGGCTTACCTGTAGGTTAAAGTGGTAGTACAGAGTTTACTACCACTTTAAGGTGACCAGATCTTTAAAAGGAAATCCGGGAACATATTTTTCTTTTACTAGTAATGATGGAAATCAGCGACTCTCTGCCCGTTGCCGCCACCGCCCGCCTAACAGCCTGTCAAGTCTCACTCTCTGGGCCCCGGCTACTACTGGGTGGGGAGCGGAGGAAGATCACTCCGCCAGGGGAAGGCAAGGAGATAAGCAGGCAGGCAGCAGGCCGGGGCTTGAGCCAAGGCAGAAGAGGCATAATCATCAGAAAGGAGCACAGATAATGGAAAACAATTACACCCCCCTAAGCTAGTAGGCGGGTGTGTAATTCAGATTTTTTTTTCTATTCTGCACTGACTGTCTTTGAAATTGCCCCAGCCCCTGTTTAAATCCAATCCGGGGACAGACTTGGTCAGGGGAAAGTGTTCTCAATACGGGGGCTGTCCCCAGAAACCGGGGATGTCTGGTCACCCTAATGTGTGTGTGTGTGCATGTATGCATGTGTGTGTGCATATGTATGTATGTGAGTGCATGTATGTGCATATGTTTATCAGTGGCGGCACGTCCATAAGGGTGCATGGGTGCCGCCCCCTCTCTCCAGCCACCCCCTCTATGACTAATGGATAGATTCATGCATAGCATTAATCTATCCATGGTCACCGCTGCCACCCCCATATTTAGATGTCCGGCCCCTTTTCGGGCGCTGAGTGCCTGAATTACAGCGGGGGGGGGGGGGTTTGAAGCACCTGATTAGAGCCATAGGCTCTAATAGGCTTCAAAATAGGTGAACTGCGAGCGCCATGCTGGGAGCTCACAGTCCACCCAGGTGTGTTAGAAGGGCAAATTAATATTCACTTTCTTAACACTGAACCACCTCTCCACCAATCGGGTGTGCGGGTCTATTACCCGTCACTTGATTGGCTGAAACGATAGGAGCAGCTATTGGACGATTATCAGGAGGAGAGGAAGGGAGATGAGGACGGCAGGAGACGCATGAAGGACCCCGCTTGTGGCGGTCACCTGCTGCCCCACGAGACAGGGTAAGTTCTGGCCAAGCGGGCAGGGGGATTCACAGTGATGGCATTCGATGGCACAGTTGCAGCATGGCAGCATTTAATGGGCACACTGGCATTTGATGGGCACACTGGCGGCATTTAATGGACACAGTGGCAGCATTTGATGAGCACAGTGGCAGCATTTGATGCACAGTGGCGGCATTTAAATGGGCACAGTGACAGCATTTGGGCACAGTGGCAGTGTTTGGCACAGTGGCAGAGTTTGATGGGCACAGTGGCAGCATTTGATGGGCACAGTGGCAGCGTTTGATGGGCACAGTGGCAGCGTTTGATGGGCACAGTGGCAGCATTTGATGGGCACAGTGGCAGCATTTGATGGGCACAGTGGTGGCGTTTGATGGTACAGTGGCAGCTTTTGATGGACACAGTGGCAGCATTTGATGGGCACAGTGGCAGCTTTAGATGGGCAGGGTGGCTGTAAATGAAGGGCACAGTGGCTGCAAATTATGTTTTTTTAAGAATTTTTCAGTTTGCTTACGCCCCCTAAAAATTTTGAGCACCAGCCGCCACTAGTTTATATGTGCGTGCATATGTGCATTTATATATATATATATATATATATATATATATATATATATATATATATATATATATATATATATATATATATATATATATATATATATGTGTGTTTTTAGATGTGTTTGTGTTTACATGTATGTATGCACATTTTATGTATGCGCTTTTAATCCTGACCCCCTATATGTGTACAATCAGAACCTATTTGTTTATTTATTTTTTGATTGTTCATAGTACCAGCAAAAAAAGGCTGTTCTTCCAAAAAGCGATCCATGCTCAGATCGCTTTTCAGAGGCATTTGACAGCCGGTAAAGAGGCAATATCTTGCCTACTGACCGCCTGTTTTAGCCCCTTAAATGCATCACCGCTATGCTGCAACTGCACGCAATGCACACAGTTGCAGGGGGGTTTGCAGTATAGCCCCATTCACCTAGGGGTATACTTCAAGGGTGCCCTGACTGGAAAAAGATTGAGAAACACCGACATAGAGCAACCGATGCCTCCATTTTCCTCCTGCAGCCGCTGAATACCTGCAGGAGGGAGAGGAGGAGAAGCAGGGGGAACTGGAGAAATCGGTTCCTTTATATGCAGCCACTCACTTGTTCCGCCAACGGGCTCAGAGAAAAGAGCCCTGTCCGGGGGTCAGGGGGGCCCTTCATGGTTTCTTGCATCGGGGCCCTGAAGGTTCTAGTTACGCCACTGACCCCACATCTCTCCTACAGGCTTACAAGCATGAAATCGGTGAAAAAAATTTCACCGATTACATGCCGACAGCCGCGATAGCGGCTTTGTTTACTTCCGGGTACCGGGCGTGACGTCATACCGTTGCGCCCGGCCCTCCGACGGTCATAGAGATGACTGTGACCGTCTGGTCACCAGTCATCTCTATGGTTCAACAACGAGCGCCGGCCGATTCGCTCTCCGGGCCCCCGATGAAACGGGAGAGCCCGGAGAAGCACCGGATGGCGGCGGGAGGGGGGACGACGTCCTCTCCCGCTGCCTAGAAGAACGATCGAGCGGCGGAACCGCGGCTTTGATCGTTCTTCTGGTGCACAGAATCGCCAGCTGAAGACGGCGATATCTGAATGATGCCTGCAGCTGCAGGCATCATTCAGATATCACCGCTCAAACTGGAGGACGTCCCAGGACGTCCTATGGATCTGAAGTGGTTAACATTGGCTGCGCCTCATAGACCCAGGGGCAACTTTACGCGTCGCAAAGGCTACGGAAACGTCGTAAATTCTCTGCGTCGAGCGCGCGTACGTTCGGGAATCGTCGTAATTTGCTAATTTACATAAGCGACGGGGAAAACGACGTCGGCGACACCTAGCGGCGGGAAAAAAAATGGCATTTAAGATCTAATGGGTATCTATGCGTAACTGATTCTAAGAATCAGTCGCATAGATACCCGGGGCCAGATTAGGACTTACGACGGCGCAAATGGTGTTGCGCCGTCGTAACGCCTTTGAGAATCTGGGCCAGAATGAGGTACTCTTACCATGTGGTGTGGACTCATCTATTTGTAAAACAGTAAGTCTGATGTGCTTATGGTTTTTAAAAGACCAAAATCGGTACAGCAGGGTCTCCCAGGTTGGCAATGCGGTCTCGATGACTCCTGCGGAATGGATCCCAGAGACTGAAGAGATGAACCAGTGGACCTTCTGCTACAGAATAAGTATGGACCAATTCATATTGGCTCCAAAAATTAAACAAAAAAAAGAGTGCTCCAAATGGTGCAGGTCATAAAAACCATGAAAGGTTTATTTGAATAAAAAGGGGGTCATACAAAAATGATCACAGAAATAATGGAATAAAAGCAGTATGGGGTGCTGTGAAGCAAAATAAATGGAATGAATATGATACAATATGTTGTGCTATATACATAGATACACAATAAATATTTTTGCGAGCAAAATGTAATGTAAAACAATTTACGACCTGTGTTTGACTATTCTAATAAATTGGGTGTCACATTTATCCTGTGTGGTGTAGGAGTAAAATAACTTCAGCATTGGTGTTATTGGCAGTAATGTTTTTTTTTTCCAGCAGGCCTCTTGAAACCTAAGAGGAAAGGGTCACTTTAAAAGCTGCAATGGAAACTCAGAAAACATTAGCATCTGCTAATTCTGGTTGGCGGTTATCTCGACAACCAGAACTAGCCTGCAGATATTGGCTCATCCACAAACCCCTAAGAATACTACACACATCCTCTAATGAGCCCCTTTGTCTGAAACAGTAAACAGTCACCTAAAAAGTGTCAATGAATGATCAGACAAGGGGGGAAAGGGGATGATCAATTGCAGTCAAGGGCGTCTAGAAACACCCCATAGCACTCCACATCCCATCTCCAAAGGCCAGTTTAGCACAGCATGAAGCACATCTGCCATGCTGCAGGAAAACCACACTTTGTCGTAGATCAATATAAGGGCCAAACTGTGACACTGAACAATAAAGCAATGTGTAGTGCACACTGGCAGGACTGACAAATGGCACTAGCACCACACAGGACCGGCTAGGCAGCCCAAAACCAGCCAGGGCACCTCCTAAAAGTCCTCTTTGGAGCTGCACACCACTGATCTGTCCATAGCCCATAGACAAATGTCTGGTCTGCAGAGATACAATTGTGACAACAGTAAACGCCCAGTGCAGAACAGGTCTAGTGGTGACCAGAGCCACCAGGTGAGCCCAGGGTGCCATTCCCAGCTCAGTCCCAGTTCCCTCCGCCTCTTATCTTAAATTGTCTCTCACATCCCATTCATGAGGGATGCAGGAAGATTCCTTCAAACTCTCTTGGGGGCTTCTTATTGCCTTAGCATGGAGTGGGAGAGGCCAGCAAGGGGGATAAGTGCCCAACTATGGAAAAGTCAAAACAATGGCACAGGTTGCAACAGATTGACCAGAAACTGGGACTATATTCCAAATGTTGGATGAAGATCACCTGACAGATCCAGCTTCTTTCATTTTTCAAACGCATTGGCACACCACTCTGCATGACACTGTCACTGCATCCCACTGCCATGGGGGATACTGCTGGGGACTGTTTTTTTTAGACCTTTCGGAACAAGTTATGTCCCTGTGAAAGAAGCTGAATGACAACCATACATCAGTCACACAAATTGCATCTAACTGGCCACCCATATGCTTGTCTGCTTTCCTCGTTGACAATTCATATGTCTTTAAAATGTAGGTCCTGCTTGGGCCACACATTACAACCTAGATGTACAAATTTACCTAGCGCTTCTCAGTTCCCAGAATGACCTCAGACTCTTTGCATGTTTACCATCAACGTGCAAGGATCCTTACAGGAAAAGACTGCTGGCTTTTAAATAGGCATTTACTTACTGGTAAATGAAATCAAATTTATGTTTTGGTTTTATAATTACTAATTATAATATTAATACATAAAAAAAAACTTCCTGCTTTGGGATGAAATGTACGTGAGGAAGAGCATGTCGTTTATTCTGTCTTTTGATTCTTTAATCCATTTAGAAATAAATGCTCAGTGCTTGTGATGCCTGTGCCAGGAAATAGATGTTAAAAAGAAAAGATAAAATGGAGGAAGAATGAGATTCCCATGAGTAAAGTCTTACTGGATAGTTGACTTCCTAAAATTCAGTTACTAAAAATATGCACTTGCTGGCATGACTGTATTATTAGAATTCTAGTTTAGGATTTTTCCCTCTGTTTTTACCTGGTGATCTGGCCAGCAACACCCTCCTGTATTAGAGTGCCTCCACTCTCAGGGGCGGACTGACAACTCATGGGGCCCCCGGGCAATAGAAGATTATGGGGCCCCTCTGGCTTACAGATGGCCACCACGCCAGGAGGCAGTGCAGAGGCAGGGCAGTTAAAATCTCAGGATTTTCACATCAAAAGCATGTCAGTTTCGGACATATCAGGGACAGATAAAAAAAAAACACAGATTTTTACATACTGTCCCTGGTTTTACTGAGCCTGGCAACCCTGATGGGGCCCCCTAGTGGCATGGGGCCCTCGGGCAGTGCCCGAGTGACTCAATGGTCAGTCCGCCCCTGTCCACTCTGGATGAAGAAGCAACACGGGCAACTTTGTACAGCAACATTGTTAATCCAGGGGGTACACACTGTAAGAAATTTGGGCAAACGATTGATTTTCCTGGTTGTTTTACAACAAATAGGAACCGATGAACGAAAATTCATATGGAAATTTTCGTACAACAAAAGCTTTTTTTGTTGTTGTTGTTGTTGTCATGGTCTTACCTCCTTGCAGGCTTCTTATCACTGACATGTGCTGGCAGCCATCTTGCTTCCTGGGGTTTTTATAAACTTACCACGCCCTGCGGCTCCTCCTTCCCACTGGGAGGAGCTGGATGCTCAGCATATATATATGAGGGCTGTTGCAGCATGTCTTTGCTTGGGCCTCTCGTTTACACGTTCCTGTGATTGTGCTGCTTGCTCTTTGTTACCGACCCGGCTTCCACGGACGATCCTTCTGGCTCCTGATCCCCGGCTTCGTTTCACCACCTCTCTCTGACTACGGACTCTGGCTGGCTGACTCCCATTTCCTGGCTATCGACTCTGGCTCCGGTGGAAGACTCTGCTTACTGTTTGATCATCCGTTTGGACTTTAACCTTGCTGTTTGGTTTTTAATAAAGCCTTCCTATTTCATTTATCTGTTGTTGTACGTCTGATTCATGCTTCCGTGACAGTTGTTTATTGTTTCTAAACATGCGCAGTCTTCTTTTTCAGATTTTTCTTGTACGAAAATTGTATGTAAATTGTACACATTAAATGAAACTCGTTCGTTCTTTTCCCGTCCGAGAATTTATTTTCGTTTGTCCCTTCAGGGGATTTTTGTACAAAAGTTCGGAATTGGCTGTCAAAAGTTGTGTACACACTATATGAAAATTTGTACGAAAATGTTTTCCCGATTTTCTTATAGTGTGTACGAGCCTTTATGCCCTGTACACACGATCGGTTCGTCTGATGAAAACGGACCGATGGACCATTTTCATTGGACAAACCAATCGTGTGTGGGCCCCATCGTTTTTTTCCCATCGGTGAAAAAATATAGAACCTGTTTTAATATTTTCTTATGGTTAAAAAAATGATAGGAAAAAAGGATCGTCTGTGGGGAAATCCATCGGTCAAAAATCCATGTATGCTCAGAATCAAGTCGACGCATGCTTGGAAGCATTGAACTTCATTTTTCTCAGCACGTCGTAGTGTTTTACGTTACCGCGTTGGACACGATCGGATTTTTAACCAATGGTGTGTAGGCAAGACTGATGAAAGTCAGCTTCATCGAATATCTGATGAAAAAATCCATCGGTCCGTTTTCATCAGACGAACCGATCGTGTGTACAGGGCATTAGATATGCTAGCAGATTTAGGCAGGACTTGCCTAAAGGGTGGGTGTGGCAAAATTGCACAGTGGTAATGTTTTAAAGGGGCATCCGTAAATAAAACCAGGAGTGCATAACACACAAGCACAGGGTTTAGGAAGAGCATCAATACACAGAGTGCAGGGTTCAAGAGCACCTAATACACAGAGTGCAGGGTTCAGGAGTGCATAATATACAGGATTGCAATATACACAGAACTTATGATTCAGGAGAGGTTTAAGCACAGAGTGCAGTCAGGAGTGCACTGCATTCAGAGTGCAGAGTTTAGGGGTTTGCAATGCAGAGAGGGCACTTCTGCCCCCACATCCAAAGCTCATCTCCGCACTCTATCTCTGCAAATATCCCCTAACCCTTCCTCCACAGTAGCTTAGCTCTGCATGCAGCTGCTTCATCTTGACCCCTGCTCCCCCACTACCCTCACCTTTGCACAAACACCCCCCTCTCCATCGGTTCACCTCCAAAATTCCCTGGTTTCATGTCCCACGCAGTCCATTTGCGGCTCCGCCTCTCCATCACTGGACAGCAACAACAGCGGCAGTGAGAGCACCAGGCTGTTTCTCAGCCAGCATGGGATACCCTCTCTGAAGCCCATAAACACACTGTGCCCAGTAGCTGTTTCTCTGTATCTGCCCTGAGTGCTTTGCAGGGAGATACAGAAGGAGCTGTCGGGAGAAGCGCGCTGTCACTTGTAGCACAGAAGCTTCATAACAGCTGTTATTCCTATAGTGATACTGTGATTGGCCAACAGCTATCACATGGTACCTGGGCCAATCATAGCACCATATACAATGTGATAGCTGTGGCGAGTCACAGCACACAATAATATATCACAGCACCAAATTGTAAAAATAAAATAAATAAAACTCTGATCAACCCCAGAGTAGTACACGACAATGAAAATGAACTATTTTAATGATTTGCCACTAGTCAGTATCCCAGATTACTGCCACACCAGTCATATGATGATGCTGTACTGCACTGGTGACATAAAAAAAAAAAATATTTAGTTTATTCATTTTTTGAAAATAGCTAGACAAAAAATTACAACTTCAAAAAACTTGCCATGTCTTTTACTAGATTCCTTCAGACTTTTTCAGCCAGGAGGGTAAGCGTCAATGCCTTTCCCGGTTCTTTAAAATGTTTGGTCTTTCTGTTCATATAGCAACAAAAATTAAAAAACCCAGTGGTGATCAAATACCACCAAAATTTGTGTGAAAAAAAATATATATAAATTTAATTTTTGTACAATGTTGCATGGCCGCATTATTGCCAGGTAAAGTAGCACAGTGCTGAAAAGAAAAAAATCCTGGTCATGAAGGGGGTAAAACCTTCCGGAGGTTAAACACACCTGCCTAAAGGAAACTGCTATGGATATGTCTTTAAAATAAAATCAAGCTAAAATGACAGTTCAGGCTTAAAAAAATCTTGTAATCTTGGTTTATGTAAAGCATGCTGATCATACAACATGATGTTTAGGCCATTTTCACACTGAGGCGCTTTACAGGCGCCATAGCGCTAAAAATAGAGCCTGTAAAGCGCCTCTCCTGTCACTCCAGTGTGAAAGCCAGGGCGCTGGCAGGATGCAAAAAAAAGTCCTACGAGCAGCAATTTGGAGGCGCTTGAGAATGGACCGAAGTTCAGTTTCATTGGACCAAACCGACCGTGTGTATAGGCCATCGGTCTGTTTTCCTTCGGTCCCAAATTTTAAAACATGCTTCAAAACCGAACCGATGGACCGCTGCCCAATCGGACCAAACCCGCGCATGCTCAGAATCAAGTCGACGCATGCTTGGAAGCATTGAACTTCATTTTTTTCAGCACGTCGTGTGTTTTACGTCGCCGCGTTCTGACACGATCGGATTTTGGACTGACGCTGTGTACGCATATCAGACCGTACGGCCACTTCAGAGGTGAACCGATGAAAACGGTCTGACGGACCAGTCACATCGGTTTGGTCCGACCGTGTGTACAAGGCCTTAGGAGCGGTGTATACACTGCTCCTAAAGTGCCCCTGCCCATTGAAATCAATGGAAGCACCGCCAAAGCGCCAGAAAAACCCCACTGCAGCGGCGCTTTTAACCCTTTTCCGGCTGCTAGCGGGGGCTATAACCGCCAATGCCTGTCCGCCCCAGCGTGAAAGTGCCCTTAAAGCTGATATTTTTCATAAAAGGACTTGAGCCACATCTTCACCATCCATCATGATCCTCTAATCTTTGCCGTTGGTTTCACTTTGTCCTAGAATGAAATTCTGGCTCCACATGGCAGAGAATGGCAAAATAATTTCTCACTTAACACAAAACATCTGGACTTTCAGTAGAAAACAACAATCACCAAAAGAAGGTTTCTGTGGAAATTACCTTATGAATGTAAAAATGATAAATACAACTTACGAAGATATACAATCTTGGTTGATAAATCTGAAAAAGGTACATATTTACACTGGCATAGATTTCTTGTTCAGCGGAGTCAGATTAGAGGGGAGTGGGAAAGAAGTGATGCCACTTACCTTTATTATAGCTGTTGATTAATGGCAATAAATAAATAAATACCTGTTATTGTGCCCAAAATTCAGTGTGCTGCTAATTTCCTGTAGTGAGCTGACAGTGCTGCACTGAAATCTCTCTAGTCTAGGTTACCCCAACATTTCATATTCCCTGCAGTCTCCACTTCCAGCACCTATGCAGCTGATAACAGAGGTCATGTGATCATTTAAAAAAAAGTACAATGTGTGTGTGTGTTTGTCTATCTATCTGGAAAATTGGAAAGAAACTGCGCTAAATACTAAACAAACAAGAAAGAAAGAAATAAAAACTGCAATGAAATCGCAGTCTATTCAATCCGAGAGCTAGGGCACTATATAGCACTCTCAAGTCCCACAATAACAGTGAAACAGTGATAAATGAACATCAACATTTTTTTTTTAGATCATATCATTAGATCAATAAATATTAACCAAATAGATATATAAATTAAACAAATATTGTAGCATTAAACTCCATAAATGTTTAACACATGAAATAAAAAACACCCGTGCTCTGTGCCAAAAATCAGTTGAAAACGTGTCCAAAGAAAAGTGATGTATCCTCCACCGAACTATAAATTGTCTCCTTACCTTACCAAATCGCCATGATCCCTTATGACAGGGGATCAGGAACAGCATATAATAGGTAGTCACTCCCAGTCTTGCAGTTCAGACAGATACGATCCTTAACATTGGGTCTCATCCACAAGTGATTAAACTTCACCAACATCAATGCCCACCATGTAAAAAACAATAACAGCTCCACATAGCGCATTAAATGAGTAAAAAAAGATTTATTAAAAGTTGTATTACAATAACAAACATGCAGTAAAAAAAATGCCTCGAATCTGATGTGCCGGCCGGTACACAAATTCCCAGACACCCGTCCACTGGGGGAACGTTTGAAGCTCTTGGGTGACGACAGCGCGCCGCTCCGCCCTACGTCCGTTTTGTAAAATATTACTTCTTCCAGGGGCTACTCCTGTTTCGGTGGAGGATACATCACTTTTATTTGGACACGTTTTCAACTGATTTTGGAACTTGGCACAGAGCACGGGTGTTTTTTATTTCATGTGTTAAACATTTATAAACTTTATAGCTACAATATTTGTTTTATTTATATGTCTATATATATTTTATTTTGGTTAATATTTATTGATCTAAAAAAAAAAAATTTGATGTTCATTTATCACTGTTTCACTGTTATTGTGGGACTTGAGAGTGCTATATAGTGCCCTCTAGTGGCTATCAACCTCTCTTGTTTTTTGGTATATTAGTAATTTATATATACCATCATATATCACATAGTTTATTATTTATATCAACATATATCACATAGTTTTGTGTTTCAAACATTTGTTTCACATGGTTTAGAGGTAGCGCGATTTATATTTTTTTACTATCTATCTATCTATCTATCTATCTATCTAGATGTATATACATATAGACACATATAGACAGATATATATATATATATATATATATATATATATATATATATATATATATATGTGTATATATATATAGGCCTGGATTCAGAAATGACTTACGCTGACGTATCTTCTGATACGCCGCGTAAGTCCACGGATGCGCCGTCGTATCTATGCGCATTATTAAGGAAACAAGACACGCCTGAATTTTGGCTCGATACGATCAACGTAAGTCTCCTACGCCGTCGTATCTTGGGCGCATATTTATGCTGGCCGCAAGGGGCGCGTCCATTTATTTACGCGTCGAATATGTAAATGACCTAGATACGCCGATTCATGAATGTACTTACGCCCGTCACTATAATCTACTCTGTTTACGTAAGGCGTACGTCCGGCGTAAAGTTAAGCCTCATAAAGCAGGGGTAAGTCATGTTAGGGTATGGACGTCGGAACAGCCGTCGGATTTTACGTTGTTTGCGTAAGTCATACGTGAATTGGGCTGGGAGCGTAGGTTACGTTCACGTCGAAGGCATTTAGCCGTCGTATCTTAAGGAGTATATGCAACGTGATTCTGAGCATGCGTGCGAATGTGCCGTTCGTTCGGCCCTTCATTTACATGGGGTCATGGTTAATTTAAATGTAACATGCCCACTACCTTCCTACTTTGAATTAGGCGGGCTTACGCCGGCCAATTTACGTTAAGCTGGCGCAAGTTTGGGAGCGAGTGCTTTGTGAATACTGCACTTGCCTCTCACAGTTACGTCGGCGTAGCGCATATGAGATGCGCTACGCCGGCATAAAAATACGCCGATCTACGTGAATCTGGGCCATATATTATAGTATATAGGTGCATCTCAAAAAAATTGAATATCATCAAAAAGTCAATTTATTTGGTTAATTCAATTCAAAAAGTGAATTTCATATATATTATATAGCTGTGATACACACAGAGTGGCATATTTTAAGCATTTATTTTTTTAAATTTTGATGATTATGGCTTACAGCTAGTGAAAGCCACAAATTCAGTATCTCAGAAAATTAGAATATTACACAAGACCAATAAAAAAAGGATTTTTAATACAGAAATGTTGGCTTACTGAAAAGTATGTCCATGTACAGTAGAGTATACACTCAATACTTGGGTGGGGCTCCTTTTGCATGAATTACTGCATCAATGCAGTGTGGCATGGAGGCGATCAACCTGTGGCACTGCTGAGTGTTATGGAAGCACAGTTTGCTTGTCTGCATTATTGGGTCTGGTGTCTCTCATTTTCCTCTTGACAATACTCCACAGATTCCCTATGAGGTTTAGGTCAGGCGAGTTGGCTGGCCAATCAAGTAGGGCAGGTGCCAAGTCCTGCTGGAAAATGAAATCAGCATTTCCATAAAGCTGGTCAGCAGAGGGAAGCATGAAGTGCTCTAGAATTTCCAGATAGAGGGCTCGCTGACTTTGGACTTGATAAAACACACTCGACCAACACCAGCAGATGACATGGCTCCCCAATTCATGACTGACTGTGGAAACTTCACACTGGACCTCATGCAACTTGGATTTTGTGCCTCTCCACTCTTCCTCCAGACTCTGGGACCTTGGGGCCTGATTCTCAAAAGAGATACGCAGACTTAACTGCTGTTCAGCCTGCGTATCCCTGTGCCTAACTTTGGAAACGATTCTCAAAAGGCTTTTTCCAAAGTTAGGCAGAAAATCTGACATGTGTAAGACACTTACACGGTCAGATTTTAGGATGCATTACCGCATCCGCCACTGGGGGCATTTCTCATTGAAATGCAGCTTTGCGTATGCAAATGAGGACTTAAGCAGATTTTCAAAGCATTTCAGCACTGTGATTTCTGCGTAAGTTCCGAATTTGCCTGCGCAAAACTAGGGCTGGTTTTATAATGTGGAAAGTTAGTCACACATTGTAAAGGCCCATTCCAGCGACGGCATTTGGTATGCATTCCTGAGGGAGAACTCCACGGCAATTTTTAAATTCAAAACCGGCATGGGTTCCCCCCCAGGAGCATACCAGGCCCTTAGGTCTGGTATGGGTTGTAAGGAGACCCCCCTCCGCCGAAAATTCGACGTAGGGGGTCCCCCTACAATCCATACCAGACCCGTATCCAAAGCACGCTACCCGGCCGGCCAGGAATGGAGTGGGGACGAGCGAACGTCCCCCCCCCCTCCTGAGCCGTGCCAGGCCGCATGCCCTCAACATGGGGGGGTTGGGTGCTCTGGGGCAGGGGGGCGCACTGCGGGCCCCCCCACCCCAGAGCACCCTGTCCCCATGTCGATAAGGACAGGACCTCTTCCCGACAACCCTTGCCATTGGTTGTCGGGGTCTGCGGGCGGGGGCTTATCGGAATCTGGGAGTCCCCTTTAATAAGGGGGCCCCCAGATACCGGCCCCCCACCCTAAGTGAATAGATATGGGGTACATCGTACCCCTATCCATTCACCTGGAGGCAAAAAGTAAAAGTTAGTAAACACACAACACAAGACTTTTTAAAATAATTTATTATTCTGCTCCGGATGCCCCCCCTGCCTTCGTTATTAGCTCAATTACCAGGGGGGGCTTCTTCTTCCACTCTCCGGGGGTCTTCTCCGCTCTCCGGGGGGGGTTTCTTCTTCCGCTCTCCGGGGGGGCTTCTCCGGACTCCGGGGGGCTTCTTCCATCTTCTCCCCTCTTCCGCTGTTGACTCGGCGAACCCCGGTTCTTCTGCAGCTCTCCGGTGCCTTCTTCTTCAGCGCTGGCTGCCTGCTATGTTTGTGTGTTAGCTCAATTAGTAACAGGCAGCCGGCGCGGTCTTCTGTGACGTCAGGGTCTTCTGTTCTTCTCCCCTCTTCCGATGTTGACTCGTCGCCTGTTGTCGCTGTAATGATGGAAGCGCGCCTTGCATCACATTTATATAGGCATCACCGTCCCATCATGCTCCGGCAGGTACCCACGTGGTGGGTGCACGTGGGTAGGCACCCACCACGTGGGTACCTACCGGAGCATGATGGGACGGTGATGCCTATATAAATGTGATGCAAGGCGCGCTTCCATCATTACAGCGACAACAGGCGACGAGTCAACATCGAAAGAGGGGAGAAGAACAGAAGACCCTGACGTCACAGAAGACCGCGCCGGCTGCCTGTTACTAATTGAGCTAACACACAAACATAGCAGGCAGCCAGCGCTGAAGAAGAAGGCACCGGAGAGCTGCAGAAGAACCGGGGTTCGCCGAGTCAACAGCGGAAGAGGGGAGAAGATGGAAGAAGCCCCCCGGAGTCCGGAGAAGCCCCCCCCGGAGAGCGGAAGAAGAAACCCCCCCCGGAGAGCGGAGAAGACCCCCGGAGAGTGGAAGAAGAAGCCCCCCCTGGTAATTGAGCTAATAAAGAAGACAGGGGGGGCATCCGGAGCAGAATAATAAATTATTTTAAAAAGCCTTGTGTTGTGTGTTTACTAACTTTTACTTTTTGCCTACAGGTGAATGGATAGGGGTACGATGTACCCCATATCCATTCACTTAGGGTGGGGGGCCGGTATCTGGGGGCCCCCTTATTAAAGGGGACTCCCAGATTCCGATAAGCCCCCGCCTGCAGACCCCGACAACCAATGGCAAGGGTTGTCGGGAAGAGGTCCTGTCCTTATCGACATGGGGACAGGGTGCTCTGGGGTGGGGGGGCCCGCAGTGCGCCCCCCTGCCCCAGAGCACCCAACCCCCCCATGTTGAGGGCATGCGGCCTGGCACGGCTCAGGAGGGGGGGGGACGCTCGCTCGTCCCCACTCCCATTCCTGACCGGCCAGGTAGCGTGCTTTGGATACGGGTCTGGTATGGATTGTAGGGGGACCCCCTACGTCAATTTTTCGGCGTGGGGGGGTCTCCTTACAACCCATACCAGACCTAAGGGCCTGGTATGCTCCTGGGGGGGAACCCATGCCGTTTTTTTCTTTGAAAATTGGCATGGAGTTCTCCCTCTCAGGAATGCATGCTGAGCGACGCTGTCATTTTTTTTTATAATTATTTGTTTTCCCGGCGCGTCTTTTTTTTTCACCCGTCGCAACTTTAGTGTCCCGTCGAAATTCTCAAAGCCGCCCGGCGTTAATTACGTTCGCGCGCTGCACGTCGGGAAAATTACGTCACACGCATGCGCAGTACGGCCGGCGCGGGAGCGCGCCTCATTTAAATTTTAAACGCCCCCAGGAGAGGAGGACCGCCTTACGACGGCGGCACTTAAGTTACACGGCCTGAAATTTCTACCTAAGTGCTTTGACGATCGGGCACTTAGGGCCATATTCTGAGTAAAGTTACGATGGAGTAACTCAGGATACTCCATCGTAACTCCCTTTTTTGACCCGTGTATCTATGCTCCTGATTCTCAGAATCAGTTTTGCATAGATACACTTAAGATCCGCCATCTGTAAGTCACTTACACTGGCGGATCTTAAATGCAATGACGCCGGCCGCCGCTAGATGGCATTTAAGTGAAGGAGTCATTTGCGTATGCAAATGATCCTTCTACGCCGATTCACGAACGAGTTCGCGTCGCGTAACCGTCGCTAACGTCGTTTGCGTAAGCGGAAACTTACCCCTGCTATATGAGGGGTAAGTTTCCGCAAGTCTCGCGTAGGCCATGTTACGGATGGCGTCGGGTCCCCGTCGTGTTTTTTCGTCGGATACGTCGTTTACGTAAGTCGTTCTTGAATACGACTTTACGTCAATGACGCACACGTCGGCGTCATTGACGTTTTCCGCCGAGAACTGGAGCATGCGCACTGGGCTTTTTGCAGCCCGGCGCATGCCCAGTTCTTTTGTATCGGGGGCGCGCTTCATTTGAATAGAAGCCGCCCCCTTGGAGATCCGCCAGGCTACGCCGGGACACTTACACTCCGCTGTCCCAACTTATGGAGCAAGTGGTTGGGGAATACAACACCTGCTCCAGTAAGTTGGGACAGCGGAGTGTAAGTGCCCTAAGCGAAGCTGGCGGATATTTACTCAGAATATGGCCCTTAGGTAGAAATTTTAAGTCAGTGTAACTTAACTGCTGAAATTTAAGTTAGGCAGACTTTTTGAGAATTTGGCCCTTGATTTCCAAATATAATGCAACATTTTCCACAGTCCGTGATGATTTGGAGAGCCATCCCCTCCCGTCACCTGTAAGAACTATCAAGTGGCGGATTATTGTTCTTATGATGCACAGAATCAACAGCTGAAAACAAGGATATCTGAATGATGCCTGTAGTTGTAGGCAAAATTCAGATATTCCCACTGAAAGTCAAAGACGTCATATGATGTCCTTGGGCGGGAAGTGGTTAGGAAGTGCATAAAGTGACCCTATTACTATGTTGGAAAATTTTAAAAGACCTGGCCGGTGCTGCTATCCAGACATTTCTAGTGTTGAATACCCCTGCATGTTCTGTGGTTCCTCCTGCCGGCCCCTACATCACTTCTGGACATATTAACTGTCACTGGTCCAGTGAGATGTCCAGAGTAAAGACTTCTACTCCAGAACTATCAAAATAGATCAGGTAGATAAAAAAGTGTTAACTGGTTATCTTTAGTAAGCAGTAAAAAAATGTACTTTAATTTGCTAATTAATCATTTATTTCTGAATTCATTTAATAGTTTTTGCTGTGCTGTGATGAAATCAATCAAGATCATGGCATTTGTACACCCCTCTCCGGCTGTCTTTGAAATTTGGGAGGGGCGGCTCAACTGTCTGTTTTTTTCCTCCCATCAACTGCAAGTGTAAACTTATGCCACGTACACACAGTTGGAATTTCCGATGAAAAAAGTCAGATGGGAGCTTTTCATCGGATATTCGAAGATAGAGAGCAGGTTCTCAATTTTTTAGACGGAAAAAAATTCCTGTTGGAAAATCCTTTCGTCTGTATGGAATTTCGACGGGGGGAAAAAACATGCATGTTTGGAAACAATTGGACGCATACTCGGAAGCATTGAACTTCATTTTTCTCGGCTCCTCGTAGTATTGTAGGCCACGCATTCTTGATGGTTGGAATTTTGTCTGACCGTGTGTATGCAAGCCAAGCTTGAGCGGAATTTCGACGGAAAAAACATCCGATTTTTTTCCAACGGAAAATACGTTTGTGTGTACGCGGCATAACAATTACAGGGTGCATTCAAATTGAAGAATCTTCCCCAGGTTCACGCAAGAAGATTTTACTTATAATAAATGTACCTTCAGGCACTTTGTAGATTCGGCTGTAACTGGATAGAGCTACTTAGAAAATCTGCAAAAATACAGTGGGCCAGATTCAGAAAAGAGATACGACGGCGTATCTCCTGATACGCCGGCGTATCTCCTGATACGCCGTCGTATCTCTGAGTGTGGTTGGTCGTATCTATGCGCCTGATTCAGAGAATCAGTTACGCATAGATATCCGTAAGATTCGACAGGTGTTAGGCCTCGTACACACCACGGCACACCGCGGATCAGTTCCAGCGGATAAATCCGGTCGTCTGTACGGCCTAGCGGATATTTATCCGCGGAGATTTGTCGGCCGGATCTATTTCAAGCGGGTATAAATTTCTTAGCATGCTAAGAAATGTATCCGCTTGAATCGGGTCGAGCGGATTGATCCGGTGGTCTGTACAGACTCACCGGATCAATCCGTCCGCTCCCCTCCCTCGCATGCGTCGTAATGATTCGACGCATGCGTGGAAGTACTTACATTCCAGCGTCGCGTACGTCGCCGTGTCATCATCGCAGCGACGGCGCGACACGTCTAACCGCGGAAGAATTCCGCGCGGATTTTGATCCGATGGTGAGTACAAGCCATCGGATCCGGCGGACCGTTTCCAGCGGAGATCCCCTAAGTGTCTTACACCGTCGTATCTTAGGCTGCATTTTCTGGCTGGCCGCTAGGTGGCACTTCTGTTTGTTTACGCGAGGAATATGCAAATTACTATTTACGTCGATTCAGAAATAATATATGAGGGGTATGTGCGGCGTATCCTATGTTAAGTATGGCCTTCGTTCCCGCGCAGAGTTTTGAAATTTTTACATTGTTTGCGTAAGTCGTTCGCGAATACGGCTGTACGTCATTTACGTTCACGTCGAATCCAATACGTCCTTGCAACGTAATTTGGAGCAATGCACACTGGGATACTTTACGGACGGCGCATGCGCCGTTGAAAAAAAACTTAAAAAACGTGGGGTCAAGTAAAATTTAAATAAAACACGCCCCCAACATCCCCATTTGAATTACGCTGCCTTACGCCGCAACACATATGTTACGCCGCCGTAAATAAGGGCGTAAGTTCTTTCTGAATACAGAACTTGCGCCCAAAGTTACAGCGGCGACACACAGAGGTCCCAGAAGACGGCAGGGACCATTCAAAAAGCATCGCTACTCACGCTTGCACAGTACAAAACCAGCTGTGAAACCTGAAGGCTTCACTGCTGGTTTCCCTTAGTGAAGATGCCGGCGCCTTCACCCGAAGCCGATTGAAGAATCGGCTCGGGATGCTGACATCGCTGGATCCCTGACCAAGTAAGTGTCCTTATATTAAAAGTCAGCAGCTACAGTATTTACCTATTCTTTTTGCCCAGACTGGAGCTTTTCCTTAAACACACTGGCCCGGATTCAGATAGGAGATACGACGGCGTATATCCTGATACGCCGTCGTATCTCTGAGTCCGGCCGTCGTATCTATGCGCCTGATTCAGAGAATCAGTTACGCATAGATACCCCTAAGATCCGACAGGTGTAAGTGTCTTACACCGTCGTATCTTTGGCTGCAATTTCAGGCTGGCCGCTAGGTGGCGCTTCCGTATGTTTACGCGAGGAATATGCTAATTAGGTAGATACGGCGATTCAGAAACGTACGTCTCGCCGGCGCATTTTTTTACGTTGTTTACGTTCGGCTATAGTTACCCCCGCTATATGAGGCGTAGCTAATGTTAAGTATGGCCTGAGTTTTGAAATTTTTACATCGTTTGCGTAAGTCGTTCGCGAATACGGCTTTACGTCATTTACGTTCACGTCGAATCCAATACGTTCTTGCGGCGTAATTTAGACCAATGCACACTGGGATATTTTACGGACGGCGCATGCGCCGTTCAAAAAATACGTCACAAACGCTGGGTCAACTGCAATTTAAATAAAACACGCCCCCAACATCCACATTTGAATTAGGCGGCCTTACACCGCAACACATACGTTACGCCGCCGTAACTAAGGGCGCAAGTTCTTTCTGAATACAGAACTTGCGCCCAAAGTTAGAGCGACGTTACGCCAGCAGAAAGATGCGCACATCTTTCTGAATCTGGCCCACTGTTTTCCCCCATCCTCCTACCTATGCTGTATACTGCTGGGAAAAGAGATGTGTGTAAAAACCTTTTTCATTCCACTTCAGTGCAGTCATGTGATGCAGAAGTTTCAGCTCCAGTGAACCCAACCTCAAACTGCACCTGCTCCTTTTAACAATGCAGTGAATCACAGCACATGCTAGTGTATTGTGGTGTACTGCAATGCAGGCGTGTTGTTTTGGTCCATTGTGGTGTGCATACCTCCCAACATTTTGAAATGGGAACGAGGGACACCTACTGACAAATGTATGTAGGCATAGTACACGCCCCCTGTCACACCCCCTTAAAGGAGAATTAACAACAAAAATGACTTTTTTTCCCCACTACTATTTCTTTATATTGGCTTTTAAAATGTACAAATGGAGAAATTTAGAAATTGGATGAAAGGTTTAGCACTGGGAAACACTTTTTGAAAGATAAATAGTGCATTTTATATATAGCGATATAGATCAGACCAAAATGAGGGACAAATGAGGGGGAAAGAAGGACAATGCTCCAAATCAGGGACAGTCCATCGAAATTAGGGAGGGACAGTTGGGAGCTAAAGGTGTGTAAGGGGGTTAGACTCAACTAGTATTGGCAGCATGCATTAAACAGGAGCACCTAGGATCAGTCCGAGTAGGTTTGTCCTGAAATTTTCTTCATAAAGGCAGCAAATACAGCTTCAATGCAGGAGGGCTTTGTACAACAAGTCCAGGGTATAAATGAACAGAACACCTGCTCCTCCAGGACATTAATTCAATTTAGGTCAGTTGCTGACTAACGGGGTGCACATTAATGGGTTCCCCAACACAAGCAGGCAGAACTTGTACAATTTTTAGTGTTCTGGCAACACTTAGGCCCAGATTCACGTAGATCGGCGCATCTTTATGCCGGCGTAGCGCATCTCATATGCGCTACGCCGACGTAACTTAGAGAGGCAAGCACCGTATTCTCAGAGCAAATGCTCCCAACGTTGCGCCGACGTAACGTAAATTCGTAAGCGTAAGCCGACGTAATTCAAAGTAGGAAGGAAGTGGACGTGATCCATTTAAATGAAGCGTGACCCCATGCAAATGAAGGGCCGAACGAACGGCGCATTCGCCGTGACGTGGACTTATGTCCTGCGCCCCTCTGCGCATGCTCACAACTACGCCCGGCGTAACCCCTGAGATACGCCGGCCCACCGCCTACGCCCAGGGCATAAATATGCCCAGACATGCGCCCGTCGAGTGCAAAAGTACACCCGTTTGTTTGTTTGTGGTGTAAGTACTTTTGCTTTGTGCCATGCCTACTCCAGCGTCTGGGAAGGACAGGAGGAAGAAGAACTTTTCCCCACAGGAGAGGGCAATTGTGATATCGGCCATGTCCAGGTACGATGCTTGCCTCCATGGGGCAGAGAGTGGCACAACCAGTAAGGCCAAGAAGGATGAGATCCTGCTTGAGATCGCCACACAGGTCAATGCCCTTGGTAATGAGGTAAGGACCCCCAAGGACATTTTAAAAAAGATCAATGACCTGCGTCGTGTGGTCAGAGAGAAGCTGGCCGTGATGAGGAAGCATGCCAGGGGCACTGTAGGTGGACCAGCCCCTGCTATTAGTCTGTCTCCTGATGAGCAGGTGGTTGCCCGGTGTCTACAGAGGGAGCAAGTGGAGGGAGTGGAGGGCTATGACTCCTTTGAACAGGCCTTGAGGACAGGTAAGTGTGTTTTATCTCCTATCTGTTGTGTAGCATGTGAGGGGGTGGAAGGGAACATGTGACAAGTGTGTGAATGTTTTGTGTCATCCACAGATGTGCTTGAGGCAGCTGGGCCATCTGCTGCCTGTGGCCGTCCCACGCCATCATCCCCGGAACATCCTCAGCCTGACCCCCTGGGAAGCCAAGAGTCAGCGGTGGAGGGGAGTGCCCAGACCTCTACTCTAGAGGTGGTTGAGGAGGAGTTGGTCAAAATGGATCAGGAGGTTTGCCTCTATTTGGAGGATTTATCCCTTTTGGCCGGGCCCTCTCACACATTCACCACCATCAGGTCAAGCCCCTCAGGTTCCCCCCCATCAGTATAAGCCCCTTAGGGTCCACCACCATCAGGACACCATCCCACTATAGAAGGCCCAAGCCTCTCCTGGCCCCAGGAAGGCTACCAGGAAGACAAGGGGGGTTCCTGAATTCCTCCCGGAACATTTAGCGAGGGAACAGGACCGCCAGACCCGCCATATGGGTGCTGTTGCCGTGGAGATGCGACGTGTGGCAGACAGCCTGGCCTCCTCGGGCCACATAAATGACAATCTCCAGGATGTCAGTGGGAACAGTGCTGCGATGGTGATGATGTGGTGGGACATGCGTCTGAGGATTGCGGGGACAACCTGGTGCACACATCTGCTCATGGTGGATTGTGACATCCCAGCCACGACTCCACTTGTACGCTGGAATAATCCACTGGCGAGGAAATGGAGTGTTGCCAGTACCTTGACCAGTGGCTGCACTGCATGTGAGCATTGTGTCTGGCTGGTGATGTCATCATGCAGGGCTGTGGCTATTTCCAGGATGGCATCAGTGCTGAATCTGAAAATGCGATACACCTCCGAATCCCCCATGCCAAAGACGTTCATGCGCGTTCGGTATATCCTCTCCTGTGCCCTCCTTCTACGCGCCTCTGAACACACTAATAGTGCTATGACCATGCCTGCTCCTGGCATGTTGGCATACGGATGTGTTGTCCTGCAAGTGTGGTTGCTCAGCTTGTCCGTAGCGGTGATGCTGAAGCTGCTCTCCAGCTGACCTGTGCACGTCTGTTGCTGAATTACACCTGCTTTATGAGTGGTAACTTTAGGCCGGACGTACAACTTACGCGCACCGCGCGTAGCCTGCGTCGGGCGCACTTACGTTCGTGAATCGGCGTATCTCCCTCATTTGCATATTTGAATATAAAATCAATGGGAGCGCCAGATGCGTCCAGCGTAAATATGCGTCCGCGCTACGCCGGCGTAGGAAAGTTACGTCGGTCGGAAGAAGGCTATTTTCAGGCGTATCTGGTTCTGTGGGTACGGCGCATAGATACGGCGGCGTATATATACTACACCACAAACCAACAAACAGACGGGTGTACTTTTGCGCTCGACGGGCGCATGTCTGGGCGTATTTATGCCCTGGGCGTAGGCGGTGGGCCGGCATATCTCAGGGGTTACGCCGGGCATAGTTGTGAGCATGCGCAGAGGGGTGCTGGACATACGTCCACGTCACGATGCATGCGCCGTTCCTTCGGCCCATCATTTGCATGGGGTCACGCTTCATTTAAATAGATCACGCTCACTTCCTTCCTACTTTGAATTACGCCGGCTTACGCCTACGAATTTACATTACGCTAGCGCAACGTGGGGAGCATTTTCTCTGAGAATACGGTGCTTGCCTCTCTAAGTTACGTCGGCGTAGCGCCTTTTGAGATGCGCTACACCTACATAAAAATGTGCCGATCTCTGTGAATCTGGGCCTAGATGATCCTTTTGTTCCCTTCCACAGTATATTACTAAATATATATGCAAATAAGGAGATGTGTATGCTTGTACACTATGGCTTATAAATTCATAATAATAATAATAAATGACTAAGACTGAGATTTTGTGTCAGAGATAGCATGATAGCAGCTACTGAACTCTGTGCATAATTCCTGCAATGATAAGATTTATCAGAAAGTTCTCTTGTGAAATTTTGTGAGTGCAAGCCATAAGAGCAACGTTTGCAAAATGGATGATATTTTTTTTCCCCTGCCACGATAGATTTAAAAAAAAAGTATAAGCAAATTAGGAAATCTTTATGCCTGTACACTGTGTTATCACAGCAATAGAGTACATTCCTAGAAGCCATTTTAGATGGTGCTCATCTGTAGGTGTAGCAAAGAAAACACATATGTATAACCACAATAAGTTAGTTCATGAATACAGTGTTGTAATTGGGGAATTTCCATTTAAAGTGAAAGAATAGCCTAATGCCGCATACAGACGGTCGTTTTTTGTGATGAAAAAAAAATGACGTTTGAAGTGATGAAAAAAAACGACATTTTTGAAACTTCATTTTCAAAAACGATGTAGCATACACACCATCATTTTGAAAAATGATGAACAAAGTGACGCCACTCTAAAGGGGAAGTTCTATTCGCCTTGAGGCTGCTTTTAGCTGGTTACTTGTTAGTAAAAGATGATTCGTGCTTTTTTGTCTGTTACAGCGTGATGAATGTGCTTACTCCATTATGAATGGTAGTTTTACCTCCCGTCTCAAAACTTGCTTCTGGGCATGTGCGGGTTTAAAAACGTCGTTTTGCCCACACACTATCATTTTCATTGACACAAAAAATGACATTTTGAAAAACGACACAAAAAATTCGAGCATGTTCGAATTTTTTTTTGGTCGTTTTTCTGAAGACATAAAACGACATTTTCCCCACACACTATCATTTTAAATGACGTTTTCAAAAACGTCATTTTTTTTCATCACAAAAAACGATCGTCTGTATGCGGCATAAGTCTAACTATTCTCCCCCTATAACCTGTATAAAAATGAACTGTATATTGTTTTAAAATCAATAAACATTATTACTTAGTTATTTTTAATCTGCATCAGTAAGGTCACATGATCCCGCAGCTTTGGCCCCCCCCTGTGCCAGTAAGCAGCTGCTGCAGGGGAGAGGAGCTGGGCCATGAGTCTATGGGTGATGTCACGGCTGCAGTATCAGGTGGGGGGAGAAAACAATTATTAAAGGGTCACTAAAGGATTTTTTTTTAGCTAAATAGCTTCCTTTACCTTACTGCAGTCCTGGTTTCATGTCCTCATTGTTCGTTTTTGCTTTGATGTTGCTGTAAATCCTTTCTGTTATGGACACTTCCTGGTTGTCTGTTTCCTGATCACCACAGTACTGGGAGATTTCTCACAGTGGTCACTAATCAAGGAGGTGTGATTACTGTGTGTAAAACGAAACTGGATTGGTGCTGAGGAGTTTTAGACAAAGTATCACTGCTCTCTATTGGCTGACTGCCCTCTAGTGGCTCTCTGTACATCAGAGAACCAGAAAACAACAGCAAAAACGAAACTACACTGCAGGCACATTGTATGATTGGTTTTTATCTATTTTTAATCCTTTTTAAAAGGAATCAGTTAACTATTATGTCTCTATACCCTGTAAACAGTCATTTCAGCTAAAACATTTTTTTCCTTTAGTGACCCTTTAAAAGTAGTTAGACTTTAGCTTCTCTTCCACTTTAGGTTTAAAAATGTGGAATTCTAAAACACCTGGCCTTAATCCCTAGCCCTTTTGGTAAACTTAAAATATAAACAACTATATAATATGTAGTAAAACACACATTCCATTTAAAAATGCATAATCCTTCACAAAATATATATTACATTTATAAATTAAACCAAGTTCAATGCATTACACTAATATAATTAAATATCTTCAACATAATTAATTTCCAAAGGGATCAGGGCAGCAATAAAAAGTATCCATGTAGGTTGGTAGGGTCATGGGTGGGGGGCAGTGCCGATCCTGACCTCCCTGGGGCCCTAAGCAAAATGACATGTCACATTAAAGTTAAGAAGCGAGGGGGGGTTTGCGCTGCCGACAGTGACATGTCACATTACAGATTAAAGTTGAGAAGAGGGGGAGGGGGTCTTCTGCTGTCAGGAATGACATCTTACATTAAAGTGAGAAGTGGGGAGTGCTGACTTCTTACCTCTTCTCCCTTGCAGCCAGCGAGTGATAAGCGGGGTGAGGAGCCGAAAATGACTTCTCACCAGGCGGGGCCTCTAGTAATTTGGGGGGCCCTCCGCAGCTTTTCGGGGCCCTAAGAGGCTTGCATAGTGAGCCTATAGGGCGGATCAGCCCTGGGTGGGGGTCACATGAGAGGTCTACCCCGGGATGGGCTCATCTGGGCTACGCTACTCACTTTTGAAAGGGTCACTAATTTACACATGGTGTACCTCTACTTAAACTGATGATTACACTCTATTCCACTCTCTTTATGTTAATATACACCACCACGGACACTTATGCATTTAGGAGGGACATGCAGAGATAATGTCCTCTCCACTTGTCCAGCGTATCACTGCTACCTCACTCCCAGTAACGGTATGGGGTTAACTTAACATGACAGTCAAACAAAGGCAACAGTCTTTCCCTAAACTAGTCTTTAACTCAGGCTTGTGGCTGCCCCAGTGTACCTGCATTGGAAAGAGTCCATTACTGGCTGAGTCCATGATGGTATTATCCAGGATGGCAATCTTCAGACTTTAGGTCCTATCAATCCCCCTAGGTTGTAAAAGGATCCTGAAGACAAATGTACCTTAACCGACACTCCGGTCTCAGCATAGTTCAGGAGGCCAGAAGGACATCTCTGGCAATGGTAACAACAGCAACTGCTCTCTCTCATTCTCAAGCCGCCCCTCCCTTCGGGTCCAGACCCCTGTCCTTTATGTATTACACAAAACCAGAAGGTTGGACCCAGATAAGCCCACCAAGAAAGAATCGGGAACATAATTAACACTAACCCTCTTGACTTGGGCAGCATAGAACTCTACTTGACTACATTCAAATATCCTTTACTGTATGTAGACTCTAAAAACTTTCACACAGACTAAATAATATACACTGATTTAGGTGATGTATTACCAAATAAACGTAGTAGAATAAATATTTGCCTAAATTGAGGAATAAATATTATTATTTTTTGCAAAATGTTTTTACAAAATGAAGAAATCATTTTTTTTTCTTCAAAATATTCAGTCTTTTTTGCCTTTATATAGCAAAAAAGAAAACCCCCGATGATGATTAAATAGCACCAAAAGAGTAAACTATCTGTTTTTGAGAGAAAAAAAATTATTTGGGTGCAGTGTTGCATGACTAACTGAGTAATTGTCATTCAAACTGTGACAGCACTGAAATCTGATTCATCACCATAACTGAAATCTGAAAAATGGTCTGGGCAGGAAAACAATCTGGTCTTTAAGTGGTTAAAATGAAGTTAGGACTGCTGACTGGGTCTCTTAAAATTATAAATATATTATTACATTTACAGTAATAAAAAATAGTGTGCGCAGCTGACAAGGTTATGTATTTATAACTGAATTGTTTATTTTATGCCCACTCCTTAACAGTGTCATTGGCAGACGTTCACAAAAACCAAGCAGAATTACAAATAGCCCTGACATTGTACTCCAGTCATATCTGATGGCACCTTACTGACACTTTTGGCAAGGGAACATAAAATATTCAACTAAAAAAATATGCCATTTAGTGGTTTATATAGTTGAGAAGTGAACAATTATTTCTGTGCTTTTTAGGGTTTTATTTCAGCTCTTACACCACTTCTAATTAGGGGCGTTTCATAAAAAATGGTGGGCAGTGGGCACCATGTGCAAGATAAAAAGTGGGCCCTAGGCAATGAAAAAAATAAAAATGCAGGACCCAAAGCACGTTGCAGCAAAAAGTGGACGTGGTTTAAATATTGTGTGTGGCTTAAAGGAGGCGTGGTTAAATAGAGTCTGAGATGACTTACAGTGCAAAATGTGTGTAATGTTAAACAGAGAATGTACAGTGCGGAGTGTATGGCGGTGGGCAGTATGTGCAAGGAGGGGAGTGCAGAGTGTATGGCGGTGGGTAGCAAGTGCAAGGAGGGGAGTGCGGAGTGTATGGCGGTGGGTACCAAGTGCAAGGAGGGGAGTGCGGAGTGTATGGCGGTGGGTACCAAGTGCAAGGAGGGGAGTGCGGAGTGTATGGCGGTGGGTACCAAGTGCAAGGAGGGGAGTGCGGAGTGTATAGCGGTGGGTAGTATGTAAAGGTGAATAGTACGGAGTGTACGGTGATGAGTAGTGTGTGCATGATGGGGAATGCGGAGTGTACGGTGGTGGGTAGTATGTACAGGGGAGGAGTGCAGAGTATATTTTGGTAAGTAATATGTGCCGGAAAACAGTGTGGAATATATGGCGGTGGGTAGTATGTGCAGGGAGAAGAGTGTGGAGTGTATTTCTGTAAGTAATACTGTATGTGTAGGGGGAGGAGTGCAAAATGTATGGCGGGGGGTAGTATGTACATGAGAGGAGTGTGGAGTGTACTGCAGTGGGTAGTATGTGCATACAGAGGAGTGCGGAGTGTATGTCGGTAAGTAATATGTGCAGGGAGAGGAGTGTGGAATGTATGGTGATGGGTAGTATGTGCAAGGAGGGGAGTGCGGAGTTTATGGCGGTGGGTAGTATGTACAGGGGAGGAGTGCGGAGTGTCAGGTGGTGGGTAGTATGTAAAGGAGAAGAGTGCGGAGTGTATGGCGATGGGTTGTATGTAAAGTGGGGGGACTTCTTACCTTTTCCCAGGGGCCGCCTTCAGTATTTTTGGCGCCCCTTACACAGCTACCTTATTTCCTGCGGCCTGCCAGTTTGCGTGCTCAGATAAGGGTCTGGTGTGGGGGGACCCCACGCTATTTTGTTTTAAATTTTGGTGCAGAGTTCCCCTTAAAATACATACCAGACCCGTAGGGTCTGGTATGGATTTTTGGGGAGAACTCCACGCCATTTTTTTTAAAATGGTGCGGGGTTCCCCTTAATATCCAAACCAGACCTGAAGGGCCTGATTTGAAATTTGGGGGGACCCCCACGCTTTTTTTTATTTGGGGTTCCCCTTAATATCCATACCAGACCCAAAGGGCCTGGTAATGGACTGAGGGGAACCCTTACCGTTTTTTTCAGTGACTTTGATCTGTATTGCTGGGACCCGACAATTTTTTTTTTCCTTTTTTTCCTTTAGAAATGACATTTTGTGCAGGGACAGTTCTAAGCACGGGAAACATGCGCTACTGTACAGGTATACTATAGACAGCCCCCAGGTACGAAATTTAAAGGAATATTTCACTTTTATTGTTTCACTTTAAGCATTATTAAAATCACTGCCCCCGAAAAAAATGCAGTTTTTATAACTTTTTTTGCATTGATACATGTCTCCTGGGGCAGGACCCAGGTCCCCAAACATTTTTTATGACAATAAAAGCATATTAACCTTTAAAATTAACACACTTGATTTCTCCCATAGACTTTTAAAGGGTGTTCCGCTGCTTTTTCGAATTTGCCACGAACACCCCAAATCGTTTGCTGTTCGCCGAATGTTCAAGTCGAACTCATGTTCGACTCAAACATAAAACTTATCCCTAATGGGGACAGATAAGGCCGTACTGATGGGCACAGATAAGATGGCACTGAGGAGTGTTACAGATAGGTACCACTGATGGGCACTGGTAGGTGGCACTGATGGGCACTGGTAGGTGACTCTTATGGGCACTGGTAGGTGACACTGATGGGTGTCACTGTGGGCACTGATGTGTGGCACTGATGGGTGGCGCTGGTGGGCACTGGTAGGCGGCACTGTTGTGCACTACTAGGTGGCACTGGCAGGTGGCACAAATGAGCAGGCGGCTCTCTAACTTTTCTTCTCACCCTATTAGCAAGAGGAGAAAAAATAGCTGATTACCGGCTCTGTTTACATCACATGATCAGCTGTCACTGGCTGGCAGCTGATCACATGGTAAGGGGTCGGGATTGACTCGCTGATCACAGAGCATGCCACTCTCGCCCTGCAGGGGGCGCGCAGGCTGCTCGAGAATGGGAGAACGTCCATGGATGCCCTCCCAGCAATTTAGGTCCGCACTGTAGCCATCTTTCGGCTATAGTGCATATCTGAATATTCTGAAAAATAAAAATAAAATATTGAAACCATCTGGGTCTGCCTTCCTCTTTCCTTCTCATTTTGGGCTGAGCTGATCTATATAATTGTATAAAAAATGCACTTTTTATCTTTTAAGTGTTTCCCGGTGCAAAAGTTTTCATCCAAATTCGAGATTTTCCTAGCTTGTGACGGAAAATATTAATTATATGAAGACAGAAGGCGAGTATCTTATGCATTATCTTTCTTTAATAATGCCCATAGCAGAAATACAGTAAACATTTATAAAAAATTCAAAGAACTACCCTTCCCAGCAGTCCCTGGGCCAGTGTAGCCCCTCCCAGCCAGTGTAGCCTATATAAGGGACTGTCTGAGGTAAACTATTCCTCTTTCTTCATGCGAATTAGTGTAAACAGGAACCGAAAGTCCAATTAGACATCTCCGCGGCTGCCGGGAACCTTCCGACCGGAACACAACATCCGAATCTGGAGGAAACGAAAGGACAAGGCCAACACGGACCAACTTCATCCGGACCAACTTCATCCCAACGGGGACTATAGGAAACCCAAACCATTCAGAGCCGACCGGTCAGTTGTCCTCAGGAACATGGACCAACGGATTCAGTCAACGGCATCCCGACCCCCGGATCTGGAACGCAGTAGGAACCTCCATCTGCGGTGAACTAAACCCATGGATCGAAACGGACAGCAATCCCAACGGGGATAGTGAAAACGAACTCCCGGGGTGTACCAGCCTCCGACTTGCAGGGTGCGTGGTTCATCAGTCTAGAACGAGAGAGAGACAACCTCGTGACAGGGTTGGGTTGGGAGGGAAGATACTCGCCTCCTGTCTTCATATAATTAATATTTTCCGTCACAAACTAGGAAAATCTCGAATTATACATCAGACAGGAGGCTCATATCTTATGCAAGTTCAAAGCTATAACAATGCATATGACCAATTACAATCAAAATAATCCACAACACTGACATAGATATGTGTACCTCCTGTTCAAAGCGGGATTGGCGGAAAAGCGGTCGCTGACAACAGTCCGCCGCTATAGTAAGTCACAGAGGAAACCGGGAAGAGAGGATTAACGTAGGAAACGAGGAGTTGAAAGACTTGCGAAGATCGCAGCGAGGCTGTCAAGGACATATAAGTCTGTAGACAGCGGACCACATACAGTTGTGGATGTGCGGGGAAGAACGGGTAGAAAACCGATCGAAGTACCGTCTGGTCCAACGCACGACGGAAAAAGACTTGAGTCTCTGAGGCGAGGAATGACGCCTGAATATGTCCAAAGCCTTGACGTCTGACCCACGATGATGGAAATCAGACACAAGAAGACAGTAAGCTCGAAAGACAGTAACCTCAAAACAGAGTGTCAACGTCCCCCAGCCCGAGAACATGATCATGACCTTGGAAAAATCCCAAGTGTGCTGGTACATTGGGCGATTTAAACTTAACGCCTTCAAAATTGACACACCAACGGATCCAAAGAGTCCGCCAGATAATTGGCTATTACAGACCCTGGCGCTTGAACGGGGTCGACCCGTCGTTGATCACACCAAGTAACCCAGAGTCCCCAGGTAGATCGAGATGCCGATCTAGTCCCGGGGGCCCAGGCCAAGGCAGGGAATCCCTAGCTGTTCCCGAAAGGTCGTAGTCTGCGACCGGAACCCCGATACTAACCATGTGAGGAGAGGTAGGATGTGTTTCGTGAGTAGAGGGTGCAGATCCCCGTTCGGACCAGCGAGGAGGTGGGGGGAATGAGGAAACAACCTGGGGAGTTCCACCGTCATCCTCAGAAGGAGGGGAAACCATGGCTGCGTCGGCCACCACGGAGTGAACCGCACGACTGATGCCCTCCGGCTCGCTAAGTGAAGGAGGACCCTGAGGGTCACCGGGAACAGGGGAACGCGTAATGTGTCCCCTGTGACCACGTTTGGTGGAGGGCGTCCACATGGTGCGCCTCCGGATCCGGCCTCTGGTTGTAAGAGCGCGGAAACTGGTGGTTGATACGGGGAACGAACAGGTCCATAGAGAAGGATCCACGAAGTGAGCGAGGATCAGGGACCCTGACCGGTGCGGTCGCCAATCGTTGGAATCGGTCAGGTAACGAGAATCCAATCTGCCACCCTATAGGGATAGTCTGTGGCATATCCCGCAATCGGGACGATGTTGCATTCCAGGCAGAAGTGCCCGAAGTCTTACTAGATCCGCTAGGATTCTGGATCAGGGGCCCACCAAGCGATCGACGTACCAGACTGCGGGTACGTTGTCCGAACGCAATAGCACACAGCAGATGGACGTGCGTGGCAACAGACTTCCGATGGCAAAAAAGGCCGTCAGGGGTGTACGTGTTGATGTGCAGCCGAGGGTTCTCTGCGGACCACGTCCTACCGGAGGACGAGGGACTGCACCGAGCACCCCAGCCGAGACGGCTGGTATCCGACCCTATGACGAAATCCGGTGAGGAGTTGAAAATGTCTCGCCGTTCCGTTTGACGGCATGACGTAACCACTACCGTAGGTCCACCATGGCTTCACTTAGTTTGTATAGCGAAGCCCCTAGCGAAGATGTAGTCTCGAGTCTCTGGAGGGTTCGACAGTGAAGAGGGGCTGGAGAGTGGCCTGGATTGACACTGGGAACAGGCCGACTAAGCGAGTCAGTCCGCGTAAGGACACCCGCTGCTGCCCAGCATGATACTAATGTCTTTGCGGATGGCGGCTAATTGGGTATGGGTAGCCGAAGGATCGCTCGGTTGGTGTCCACCAAGAACCCCAAAAACTCTATCTCCTGAAATGGGGAGATAATAGGTGTTCGTGATCTATGAGGAGTCCCAGATCGCGAAGCGATCCCACCATCCAGGAGGCGTGTTCGCTCGCTAGGCGAGGGGAACCAGCCATTAGAAGTAGGTCGTTCAAGTAGATGTTCAACCTCACCCTTGTTCCACAGGGCAGTAAGTTGGTGAGATTTCTCAAGCTCCCACCGGACAAAAAACCGCCTTTCTTCTTCCTGATCGGGAAGATGTTGTTGAGGAAGTTCAAAGAGAGCGGGTCCATCTCTACTATCGGCTGTTTGGTCCAAGGTCTAGCAACCTGTTGTCCATTAGGACGGTGTTTAGGTTTGAAAAACCGAATGGGATGGTGAACCAGGTATACGCCTGGTAATATAACTCCATTTGTCCTACCGTCTTAAAGATATCATCAATTAGCGTGATCCCATTGTGCTAGGTCAACCGGCTTACAGAGGCGGTAGCCTGCTCACTAAGGCGTAGGGTTAGGTGATAGGTCCAGAGATCTAAGACCCAGTACTGTGAGGTCCCAAAGGCCCTCTCTATTCCCTTCCTGGAATACTGAATGATTATGGGATCCACCTCTGGAGTGAGCACCACCGTATTTGGTAATGGAAGGGTGAGTATTCCACCCTCAACTTGTCCGGTTAGCGTACCGATCGATCTCCGGGTCCAGCATTCGATCTATTGGATCACCTCAGGTAGAGGTGCCCAGTCACCGGAGTGTGGGTGGCCAATCACCTCCTGATCGAAAAATGGTACTCCACAAGAGTCCAATAAGGTTTTACCCTGGGACCTAGGGTTGGCGTCGTCATGGAGCGCCATGTGCCCACTGCTCACATAATCATCATCATTATCATCATCATTTTCATCCTCAGACTCAAAGGTGTTAGCCGCCTCGTACTCCGCGGACGACTCTGGAAGAGTCCACGAGGAGTCTGGCTCAGTCCGTCTAGCGGATCGCTGCCTCTGCATGTGCATCTCCCCGAGGCTCGGGGGTCGATTGGAGTCTGGGAAGGCAGTGGGTCGGCAGGCCCGGGAGGGTACTGCCTGGGGCATGTTATTTACTTCCCCTGCCGGGGAGTCCGTGGGTCGGCAGTCCTGGGAAGGTACTGCCTGGGGCATGTTATGTACTTCCCCTGCCGGGGAGTCAGAGGGTCGGCAGTCCTGGGAGGGTACTGCCTGGAGCATGTTATTTACTTCCCCTGTCGGGGAGTCAATGGGTCGGCAGTCCTGGGAGGGTACTGCCTGGGGCATGTTAATTACTTCCCCTGCCGGGGAGACGGAGGCCACATTAATGTGACGGCGCATACGGGACGCCATGCCCTACTCAGGGGCGTTATATCCTTGCCGGGAGATCCGGACATAGGGGTGCATGTGGGTTGGAACAACCGATGCCCTGGTAGTCTGGACGGACCTACCGACCAGCTCAGGAACCAGTGCAGCACTGAGGTAGGTAGGGCCTTCCTGGGCTGCATCCACCACTTCAGTGGCACCAGTAGGGAGTAAAGGATCTGTCGCCAGCCACAGGAGAGGAGTCAGCTGTCTGCGGACAGCATGGCCGTGCAGCACAGGAAGATACGGAAGTTATGTACTATAACTTGTATAGTAATTTCTATAATTCATTCAATTATTGTTATAATTTGTTTATTTATTTATATATATATATATATGTATTTATTTATTCAATTATATATAAAGTATAGTTTAATAGTTTATATTTTAAAATTTGTTTATTATATATATTTATATATTTATTTATTTATTCAATCATATAGATTGTATAAATTATTTATTTATAGACATTTATGTTCATTGATTTATTTATATTTATTTAATAAGTCAATAATTTATTCATTCGTATAATTATTTAAATTTATTATTTATTTACATGTATTAATATATTCATTATATGTAGAATAGACTACAGGGGAATAAATTCCCAGAACAAGAACTGATGTTTAATGTAACTGAAGGTGAAGGAGTGACAGAAGCAGGGGAGGGGAGGAATTCCCCACCAGCTAGGTGTGAGTGACAGAAGTTAGATGAGGGGAGATATTCCCCACCACAAGGGGAGCTAGACGTGAGGCTCGGGGCCGTAGTCTCGCGAGACTACGGCCTAACGTGATTCGCATAGATCAGTGAGATCTACACAGAGTTCCAACCATACAGCCGCCCGCACCCTGGCGTGGCGGCGATGGGGAGAGACGGCCTAGCACACGGAGGATGGGGTCCCCAGGACAGGTCCGCAGCAATGGCATCGTCGATTTGCGACAATAGGGCGATTGGTGCAGGGAGATCCTCACCGCCACGCCCCCCTCAGAGATGAGACGCTCTGAGGAGAAGAAGGGAGGTAGGAAAAAAGGCGCCGAGATGTTAAAATGGCGTCGTCCTACCTCCAGTCAGAAAACGAGCAGTGTGCAGAGCGCACCGGGGGGAAACAAAAGAAGCAAAGCAGCGGTATATTGTAAAATAAACAAATAAAGAAGCCCAATGACTGTAAGATGTACACATCAGAGGAAACCGCGTTCTCTACAAAACTAGTGGCACAGATAGCAAAGTGGGAAAAGCATACAGCAAAAAATAAACGTTTATCATTTTTAGAAATATCGGTTGTGCTTCATAAGACAGAAGGTTGATAGAACAACACACAGATGAAGGTCTGAGGGGATCAGAGGGTATATACAGATACAGGTGGAAGTTGAAGGTAATAGCGGAGGAGGGAAAAACCTCCGTAGCTGTAATAAAAGCCAGGGTGGGAGGGGGGGGGGGGATCCCCAGCACCCTGTGGAAAGACGATGTGACATTAGGATCTACACAAATTAAAAAGGCTGCTGATAACCAAATAACAAGCAAGCCTACATAAAAATTATAAACATAGAGTAATGTACTTATCTGAGTTCTGGCTATGAGCAGAAAGAAAGAGGAATAGTTTACCTCAGACAGTCCCTTATATAGGCTACACTGGCTGGGAGGGGCTACACTGGCCCAGGGACTGCTGGGAAGGGTAGTTCTTTGAATTTTTTAAGTTACAATAAATGTTTACTGTATTTCTGCTATGGGCATTATTAACCACTTCCCGCCCGGCCTATGGCCGATTTACGTCCGGGAAGTGGTTATGAAATCCTGACAGGACGTTCTAGAACGTCCTGCAGGATTTCATGCCGCGCGCGCCCGTGGGGGCGCGCATCGCGGCGATCGGTGATGCGGGGTGTCAGTCTGACACCCTGCATCTCCGATCTCGGTAAAGAGCCTCCGGCGGAGACTCTTTACCACGTGATCAGCCGTGTCCAACCACGGCTGATCACGATGTAAACAGGAAGAGCCGCCGATGGCTCTTCCTCACTCGCGTCTGACAGACGCGAGTAGAGGATAGCCGATCGGCGGCTCTCCTGTCAGGGGGGGTTCGCGCTGATTGTTTATCAGCGCAGCCCCCCCTCGGATCGCCACACTGGACCACCAGGGATGCCCACCCTGGAGCACCAGGGTGGGCAAAAAAAAAAAAAAAAGCCCAAAAAAAAAAAAAGTCTAAAAAAATAAATAAAAAAAAAAACATAAAGAAAAAAGATGCCAGTCAGTGCCCACAAATGGGCACTGACTGGCAACAATCAGTGCTGCCACCCCAGTGTCCATCAGCGCCACCCCAGTGTCCATCAGCGCCACCCCAGTGTCCATCAGCGCCACCCCAGTGTCCATCAGTGCCACCCCACAGTGCCCATCCATGCCCAGTGCCCACCTAGCAGTGCCCATCTGTGCCACCCATAAGTATCCATCAGTGCCGCCCATGAGTGCCCACCTGTGCCGCCTATGAGTGCCCAGTGCCGCCCATGAGTGCCCATCAGTGCCGCCTATGTGTGCCCATCAGTGCCGCCTATGTGTGCCCATCAGTGCCGCCTATGTGTGCCCATCAGTGCCGCCTATGTGTGCCCATCAGTGCCGCCTATGTGTGCCCATCAGTGTCGCATACCAGCGCCGCCAATCAGTGCCACCTCATCTGTGCCCGTCAGTACTACCTCATCGATGTCCATCAGTGCCATCTCATCGGTGCCCATTAGTGCCGCCATATCAGTGCCCGTAATTGAAAGAGAAAACTTATTTACAAAAAAATTAACAGAAAAAAATAAAAACGTAATTTTTTTCCAAATTTTCAGCCTTTTTTTAGTTGTTGCGCAAAAAAAAAAAATCGCAGAGGTGATCAAATACCACCAAAAGAAAGCTCTATTTGTGGGAAAAAAAGGACGCCAATTTTGTTTGGGTACAGTGTAGCATGACCGCGCAATTGCCATTCAAAGTGCGACACTGCTGAAAGCTGAAAATTGGCTTGGGCGGGAAGCTGCGTAAGTACCTGGTATGGAAGTGGTTAAAGAAAGATAATGCATAAGATATGAGCCTCCTGTCTGATGTATAATTCTAAATTACTGCATTTGTAAATTTCAAAGGCCAGTATAAAGGAATAGTAGTGGTGTTTTAACTAATCATTTTTTTTTAACATAATTCTCCTTTAAGGGGGTGTGTCATATGCCTACATACTGTTGCTAATAAGTGTCCCTTGTTCCTATCTCAAAAGGTTGAGAGGTAGGCTAATGCCGCATACACACGATCAGTCCATCCGATGAGAACGGACTGATGGACCGTTTTCATCGGTTAACCGATGAAGCTGACTGATGGTCCGTCGCGCCTACACACCATCGGTTAAAAAAACGATCGTGTCAGAACGCGGTGACGAAAAACACAACGACGTACTGAAAAAAAACGAAGTTCAATGCTTCCAAGCATGCGTCGACTTGATTCTGAGCATACGTGGTTTTTTAAACGATGGTCGTGCCTACTAACGATCGGTTTTGTTCTATCGGTTAGGAATCCATCGGTTAAATTTAAAACAAGTTAGCTTTTTTTTAACCGATGGTTAAATGACCGATGAGGCCCACACACGATCGGTTTGGACCGATGAAAACGGTCCATCAGACCATTCTCATCGGTTTAACCGATCGTGTGTACGCGGCATTACATGTCTGCATTTCAACATCAGCTGCATGTCGGGTCCAGCTTTCTGATGGTGAAAGAGGTGGAACATTACGCATTGCCATGAAAACATGTAGGGCCATATTCTCGTAGATCGGCGCATATTTAGTGAGGCGGAGCGGACCTCCGATGCGCACCGCCGGCTTAACTTGGCGAGAGCCGAACCATATTCCCGAACCCCCTGCGTCCTACGCTGCGCTCGCGTAACTTAAATGTGTTGGCGTAAGTAGGCGCAAGTGACGGTAGGAGGGATGTGGGCGTGAAGCATTATAATGATCCGTGACCCCATGCAAATGATGTCCAGACCTAACGGCGCATGTGCCGGACGTGCTCCGCCCTCTGCGCATGCGCACAATGACAATAGGCGTAAATCCATGCTAAGTTGGGCCGGCCCAGTGTATAAAAGCTTCAAGCATCCGCCCAGCTAGTGTAAAGTGACTCCCTTGTATTTCCCTATTGGAGTTTTCACTTTGCTGCTGCTGCTATGCCAAGGAAAGACCGCAGGAAAAAAAACTTCAGCCCTGCTGAGAGGGAAGTTATTATCTCAGCAATGGAGCGCTATGATGCCAGGCTCCATGGTGCTGAGAGTGGCAATACCAGCAAAATCAAAAAGGAAGAAATCTTACGCAAAGTGACGGCACAGGTCAATGCCCTTGGCCATGAGGTGAGGACCCCCCAGGACATCTTAAAAAAAATGAATGACCTGCGGGGGGTGGTCAGAAATAAAATGGCCACCATTGCCAAACATGCCAGGGGCACTGGAGGTGGGCCACCCTGTCCGATCCGGCTGTCAGAGGAGGAGGAAATTATTGCCAGATGCCTGCGGAGGGAGCAGGTGGAGGGCCTGGAGGGCCATGACTCCAGTGACCCACCCATGAGGACAGGTAAGTGTGTTTTATCTTCTATATGGTGTGTAGCATGTTTGGGGGGGGGGGACATGTGACAAGTGTGTGGGTCCACCAACATGGGTTTTTTTTGTGTCATCCACAGGTGTGCAGGAGGGAGCTGGGCCGTCTTCTGCTGTCCGTCCAACACCATCCCCCCAGCAGTCTGCTACAGTGGCTGACCCCCTGGGAAGCCTACAGGCCTTTTTGGAGGGGAGTGGCCAGTCCTCCGCACAGGAGGTGGTTGAGGAGGATATTGCCCATGAGGAGGTGGTGGGCAATGAAGAGGAGGTGGCCCAGAGTGTGCAGGAGGTCATTTTATTTCTTGACGACTCACATGAGATGCCCGGAACATCACAGCACCACCCAATCACCAGCCCCTCAGGGTCTTCCATCACCCTCTCCAGCCCCTCCCGTCCCATGCCCCTCACCACCAGCCCCTCACGGCCCTCCCCCTATTCAAGGGCCCCAGGCACTCCTGTCCCCAGGAAGGCCACCCATAAGACCAGGGGTGTGGCAGGAGTCCTGCAGGAAAAGCTGGTCAGGCAGCAGGACCAGCAGAGCCGCCATATGGGGGACATTTTGGAGGAGTTGAGGCGGCTCAATAATAGCCTGTCCTCCTCTGGAGCAGTGCCCGACGCTCTGCAGGATGTGGCAGGAAACTCTGCAGCCACCATTACAAGTCTGGGTGAGCTGCAAACCACCACAGCCGAACTTGTGGGGGAGGTCAGGGGCCTGCGGATGGCTGTGCAGGCCCAGACTGCATGCCAGGAGGCCCTGCTCAGCCGTATAGCAGTGGCTCTAGAGGGCAGACAGCCAGCCAGGGAGGCACCTGGGGATGTTAATCCACCGAGGGAGGCTCCTCCACCTGATGCCCCACCACCCCCAAATGAGGCTCCCCCCAGACAAGCGAGGGCCAGGAACCTGGGCACCAGGCGGAGTCCGCGCCGGGGCCGGTGATTTATTTGGGCTTCTTTATGCTCTAAGTATGATTTTTGATTTATGCTCTAAGTAAGAGCTTTTTAATATTATTTTATTTATGCTCTAAGTAAGAGCTTTTTAATATTATTTTATTTATGCTCTAAGTAAGAGCTGTTGTATTTTTTGTGCTGCACAAAGTAGTGCATAGCACAGTGTGAATGGTGTGTGAATGTGGGGGGGGGTGACACTCCTGCCAGTAAGGGGTGTCACCCTCGGTCGCTGGGGATAAGTTCTCCCCAGGTCCGTGTGAAAGGTGTATGAATGGACAGCAACATCATTGGAGCCTTGACGCGGCGTTGCTGCTCCTTAGTACCGTGCGGTGTACTTCGGTCTAATCCAATGGGATGTGCATGTGGGGTGTGTGTGCTAGGGACCACAGTGGTGTGCATGCGTGCATTTTCTGTGTGCCATGTTTAATGTGTGTGTTTAACGTTCAAAGATTCGCTCCACGAGACATCTCCTGACTGCTGTACCATCAGCAGACGGGGTAGCCTCGGTTAGGGGGGGACATGGTGGTTGGGGGGTCAGGTCATCACGTAGGTCAATCTGCAGGCCCTTTCTCACTGCGAAGTTGTGCAGCACGCAACATGCAGCGATGATTTGGCACACGAAGTTGGGGGAATACAGCAGGGTACCCCCAGTCTTATCCAGGCATCGAAATCGTGACTTAAGGAGGCCAAATGTTCGCTCAACCACTGCACGGGTGCGTGCGTGTGCTTCGTTATATCTTCTCTCTCCTGGTGTTTGCGGATTGCGGAATGGAGTCATGAGATGAGGTCCCAGGGCATATGCAGAGTCACCTGGAAGGGAAAAGACAGGAGGATGTTAGTCATGCATGTGCCCCTCGTGATGTCTGCATCATGGGGGGGGACAGTCATACCTGACACCCATGACACTCACCAACCAGCCAACTGTCCCCATACACATTATGCTCAAATTGTCTTGGGATGTCACTTTGCCTGAATATAAAGCTGTCATGGCTGGATCCTGGGTGTTTTGCACGGACGTGCCATATGAGGCCATGTGCATCCACGATCACTTGGACATTGATAGAATGCCAATGTTTTCTGTTGCGGTATATGTGCTCGGTCTCGTGGGGGGGCTGTATTGCCACATGGGTACAATCAATTGCACCCACAGTGCGTGGGAAACCATCAATTAGGCAGAAATCTGTCATTGCCTTCAGCCGCATGTCCTCCTGGGTGGGTCTGATGATGTGGTGGGACATGCGTCGGAGTATTGCGGGGACAACTTGGTGCACGCATCTACTCATGCTGGTTTGGGATATCCCAACCACGTCTCCACTGGTTCTTTGAAAAGAGCCTGTGGCAAGAAAATGCAATGTTGCCAGGACCTTCACCAGTGGCTGCACTGCATGGGATCGTTGTGTTGGGCTGCTGATGTCATTCTTCAGGGCTCTGGTAATTTCAAGGATGGCATCAGGGTTGAATCTATAACGGTGATACACATCCACATCAGCCATGCCAAAGAGACTAATGCGCTGTGGGTAGATCCTCTCACGTGCCCTCCTCCGTGCCCTCCTCCTTCTAAGTGCCTCTTCCTCCTCACACACTAGCAGTGCTAAGACCACGCCTTCCCCTGGCATGTTGGCATACGAATGTGTTGTCCGTAAAATTTGGTTGCTCAGCTCGTCCGGGATGGTGCTGCTGTATTTGCTTTTTTCAAGCTAACTTACTCAGGTCTGGAGCAAAGTTAACCGAGCTTTATAAGGGGTAACTTTCAGCCGGACAATCGTCTTACGCGCACAGCGCGTAGCCTAAGCCGATCGCGCGTAGGTTCGGGAATCAGCGCATCTACATCATTTGCATATTTGAATACTAATTCTATGGCAGCCTAGGATGCCTTCAGCGGAAATATGCGCCTACGCCGCGTACACTTAAACGAGTTAGGACGGACAGGAGTAGCCTGATTTCTGGCGGATCTGGTTCTGTGACTATGGCGCATAGATAGGACGGCGCATCTTTACACTTACGCCGCGCATCTCCATATACGCCGGTGTAACTTGTTTGAGAATATGGCCCGTAGTCCCCACTGGAAGCAATGTGACAGGGACATAACACAGGAGAAAACTTGGAAGATTGAGACAGAGAATTTTCACCCCATAAAAGGTGATATCTGATGAAAAGTTTGAAAGGTTTACATGTAGTTTAAGTTTTGCTGTGATTGATTGTTTTCAATCGTTTACCACATTGTGCCTGCAGCCATAAATTCATGTTAGATTATTCATCTTCAAAAAATTCTTACTGTAATAAAGCAAGTTTAAGAAGTTCAGACACTGAATGATTCAAATTTAATGGTAATATACTGTAGAAATATAAATTCTTAGTCTAATGCCCTGTACACACGATCGGTTCATCCGATGAAAACAGACCGATGGACCATTTTCATCGGACGAACCGATCAACATAGTTTTATCAAGAATTTTGTAAGTTATGCTGTGTTTGTTTCTGCTGACATTGATTTAGGTATATTTTTAGAGAAAAAATAAATTCAATATTTTTTATATTTTCTGGGGGGGGGGGGGGGTGGGCAGCAGACCTGGCTGGTAGCCTGTACAGACTACCCGATTTCTAACAGCAGACCTGGCCCCCATAGCAAGCAGTGCACAGCGCCTGCAGGGAGTGCCAGAGAAGGAAAGTATAAGGGCCCTTTCACACGGGGCAGATCAGTAATGATCCTCTGAGCTTTGCGGAGGCGGGTGATTACGGGTGTCAGCGGATGTTCATCCGCTGACACCCGCAATCACATAGGGACCAATGTATTTCCCGTTTTCATCCGCATGACATGAATAACGGTCGTGTGTACGCGGTATAACAGCACTCCAGAGTGCCTCTCATATACAACCTCTGTATGAAGTGTAGCGCCCTGAGAGGCTTGATCACCATCAAGCCTCTCAGTGTATGGTGCATCCTTCAATGAAGTTTCCAGGCCTTCTTCCAAGATACCAGCCTCTTGCATGGTCCTCTCCAGGATAGGTCCTCCCCTGGCTTCCTTCATCAAGTGGCTTCCTCCTGCAGGACAGACAGCACAGGATCACCTTGAAAGAGCAGACCCAGTCTGAAGCTGCAACCCCGGGCCAACGTGGTCCCGGAGCCAGGATTCAGGAACACGCACCCCAGGCTAGACGGGCCACGAGGCGCGTGGGAAGACAGCGACCCCGCCAATGGTGTCTGTCCCTTAAGTACCCCTCCCCAGCATGCACAGTAGAACGATCACTAACACTGCTTCGCTGCCGAGGGGGGCACCCAATATACCCTGACTCTGCTGCTGCCACCCTTGGCCTGGAATAATAATAACACCCCCAGACGAACAATGGTGGTTACTCCCAGCACAGCCATGGCTGGAACAGAGGCTAAATTGCCCATAATTACACTTGTCTGAGCCAAATAATAACTCAGACCCTCCTCTAAATTTAGAGCAGCGCCTGTTCAACAGGAGCAGGGCGCTACACTTCATACAGAGGTTGTGTATGAGAGGCACTCTGGAGTGCTGTTATACCGCGTACACACGACCGTTATTCATGTCATGGAAAAAAACAATGTCATTACTCTCAAGCCTGCCTTGCATACACACAATCGTGAAAAAAATGCTTGAGCAAAGCGCAGTGACGTACAACACATTCGATGGCACTATAAAAGGGGAAGTTTCATTCGAATGGCGCCACCCTTTGGGCTGCTTATGCTAATTTCCTGTCTCATAACTTGCTTCCGAGCATGCATGTTTTTTCCCCCTCGTTAAAGCGTACACACGACCATTTTTCATGACGTGAAGAATGACAACGTGAAAAACTACGAGAAAAATAGAGCAGGTTCTAAATTTTTACCGCCCATTTTTCTCTTTGCGGCCACACACTGTCACAGAGCTAGTAGACCAGACTGTGTGACTGCATAGAGGAGACCAAAAATGCATATAAGTGAAAGACAAGGGGTATTTATTAAAAAGGTGACAAACAAGTGAAAACAACCAGTGCACTACCCACAACCAATAGTATATACAAATACAGGGGAGATACCGTAAACATAAATAAGCCAGGCCGAGGTCACACACCAGGGGATATCAGCAGGATGGGGGTCAAGGAGCAAGATGGACAGGGAGAGCAAGGATGGATAGGCTGCGGGGCAGGGATCCAAAGGAAATCAGGATACAGACAGGACAGGTCCAGGAAGGGCTTGAGATAAGGATCCGATCGGATCAAGTCGGGTCAGAAGCAGGCTCAGGGTCAGGATTTCAGGCTCAGGGTCAGAAAGAGAGATACCAAGGCGAGGTGTGCTTGCACTCGCCGGGTATAAATAGGGATGTCAGTGATTGGCTTCAAGTCACACCTGAGCGCAGCAAGAGCCGTACGCTCCACACTGCCAGGATCCATCCGCTGGTGGAGACCAGTACTGCGTCCCAAAGATGATATAACACCAGCAGGGAGAAGTTCTCCTGACAGTTCCAAACTGCCAGGAGACACCTGCTGGTGAACCACAGTACTGCGAGCCAACTAATAATAATAAATATTAACAGCGGATGGAACCTTTCCTGACACACACGCTTGACACCATTTGAACCAAATGTTTGCAGGCTTTTTTGTGCATCATCTTTAGAAGAGGCTTCCTTGTGGGATGACAGCCATGCAGATCAATTTGATGCAGTGTGCAGCGTATGGTCTGAGCACTGACAGGTTAACCCCCAATCCCTTCAACTTCTGCAGCAATGCTGGCAGCACTCATACATCTATTTCCCAAAGACAACCTCAACTTCTTTTGTCAACCATGGTGAGGCCTGTTCTGAGTGGAACCTGTCCTGTTATACTGCTGTATGGTCACAGTGCTGCAGCTTAGTTTCAGGGTCTTGGCAATCTTCTTATAGCCTATACCATCTTTATGTAGAGCAACAATTCTTTTTTTTTTCAGATCAAGTTTTTTGCCATGAGGCGCCATGTTGATCTTCCAGTGACCAGTATGAGAAAGTGAGAATGATAACACCAAATTCAACACACCTGCTTCCAATTCACACGTGAGACCTTTTTACCTCTAACGAGTCACATGACACCGGGGAGGGAAAATGGCTAATTGGACCCAATTTGGAAATTTTTCGTTTAGGGGTGTACTCACTTTTGTTGCCAGCGGTTTAGATATAAATGTGTTGAGTTATTTTGAGGGGACAGCAAATTTACACTGTTATACAAGCTGTACACTCACTACTTTACATTGTAGCAAAGTGTAATTTCTTCAGTGTTGTCACATGAATAGATATAATAAAATATTTTCAAAAATGTGAGGGGTGTACTCACTTTTGTGAGATACTGTACATAATTTCTCTAAAAAACATGCTTGGGGGGTGCATTAAACCTGCATGTGAAGTGGCACACTTGTAGGATATACGTGACATTGTGACAAACTACATTGTGACATTATGACAAACATATGTGACATTAAAAAAAAAAAGTCAATGATGCAATCACCTAATTTGTTGACATTTAGCTGCTGGAGAAGCTGTCATTTGTGGCGAGAGACAGGCAAGAGAGGATTGACGTATTTGTGCCAACTGGTCATCAGACCATCATTCATCATGACTGAGGAAGGATCTGCATAATTGATTTTGGATTTACATTTTGGGACATATTTTTTTCTTTAATGGAAATGATGGTAGAAGTGATCCCCGTATATATAGTTAGGGGGGCTGAGAAATCAAATTAAATGGTTATTTTTTGGACACGTTTTACCTTCTTTATGCTTTAGAAAAACATAAGATTACAGTTCAATATTTGTAACTCGTTCTTCCATTATATCCACTATATACATTTTCCATTTTTAATAGCAAATGCAGGAAATTCCACTGTCTGTGTAATTAAAATTTTTAGCTGGCATGAAGGGATAAAGTGATGGGATTAAAAAAAAAGGATTCTTGCTATGCATGGCATGATTTATAACAGGGGTGTCCAAACTTTTTTCAAAGAGGGCCAGATTTGATTAAGTGAACATGCGTGAGGGCCAACCATTTTGCCTGACATTCGTTGAATCATTAAAATTAAATGAATTAACTAAATACACTGCCCAACAAGAATTCTCTTGCCTTTGTGGCTGTGTGTGTTGAAGAGTCTAAAGATGAGCTTGGGCATTTTATTTGGATATACCGTATGCACAGGCTTATACCACCCACCTTCACTTTAAGAGGGAAGTTTCAGGGAAAAAAAATATATTTTAAATAAAGAACTGTGAAGCAAAAGAAGGGTCAGTTCCCATCAATGCAACCTAATCAGTTCCTATCTGCAGCCTCACCATTGCCATGAATGCAGCCTTACCACTGCCATGAATGCAGCCTCACCAGTGCCTTGAATGCAGTCTCTGAATGCAGCCTCACCATTGCCATGAATGCAGCCTCACAAGTACCATGAATGCAGCCTCACCATTGCAACTAATGCAGCCCCACCATTGACATGAATGCAGCCTCTGAATGCCCGGCCCTCTGGGATTCGTTTGGGGCTAAAAAAGAGATATATATCCAAATTACCAGTGGGGCCACATTAAAACGAAATGTGGGCCGCAATTGGCCCCCGGGTCTGACTTTGGACATGCCTGGTTTATAATAAAGCTCTATAGGTAGGGGACATTCCAGAAAAAAATGCTGATTGCTGATGAATCTCAAGAGGGACTTAATGTGGACATTTGCCTAAATGCAATAGAAAGCAAATAGCAGACATTTCAGGAGTTATGTGAACTCATCCTGGATATGTCATGATTGGCTACAGTTGTATTTAAAACCATTTTCTTTTCATCAAAATAGTCAAAGGATTTAATAAACTTTATGTCTCCAATAAAAGCCGTATTATCACTGTGCTATGCGATTACTTCAGCTGTCTCTTATACATTTCTATGGGCTTTTTCCTAAGTCATTTTAGGAATTTGAGCAAAGTGGATGTGATAATTTACCAGCTATTTCCTGTGCAAAACAGCAGCACAGCACTTATTGCAGGAAGTAGACCCTTGATGCTTGCCATTAGTCTGGGCATAGTTTGATTTGCAGGAAATGTACTGAACCCTATAAAAATCCACGATAACATAACATCAAACCCCCACTGAATTCTATGGGAGATTATTCTTGCTTATTTATTTTTCAAAGTCTAATTTGCAAGCTTTTGCTAAACAAAGAGAATGGGAAAATGGGAACTGCCATGGAAGACATGTACCAAGGCAGTTTTTGTTTTAAATACCGTATTTGCCAGTGTATAAGACGACTGGGCGTATAAGACGACCCCCTAATTTTCCAGCCAAAATGTTGGTTTTAGGATATACTCGCCGTATAAGACTACCCCCTTCCTACTAGTCATGCCTCGCCTCACGGTGCCACCATTACATGCCAGACTGTGCCCCATTACATGCCAGACTGTGCCCCATTACATGCCAGACGTATGCCAGACTCGCTGTGCCCTTACCTTATCCTAGGACATGCAGAATCGCGGCCGTACTGTACGTTTTTTCAAAAGCCTTTTTCAAAGCCCAGTTAGGCTTATATGTATTCTTCTACATATTTTTTTTTTTTTTTTTTTTTACTAGTAATGGTGGCGATCTGCGATTTTTATCATGACTGTGATATTGCGACGGACACATCGGACACTTTTGACACATTTTTGGGATCATTCACATTTATACAGAGATCCGTGCTATAAAAATGCATTGATTGCTGTATAAATATGACTGGCAGGGAAGGGGTTAACACTAGGGGGCGATCAGGGGGTTGATGTGTTCCCTAGGGAGTGATTCTTACTGTGGGGGGAGGGGACTGACTGGGGGAGGTGACCGATTGGTGTCCCTATGTACAAGGGACACACCAACGGTCTCCTCTCCCTGACAGGACGTGGATCTGTGTGTTTACACACAGATCCACGGTCCTGCTTAGTTACTGGGCAATCGCGGGTGCCCGGCAGACATCGCGGGCACCGGGAACGCTCGTCGGGTTCCCAGTGACGCGGCGCGTGCACGCCCCCTAGTGGATCTGGAAGGCGTGACATCATATGACGTCAAACCAGAATGAGAGGTTCAACGTCCCGCCGTCATATGACAGCGGGCGGTGGACTACTGGTTAATTTGGTTGTGAATTGATACCAGGAAATAGACACAAGACCATTTAGTGGTCCCCCCGCTGCCTTCTGGGAAACACACTGGTCCCAGGAGACAGCGGGGACCACTGGCAATGCGCCGCTCTACTTGCGCATGCGCAGTAGGGAACCAGGCAGTGAAGCCGCAGGGCTTCACTTCCTGATTCCCTCACCGAGGATGGCGGCGGGGGCAGCAGAGAGACGAGCGATTGCTTGTCTTCTGCTGTCGACATTGCGGGCGCACTGGACAGGTAAGTGTCCATTTATTAAAAGTCAGCAGCTGCAGTATTTGTAGCTGCTGGCTTTTAATTTTTTTTTTTTTCGTGGGACCTCTGCTTTAAAGATGCTTTGAAGCACCATTGAAGCTACATGTATAAAGAAAGATTTTTCTAAGTGAATTTTATTATAATAACTACAGGACATACAGAATAAAACACTATGGGCCAGATTCACAGAGACTTACGACGGCGTATCTCCAGATACGCCGTCGTGAGTCCGATTGGGCGCCATCGTATCTATGCGCCTGATTCTTAGAATCAGTTACGCATAGATTTCCCTAAGATCCAACCGGCGTAAGTGTCTTACACCGTCGTATCTTAGGCTGCATATTTACGCTGGCCGCTAGGTGGCGCTTCCGTCGATTTCAGCGTAGAATATGCAAATTAGGTATATAAGCCGATTCACAAGCGTACGTCCACCCGGCGCATTTTTTTACGTTGTTTTCGTTAGGCTTTTTCCGGCGTAAAGTTACCCCTTGGTCTATGAGGCGCAGCCAATGTTAAGTATGGCCGTCGTTCCCAAAAAAATTAGAATTTGTTACATTGTTTGCGTAAGTCGTTCGTGAATAGGGCTGGACGTAATTTACGTTCACGTCGAAAGCATGGCGATTTGCCAACATCATTTGGAGCATGCGCACTGGGATATGTCCACGGACGGCGCATGCGCCGTTCGTTAAAAACGACAAAAACGTGGGGTCACTACTATTTTACATAGTACACGCCCCCAGCCAGCCTATTTTGAATTAGGCGGGCTTACGCCGGTCCAGTTACACTGCTCCGCCGTAAGTTTAAGCGCAAGTACTATGTGAATACACAACTTGCTGCTGAAACTTACGGCGGCGTAGTGTATCTGAGATACGCTACGCCCGCCTAAAGATAGGCGATTCTACCTGAATCTGGCCCCATGCATACACTACTTACTTGAGATCTCATTAACCCTCCTGGCGGTGTTCCTGAGTCTGACTCGGGGTTAGATTTCTGTGCTGCGATCGGTAACCCAGAGTCAGACTCGGGCTTGCCTCGCAGCATCCACAGACAGTGTTTACTTACCTTGTCCCTGGATCCAGCGATGCCACCGCGCTGTGTGAGCGAGCGGGTGCTCGCTCGATTCACACAGCGTCCTCCTGTGCCGCCGATCTTCGTTCCCTGCGACGTTACGACGCACGGGAGCGGAGAACGGCGCCAAATTCAAAAACGTAAACAAACACAATACATATAGTATACTGTAATCTTATAGATTACAGTACTGTATGTAAAAAATACACACCCCCTTTGTCCCTAGTGGTCTGCCCAGTGTCCTACATGTACTTTTATATAATAAAAACTGTTCTTTCTCCCTGCAAACTGTAGATTGTCCATAGCAACCAAAAGTGTCTTTTTATGTCAAAAATGGTTTTAGAGCAGCTAGAAAACAGCGATAATAAATTATAATCACTTGCAGAATTGTGCGATAGCGATTTGTGGGGAAATCCATCATAAAAAATAAAAGTAATGACAGCAAAAATTCTGCAATTGAGCAAATTTCAGTGATTTTGAGTTACATTATTGAATATTTTTTATTATAATTATATTATTATTTGTTATAATTATTTATAATTATTTATTATATTATAATTTATAATTTTGTTTTTAAAAAAAATGTCATACCCGGGATGCCCACAAGACTCTTGTTTGGTCAGATTTAAGGGAGTTATTCCTAAAAATTACAGGCCTACTGTATAAAACGCCAAATTTCCTTGCAAATAATGGTACCGCTTTCAGCACCTTTTTTCTGAAAGAATCATACCGCCAGGGAGGTTAAAGGACTTGGTTATGCTCCTAATCCGCCATATAACATAGGTCAATGCAAGTGTTGAAAAACACTTTTCACAAGTTCACCACATCTAGAGCGTTGAGTCACATCACATCTAGTGAGGGAGTGCGGTCTCCCTCAGGAAGGGAGTAGTGTTATCTATGTGATCTCACTACCTCTTGTCCCAAGCCGGGCGTCATTGCTTGACAAACTGCCCCTCCATTGTGCATCTCTCTATGCTGTTTTGTGATGTTTTTTTGTACCTAACAATATTATGTACAGGATCACTCTACGTATGTGGTGCATGTTACCAAAACCTTTTTAGGCATGATGTACATTATATCCTTCTTTATAATAAATGCACATATACTTTAGGTGTGCTATTCCTCCCTCTTATTTTACCCATATTTTACACATAGAATGGGGGTGGTTGGGATTGAATTTTAAGAAGGCAAGGGCAGAGACACACATAACTTCAGAGTGTTGGATATAATCTATAGAATCTATCCCCCTGTAAGGAAAACAGGTAGGAACTTAGGCCAACTGGATGGACTGGTGTCTTTATTCAACCTTACCAATAAATGTATGTAACTATGTAGAGTAATAGCAAACATTAGTTGCATTTGGCGAATTCCGCAAAATTTAACTACCGCCAGCAGTACCCATCAGCAGGACCCACCAGCAGGGCCCACCAGCAATACCAGTCAGCAGTACCAGCCAGCAGTACCCACCAGCAGTATATGCCAGCAGTACCAGTCAGTAGTACCCCCCAGCAGTACCAGCCAGCAGTACCCACCAGCAGTACCAGCCAGCAATACCCACCAGCAGTACCAGCCAGCCATACCCACCTGGGGGACAGCAGAAGTTGCCAGCCATACCCGCCTCTCCACCTCAGCGAGTCAGGAGTCCTTTAATTTATTGATAAAATACAAGGCTTCCTGTCGCTTCTTGGCCTTTCAAGTGTAATATCGGTTTTAATTCGATTTTGGGAACAGAACTGTGTTGTTCTCAGAGCATGGGGGGGGGGGGGGGGGGGGTCACCAGTTAGCAATTTTTTTTTTCATCAAAAGATTTTTATTGAATTTAGCTTGAACAAAGAGCAAAGAGCAAAGAGCAAAGAAAGACTTAGGCCTGGATTCACAAAGCACTTACGCCGACGTATCTTGATATACGCTGCGTAAGTGTAACTATGCGCCGTCGTATCTGTGCGCCGTACCCACAGAACTAGATACGCCTGAAAATAGGCTTCTTCCGACCGACGTAACTTTCCTACGCCGGCGTATCGTGGGCGCATATTTACGCTGGACGCATCTGGTGCTTCCATTGATTTCCTATTTAAATATGCAAATGAGGGAGATAGGGCGATTCACGAACGTACATGCGCCCGACCCAGGCTACAAGCTGTGCGCGTAAGTTCTACGTCCGGCCTAAAGTTATTCCACATAAAGCAGGTGTAACTCAGCAACAGATGTGCACAGGTCAGCTGGAGAGCAGCTGCTACAGCACCGTTATGGACGAGCTGAGCAACCACACTTGCAGGACAACACATCTGTATGCCAACATGCCAGGGGCAGCCATGGTCATAGCACTACTACTGTGTCCACAGGCACGTAGGAGGGCACGGGAGAGGATATACCGAACGCGCATAAACGTCTTTGGCATGGGGGAATCGGAGGTGTATCGCATCTTCAGATTCAGCCCTGATGCCATCCTGGAATTAGCCACAGCCCTGCATGATGACATCACCAGACAGACACGACGCTCACATGCAGTGCAGCCACTGGTCAAGGTACTGGCAACACTGCATTTCCTTGCCAGTGGAACCTTCAAACGTACAAGTGGAGTCGTGTCTAGAATGTCACAATCCACCATGAGCAGATGCGTGCACCAGGTTGTCCCCGCAATCCTCACACGCATGTCCCACCACATCATCAAACCCACCCATGAGCATCTGCGGCAGAAGGCAATGCACGATTTCTACAGAATTGCGGGATTCCCACGCACCGTGGGGGCCATTGATTGCACACATGTTGCCCCCGGGCCACAGAGCACATATACCACAATTGTAAGCAGTGGCATTCCATCAACGTACAGGTGATAGCCGATGCCCAATGCCTCATATGGCACCTCCGTGCCAAACACCCAGGGGCCAGCCACGACAGCTACATATATCGTCAAAGCAACATCCCAACAGAATTCAAACAGAATGTGTACAGGGACAGCTGGCTGGTTGGTGAGTGACATGGGTGTCAGGCATGACTGTTGGACCCCATGATGCAGACATCACGAGGGGCACATGCACGGCTAACATCCTCCTGTCTTTTCCCTTCTAGGTGACTCTGCATATGCACTTGGGCCCCATCTCATGACTCCATACCGGAATCCCCAAACCAGAGGAGAGAGAAGATACAATGCTGCACACATACGCATCCGTGCAGTGGTGGAGCAAACATTTGGCATCCTGAAGTCCCGTTTCCGATGCCTGTATAAGTCCGGGGGACCCTGTTGTATTCCCCTAACTTTGTGTGTCAGATCATGGGTGCATGTTGCATGCTGCACAACTACGCCATGAGAAAGGGCCTGGAGATTGACATATGTGATGACCTGACCCCCGAACCACACAGTCTCCCTGAATGAGGCTACCCCGTCTGCTGAGGGAACAGCAGTCAGGAGTTGCCTTGTGGAACGCATCTTTGCACGTTAAACACACACATTCATCATGGCACACAGACAATGCACGCATGCACACCACTGTGGTCCCTAGCTCACACACACCACATCCACCTCACATTGGATTAGCCCAAGTTCACCATGCAGGACTTGGGAGCAGCAACGCCGCGCCAAGGCCCCAATGGTGTTGCTGTCCATTCATACCACATTCACACGGTCGTGAGGATAACCTCTCCCCGACGACCCAGGGTGACACACCTTGCTGGCAGGTATGTCACCCACACATTCACACACCAGTCACACTGTAGCCTGCACTCCTCACCGTGTGCATTCACTACAAAATAAAAAAAGTTCATACTTTGAGCATAAACCAAAATAAAAAAAGCTCATACTTTGAGCATAAACCAAAATAAAGCACTCAATTGCCCTGTCGTGGGCTACGCCTGGTGCCACAGCTCCGGCTCCTCAGCTGTCTGGAGGGAGCCTCGGGTGGGGGGGGGTGGGGCATCAGGAGTAGGATCATCCCCTGGTCTCTCCCTGGCAGGTGCTGGCTTCCTGCCCTCCAACGCCAGGGCAATGCGGGTGAGGACCGCATTAGCAAGGCTCTTTAACTCTGCCACAAGGCCTGCTGTTGTGGCCTGCAGCTCCCCAATGCAGGTGACAATCACAGCGCAGTTCCCACTGACATCCTGCAGGCTTTCAGATATCTGGGCCGAGGAGGGCAGGCTGTCTACGACACTGCGCAGGTCCCCGGCTATAGCACCCATATGTCGGGTCTGCCGGGCCTGATCCCTCGCTAGATTTTCCTGGAGGTATTCATGAACACCCCTTGTCTTCCTCGTAGCCTTCCTGGGGACAGGAGAGGCTTGGGGCCGTCTGTACGGGGAGGCCCTTGAGGGGCTTTCCCTAATGTGGGAGGAGGGTGAGGAGCTTTCCCTGATGTGGGAGGAGGGTGACGGGCTTCCCCTGATGGGGGGGGAGGGTGAGGGACTTCCTCTAGAGGAGAGGTGTGGGGACGATCCTCCGAGGATGGCATGGGTCGTCCACCAGCTGACGACGGGCCTGCTCCCTCCTGCACATCTGTGGATGACACAAAGCATTCACATGTTGGTGGACCCACACACTTGTCACATGTTCCCTTCAACCCTCTCACATGCTACACACCGGATAGGGGATAAAACACACTTACCTGTCCTCAAGGCCTGGTCACCGGAATCAAATTCCTCCATACCCTCCACCTGCCCCCGCTGCAGACATTTGACCTCCTCCTCATCGGTCAACCGCATAGCAGAGTCTGGTCCTCCTCCCATGCCCCTGGCGTGCCTTCTCATAAGGGCCAACTTATCCCGGACCTCAACGTCTCATGACGTTTATTTTTTTGTTTACATTGTCGGGGGTCCTGGTCTCATTCCCCACGGCATTGACCTCCAGGGTGATCTCCTCCAGGATCTCCCTCTTACGTGCCCTGCTGGTCCTGGCACTGTAGGCACCATGGAGGTACTGATCATATTTGGCTATTGCCGAAATAAGGATAGCCCTCTCCTCCCTAGAAAAGTTCTTCTTCCTCCTCTCCTTGCCAACATTTGTAGCTGCCATCGCTCAGCAAAAGTACTTTGCTTCAGGGGGGAAACAAGCAGGATGTACTTTTGCGCCGGACGGGCGTATGGCTGGGCGTATTTATGCGCTCAGCGTAAGCCGGTGGGGCGGCGTATCCCAGGAAGTTGCGCTGGAGTAGTTGTGAGCATGCGCATAGGGAAGCGGTCATACGTCCGCATGCTCTGTTCATGATAGGCCAGGTGTAAAACACTGCTCCACGCTCGGACCATCATTTGCATAAGGTCACACCCACTAAGGCCTCGTACAGACGGGCAAACATGTACGATGAAAACGGTCCGCCGGACCGTTTTCAGCGTACATGCCCGCCCGGAGATTTCTGTATGATGGCTGTACACACCATCATACAGAAATCCGCACGTACATGATACGCGGCGACGAGGCGACAAGTGCTGTACAGAGTCCGCTCGGCTGTACAGAGTCCGCTCGGCGACGAGTCCGCTCGGCTGTACAGACGACCGAACATGTCTGCTGAAACTGGTCCGCGGACCAGTTTCAGCAAACATGTTCGGTCGTGTGTACGGGCCTCACACTTACGCTGGCTTACGCCGACGAAATTACGTTACGCCGGTGCAACGTTGGGAGCATTTGCTTTGTAAATTCCATGCTTGCCTCTCTGCGCTGCGCCGGCGTATCGTAAATGAGATACGCTACGGCGGCATAAATATGTGCCGATGTATGTGAATCCGGGCCAATGTATACATTGTGCATTATGAAATGTTATGAAATGTTACCTATGTGTAGCGCTACCCCCGAAGGAGCCGCTGGTAATTGATTGGGCCTGTACTCTGCTTTAACGCCCTCCAATAATTTGGTCTCACTCCCCTTGACACAGCTGTGGTGCAGTGCTGGTGTAAAGCTCAATAATAAAAGTACAACTTACCTTGGAAAGTAAACAGTCTATTTGCTTTTAGTAAGTTAACCACTTGCCGCCCGCCAATGACATATTGGCGGCAAAGTGGTTGTAGAATCCTGACTGGACGTCATATGACGTCCTCTGGATTCTGAGCCGCTGCGCGCCCCCGGGGGCGCGCATCGCGGCAATCGTTGTTGCAGGGTGTCAATCTAACACCCCGCAACACCGATCTTGGTAAAGAGTCTCTCACGGAGACTCTTTACCACGTGATCAGCCGTGTCCAACCACGGCTGATCACGATGTAAACAGGAAGAGCCATTGATGGCTCTTCCTCACTCGTGTCTGACAGACGCGAGTAGAGGAGAGACGATCGGCGGCTCTCCTGACAGGGGGGGTTCGCGCTGATTGTTTATAAGCGCAGCCCCCCCTCGGATCGCCACACTGGACCACCAGGGAAGCCCACCCTGGACCAGGGAAGGGCAAAAAAAAAAAGGGGACAGTAAAAAAAAGGTCTGGGGAGGAAACATAAAAAAAAAAGATGCAAATCAGTGCCCACAAATGGGCACTGACTGGCAACATGGGTAAATCAGTGCCGCCCCACAGTGTCCATCAGTGCCACCCCACAGTGCCCATCCATGCCCAGTGCCCACCTACCAGTGCCCATCTGTGCCACCCATAAGTATCCATCAGTGCCACCCATAAGTGCCACCCATGAGTGCCCATCTGTGCCACCTATGAGTGCCCAGTGCCGCCCATGAGTGCCCATCAGTGCCGCCCATGAGTGCCCATCAGTGCCGCCCATGAGTGCTCATCAGTGCCGCCTATGTGTGCCCATCAGTGCCGCCTATGTGTGCCCATCAGTGCCGCCTATGTGTGCCCATCAGTGCTGCATACCAGCGCCGCCAATCAGTGCCACCTCATCTGTGCCCGTCAGTACTACCTCATCGATGTCCATCAGTGCCATCTCATCGGTGCCCATCAGTGCTGCCATATCAGTGCCCAAAATTTAAAGAGAAAACGTACTTATTTACAAAAAAATTAACATAAAAAAATAAAAACGTAATTCTTTTTCAAATTTTTTTTAGTTGTTGCGCAAAAAAAAAATCGCAGAGGTGATCAAATACCACCAAAAGAAAGCTCTATTTGTGGGGAAAAAAGGACGCCAATTTTGTTAGGGTACAGTGTAGCATGACCGCGCAATTGCCATTCAAAGTGCGACAGTGCTGAAAGCTGAAAATTGGCTTGGGCGGGAAGGTGCGTAAGTGCCCTGTATGGAAGTGGTTAATCCCCACGTGTGCAGTGCCAAAACAATGTCATTTACATGTGGCACGAGTCACTAAAGTGACAAATGTGATAATGCGTAAGAAATGCTGGAGTTTTAGAAATTTGGTTTGAAATTTAGTTGAAATTGAAGAAAGAAGGGATGGTTATATGGTAGTGGAATATGTGAAGATTTATTACTCAGATCATATTACAGCAGGCGTTGCTCTTTTTTTTATGAGCGTTTAAAGATCCACCCCTGTGCAAAGCAGAATCCACCCCATACTAAAGGGTCTTTAAAGGAAAAAAAATTATTTGGTGAAATGACTGTTTACAGGGTATAGAGACATAATAGTTAACTGATTCCTTTTCAAAATGATTACAAATAGATAAAAATCAATCATATAATGTGCCTGCAGGTTAGTTTCACTTTTAAACTGGTTTCATGTTCCTGTGAACTAGAGAGACACACAGAACAAAAACAAACAAATCCAGGGCAGTGTTTTGTTTTTAAAATGAATGTGATTGGTTCTGTTAAGTTTTAGACACACAGTAATGACAGCTTAGACCACCGTGAAAAGCTCCCAGTACTGTGGTTATAAGGAAACAGACAACCAGGAAGTGTGGAGATCACAGCAGAATTACAGCTACTTCAAAGCAAAAACGAACAATAAGGACATGAAACCAGTACTGCAGTAAGGTAAAGGAAGCTATTTAGCTAAAAAAAAAAAAAATTCCTTTAGTGATCCTTAATTAAACCTTGGCACCTAACCCACAAACTGTCTGTAGCCAGGTACTTGGCTATGATGAACAAGTTATGTTTGAGAGTTTGCAGTGGCTCTTTACACTATCTCTGAATTGATATGCTTATTCATCACACTGTCTGCCAACCGCCAGCGAGAGGTCAAGGAGCTCCTAGAACTGAAATAATGTTCAGAAAGGAGCTATACTATGGACTTCTGTGGCCCAGCAAACTGCTTTTCCTGGAGGGAGATCACCAGGGGGACAGGAAAGAGCTGCGTTTCCTCAAGGAATAAATACAGTATCTCACAAAAGTAAGTACACCCCTCACATTTTTGAAAATATTTTATAATATCTTGTGACAACACTGAAGAAATTACACTTTGCTACAATGTAGCGAGTGTACAGCTTGTATAACAGTGTAAACCACTGTTAACAAAAGTGAGTATATGTAGAATTATTTTATTAATTTGGCTTTATAACAGAGATCTGTATTTATGCTTTTCGTGTCCCATTTACGTTTTGACATTCAGAGCGAAGCTCAGCATATTGACAGATCTTGAAATAGTTGAATTTTACCCCCAAAAAATGGGAAAACGTATTGACTCAAGTATAATCCTAGGGTGAGAATGCAGCAGCTACTGTAAGCGGAAAATAAATTTAACAATGTCCATTTGCACGCCTCACTGTGCCCATTTGCACGCCTCACTGTGCCCATTGCAACCTCACTGTGCCCAACCTCACTGTGCCCATTGCCACCTCATTGTTCCCTTTTCCACCTCACTGTACACATTGCCACCTCACTGTACCCAACCTCACTGTGCCCATTGCCACCTCGTTGTGCCCATCATCACTGTGCCCATTGCAGCCTCCCTGTGCCCAAATCAGTGTACCTGAAATTCTTGACAGGCTGCGTGCATCCATTCATTGTTTAAAAGTCACAGTCTCCTCGTGGTCCCGTTCCATAATAGGCGTTTCCCAGCAGCCTATCACGGACGTCTTCTCATCCTCTGACTCAGTTTCCCAGAAGACACTGTGTTTAGTGAACACAGTGTCTGCTGGGAAACACCCATCACGGAAGAGACCAGGCCATTTGCACGCCTCACTGTGCCCATTGCAACCTCACTGTTCCCAAAATCACTGTGCCCAACCTCACTGTGCCCATTGCAACCTCACTGTGCCCATTGCCACCTCACTGTGCCCATTGACACCTCACTGTGCCCATTGCCACCTCACTGTGCCCAACCTCACTGTACATATTGCCACCTCCCTGTGCCCATTGCCCCCATTGCCACCTCATTGTGCCCAACCTCACTGTGCCCAAATCAGTGTACCTGAAATTCTTGACAGGCTGCGTGCGTCCATTCATTGTTTAAAAGTCACAGTCTCCTCCTGGTCCCGTTCCATAATAGGCGTTTCCCAGCAGCCTATCATGGACGTCTTCTTGTCCTCTGACTCAGTTTCCCAGCAGACACTGTGTTCAGTGTTCCGCCAATCATCTTTTCATCCTCGGACAAGAGAATGTCTGTGATAGGCGGAACACTGAACACAGTGGGCTAGATTCATAAAGCCCGCCGTAAGTTTGTGCGGGCGTAGCGTGTCTGAAATACGCCGCCGTAACTTAGTGAGGCTGGGGCTGGATTCACAAAGAACCTGCGCCCTAAGTTACGGCGGCGTAGCATACATCTGTCGGCGTAGGCGTGGTGAATTCAAATTGTGAAGAGGTGGACGTGTTTTGTGTAAATAAAACATGACCCCACGTAAATGACGTTTCTCACGAACGGCGCATGCGTCATCCGTGAACGTATCCCAGTGCGCATGCTTCTAATAACGTCGCAAATAGTCAATGCTTTCGACGTGGACGTAATTTACGCAAAGCCCTATTCGCGAACGACTTACGCAAACGACGTAAAATTTTCAAAATTCGACGCGGGAACGACGTCCATACTTAACATTGGCTATGCCTCATATAGCAGGAGTAACATTACGCCGAAAAAAGCCTTACGCAAACGACGTAAAAAAATCCGCCGGGCGCACGTACGTTTCTGAATCGGCGTATTCAGCTCATTTGCATATTCTATGCTGAAATCGACGGCAGCGCCACCTAGCGGCCAGCGTAAATATGCAACTAAGATACAACGGCGTAAGAGACTTACGCCAGTCGGATCTTAGCCTAATTTCGGCGTATCTTGCTTTCTGAATACAGAAAGAAGATACGCCGGCGCAGCTTTGAATTTACGAGGCGTATCAATAGATACGCCGGCGTAAATTCTTGCTGAATCTAGCCCAAGGTCTGCTGGGAAAAGCCTATCACGGAGGAGACCAGGGGGAAGCCGCGACTTTTAAACAATGGACGATTGCAGCCCTTCAGGTACAATGACTCGAGTATAGGCCGAGGGTTGTATATTCAGCCTTTTTTTTAAAAAGGCCTGAAAAACTCAGATTATACTCAAGTATATACAGTAGTTTAAAGTCATGTTAGCTTTTAGCTATGTGAATATTTGGAACAACAATTACCAATATGGTTATTACACATTTAGCTCAAACTGTAATAGGAAATACTGTAGCTGCATGGTGGTTTGAAAACAGTATAAAAACAAACATACACATGGTTTAAGGGAAACACTACTTCACACATACACAGAAGAAGATAACACACACATATTTTCACACAGTAGACATTTTGTTTACTTGTTTACTTGTTTACTAGGCCTATACACAGCCTCACTCCTAACAGCTGTTCTTTCTAAAACCTAACACACATCTCATGGCGATAGAGAACGCAAGAAGCTAAATCTTTTTCTGTAATTTATTTTAACTACAGGTTTTTGTGGTCCAATAAACTCACACTTTGCTTTAAGTCAGCCTGGCTATTGAACTATTGAACGAAATGCCTAAAAGACACTACAGATATTAGATGTGTCTGTGATATTTTACAGTACACCTCTAAGTAAAAATGTCCAAATTAGGCACAAAGTGTCAATATTTGGTGTGGCCACTATTATTTCCAGCACTGCTGTCACGTACCTAGTAGATGAGCAAGATTTGAAGAGGAATGCCTCTCTTACTCCCCTGACTCGAGGGCCCTGGTAGAGCAAACAGGAGGCATGGGAGTGCAGAGTAGCCTGAGTGCCTGGCAGGATCACCAGCAGGGAGGTCAGTTTGGAATTCCAGATGGCACTGTGCAGGGTGGTCAGCAGATCAGAGAGGAGGTTCCCATGGGAATGGAACTCAGGAGGGTCAGGCAAGCTGGGTATCCACTAGGGTGACCACATTTCCAAACTGCCATTCAGGGACACCCCCCCCCCCCCCCCCTTTTTTTGCAGATTTTTGGGGCAGGGGCGTATGAAATCAGCGGGCCCATGTGCGAGATCAAAAGTGGGCCCTAGGCATCAAGAAAAACAACTGAGTGGTCGGGGCACAGAGTAGTCAGAGGGGCAGTGGGATGGATAGAGGCACACCTCCCAACTTTCTGAGATGGAAATGAAGGACACCTATTAGCAAAAATATGTAGGAGAATTATAAACAAAGAAAAACTGGTTAAACCCACAGGTGCTTTTTTACCACTACTATTCTTTTATATTGGCTCCTTGAGGGACACACAAGGAGGAAAGAGGAACAGAGGGGCAGAGGGACAATGCTCTAAATGAGGGACAGTTCCTCCAAATCAGGAACAGCACAGGAGGGGGGATGAAGAACAGCACAGATGGGACCAGAGGACAGCACAGGAGGGGGGGACTGATGAACTGCACGGGGTGGGGGACTGGAGAACAGCACAGGTGGGGGACTGGAGAACAGCACAGGTGGGGGACTGAAGAACAGCACAGGTGGGGGACTGGAGAACAGCACAGGTGGGGGACTGGAGAACAGCACAGGTGGGGGACTGGAGAACAGCATAGGTGGGGGACTGGAGAACAGCACAGGTGGGGGACTGGAGAACAGCACAGGTGGGGGACTGGAGAACAGCACAGGTGGGACCAGAGGACAGCACAGGAGGGGGGGACTGATGAACTGCACAGGGTGGGGGACTGGAGAACAGCACAGGTGGGGGACTGGAGAACAGCACAGGTGGGGGACTGGAGAACAGCACAGGTGGGGGACTGGAGAACAGCACAGGTGGGGGACTGGAGAACAGTACAGGTGGGACCAGAGGACAGCACAGGAGGGGGGGACTGATGAACTGCACGGGGTGGGGGACTGGAGAACAGCACAGGTGGGGGACTGGAGAACAGCACAGGTGGGGGACTGGAGAACAGCACAGGTGGGGGACTGGAGAACAGCACAGGTGGGGGACTGGAGAACAGCACAGGTGGGGGACTGGAGAACAGCACAGGTGGGACCAGAGGACAGCACAGGAGGGGGGGACTGATGAACTGCACGGGGTGGGGGACTGGAGAACAGCACAGGTGGGGGACTGGAGAACAGCACAGGTGGGACCAGAGGACAGCACAGGAGGGGGGGACTGATGAACTGCACGGGGTGGGGGACTGGAGAACAGCACAGGTGGGGGACTGGAGAACAGCACAGGTGGGGGACTGGAGAACAGCACAGGTGGGACCAGAGGACAGCACAGGAGGGGGGGACTGATGAACTGCACGGGGTGGGGGACTGGAGAACAGCGCAGGTGGGGGACTGGAGAACAGCGCAGGTGGGGGACTGGAGAACAGCACAGGTGGGGGACTGGAGAACAGCACAGGTGGGGGACCGGAGGACTGCACAGGTGGGACCAGAGGACTGCACAGGTGGGACCAGAGGACTGCACAGGTGGGACCAGAGGACTGCACAGGGGGGAACAGAGGACTGCACAGGAGGGGGGGGCTGAAGAACAACACAGGGTGGGACCAGAGGACAGCACAGGAGGAGGGACTGAAGAACAGCACAGGAGGGGGGGGGGACTGAAGAACAGCACAGGTGGGACCAGAGGACAGCAGGGGGTTGGCGAATGGGGGGTGAGGTGGGAGAGAGCAGAGAAGTTACTGGGGAAGATCAGCCAGGAGAGTGTTGAGGGACCTGTGGGCAGCAGAAGAAAACTGGATAGGAGGGGTGGCATATAGAGAAACTGATGCCCCCCATGTTCTTCTTGCAGCCACTGAATGCCCGCTTTTCCTCCTTTACCTCCTGCAGGCATTCAGTGGCTGCAAGAAGAACATGGGGGGCATCAGTTCCTCTATATGCCGCCTCTCCTATCCAGGTTTAGAGGGAAGCTGCATGGACCATCCTGGAGTATGAGGCTGGGTTGCAATGGCGCCCCCTGTAGTTACACCGCTGCAGTGGAGTAACTAAAACATTTCTGGCAGTTTGAAGGAGCAATGAATGGAATGCTGGCAGGACTCTGAGGTTGTGATAGTCGCTGATGAGCCACTCCTGAGAGGATTGCTTGGTATACAGAGGGGGTAACAAGACTAGAAGGTGAAAAGGTGGCAGAACATGAAAGGCTGAGGGTGAAGGAGGAGGGGGGGGCAGTGAGAGGCAAACAAGTAGTGGGAGAGAAGAGACATTGAGCAGCTGGACAGGACTGGGTGTGAGGAGTTATCATGTGTGCAGGAAACATCTTCAGCTCTGAGGGGTTCATGCTGGCACCTGTAGTTCTTCACTTTTGGGGGGGAAGTCACATCCCCAAAAGTGAAGGATTACAAGTCCCAGCATGAACCCTGCCCTGATATCTAAGGATGTTTCCTCCTTCCATCCAGGGTGTCATGTGTAATCTGTTCTCTGTCTCCTGCCGACCCTTATCTGCCTTATCTTACTCAGCCTGGAGCAAGCCTCTGAGTGTCCTATGCAGACACACACTCCAGCTTCTTACAAGTGCTGAACTCTGACTGCTGAGGGAGAGCCGACAGGATTATAACACGGATGGATCTGCTGGTCAGTGCTTTGCAATGTTACTTGCCTTAGTTTGTACCATCTCTCATCTGTACACTGCAGTCTGTCTCACAGTCCGATGTTTCTTCTGGCTGCTGGCTGGACTCCAGAACATACAGGAGGAGGTGGGTGGAGCTGAACAGAAGGCGCGGAGGAGGAAGTTAAACTCTCCTCCGCTGTGATAGGTCTCTGCCTCTCTCCTGCTCTGACGTCACTGGTTGCTACACGCCAAGCGGGAGGCAGCCAGGTAGCAACCAGTTTGGGCACTGAGCCAGGGGCGGTGAATAAAGAAAAAGGGGTCTCACTCTCTGTCAGCTAGGGGTCCACCACAGGCTGAGACAGAGATGATGTGTACAAAGGCTATTTTAGGGGGCATTAGATCTGCCCAGGCCAATTCCGGGACTCTGTATTGTCCCGTAATGAGTGTGTCCGGGACACGGGACACAAGCATTAATTAAGGGACAGTCCCGGGCAATCCGGGACACGTGGTCACCCTAGTATCCACAGACAGGTAATATTGGGATGAAGACAGAGACAGAAGCAGGGTCACTTGAACAAGCCAGGTCGGTATCATGCGGGCAGCAGAGGGACCAGAGAAGCAGGCAGGTGCACAGTCAAGACAAGCCGGGGTCAGATGCAGGCAGACAGCAATAATCGCCAGAGGAAAGCCGGGTAATACACAAGAACAGATGCAGAGTAGCAGGTAACACACAGTGAACGCTGATGATCAGACAGCAATGTTTCTATGTGTCAGCCTGGTTTAAATAGCCCTTTTTTGCGCACACCCGCAATCACGCACCAGCTTGCACATATCTTCTGTTTCTAGCAAGCCCTTCCTGACAACTGCCTTAACCCTCTTGGGCATGGAGTTCACCAGAGCTTCACAGGCTGCCACTGGAGTCCTCTTCCACTCCTCCATGAAGACATCATGAAGCTGGTGGATGGTAGAGACCTTGCGCTCTTCCACCTTCTGTTTGAGGATGACCCACAGATGCTCAATAGTATTTAGGTCTGAAGACATGCTTGGCCAGTCCATCACTTTTATCCTCAGCTTCTTTAGCAAGGCAGGTGTGTTTGGGGTTATTATCATGTTGTACTCCTCACCTGGTTGTTGCCACACACGCTTCTCATCATCTGAACAAAATACGTTTTTCTTGGTCTCATCAGACCACAGGACATGGTTCCAGTAATCTATGTCCTTAGTCTGCTTGTATTCAGCAAACTGCAGGCGTTCTTGTGTGAATCATCTTTAGAAGAGGCTTCCTTCTGGGACGACATCCATGCAGACCAATTTGATGCAATCTGTGGCGTATGGTCTGAGCACTGACAGGCTGACCCCCCCACCCCTTCAACCTCTGTAGCAATGCTGGCAGCACTCATACGTCAATTTCCCAAAGACAACCTCTGGATATGACACTGAGCACATGCACTCAACTTTTTTGGTCGACCATGGCAAGGTCTGTTGTGAGTGTAACCTGTCCTGTTAAACTACTGTATGGTCTTGGCCACAGTGCTGCAGCTCAGTTTCATGGTCTTGGAAATCTTCTTATAGCCTAGGCCATCTTTATGAAGAGCAACAATTCTTTTTTTCAGATCCTCAGAGAGTTCTTTGCCATGAGGTGCCATGTTGAGCTTTCAGTGACCAGTACGAGAGCGTGAGAGAGCGATAACAACAAATGTAACACACCTGCTCCCCATTCACACCTGAGACCTTGTAACACTAACGAATCACATGACACTGGGAGGGAAAATGGCTAATTGGGCCCAATTTGGACATTTTCATTTAGGGGTACTACAATTTTGTTGCCAGCGGTTTAGACATTAATGGCTGTTTGTTGAGTTATTTACACTGTTATACAAGCTGTACATTCACTACATTGTAGCAATGTGTAGTTTATTCAGTGTTACCACATGAAAAGATATAATAAAATGTTTACAAAAATGTGAGGGGTGTACTCACTTTTGTGAGATACTGTATATGTTGATTGGGAAATGTGGTGATAATACAGATCGGATCATTGGTCTTCTGTTTTTTTTTTTTGTAGTTCCTGTCTGTTTTTTCTTTGTGAAGACATTTTGAAAGCTTTTTTGAGGCATGTAGGAGAGTACCCTCATGCTAACAGTCTTTTTCTCAAACCATCAGCTTTAATCTTGAAGCTGTGTTCATCAGAATTTTGTCGTAGCCTCAAATATTGGCTGTGTGGAATGGAGGCAATATCTATAGAGTGTCATATATAGGTATATCTATACATGGCACCCCTAAAGAAGAAGAAGAAGATGATCTCTACACTTTTTCATTGGCATGTTGATATACGGTTAGCTCTATGTGCATTACGCCACATTTAGCCGCATTGGTTTTTAATGTTTTTGTACCAATAAAATTATAATTATTTATGATATATGTTTCTTTGTTATCTATATGTAGCCTTTATTAGTCCCTGTAACGGTCACCACCATTTACGACCTTCCATCAACTACGACAGCTCATCTGACACTCCAACCATCCAACAGACATCAGACATCCCATTTCCCAGAATAACGAGACTTGCTCTGTTACTGGTTTCAAATGCAAGACAACTTTAATGGTTAGCTCTCAAGTTTATATACAGTTCAAGCATGAAAGGAACAATCAAACTCTCCACCCACCCATCACACCCTGGGGGGGGGGCTTCAATACACCTTCAGATGGGCTAATTGATAAACCTTCCAGACTTCTCTGCGCCGGTCTATAATTAACATGACCTAATCACTGCACTTGAGAAGTCACATCCCTTCATTAACAGAATTCAAACAAAACACCATCACACAATGAATTCCCCTCAAAGCACATCTTTAGACAGACGTTCTGTCTCCGCATACAGCTTGACAAGTTCCATTCCACACACAAAACAGTATTTAGCATACATAATGAGAGATCCTGGACCAGACTCAATTAGCATGTCAACAGTCTACACAGAGAGATGAGTCATAGAATAAACCAACACTTTGCAATATCTCCTGCAATATGAGCTATCAGTAATGTCCCCTGTCCTGTAATTTAGGATATAATTTCTCAGTCACCTTATCTCCTGGCTCAATCTGTGCCCAAAAGTGACTCATGTTACATGGCTCCCTCCTTGTGGAACACCCCCCGGCAGACCCGGCTTGATCCTTTTCGGGTCAACTTGGGGATGTCCGGAACTAGGAGGCCGGGATGACGTCTGTTTGCCGGGATAACCCATCAGCATTGCCATCTGGCTTACCAGGTCGATAGCTGATGGTGAAGGTGAATAATGGAATTCAGTTCTGAAACAGTCACTTGCTTTGCTCTCTCAATGGCTCCCAGAACCGGTTGCTGATGCTCTTGGGAGAGATAAGGCACAACCTAAGCACAAATCCCATTTAACCTTTTGACAATTTCAGCCTGTTTGTGCATTTCAATGTTTAAGCCACGGGACATCTCATAATACATGACGTAGTGTCGTTGCATCTCCGATTTCTCACTGGCCAACTTGTCACATTCCCATTTTAAACTGTGATATTGTGTCGGATCTACAGTACATATCGGGGAAGGTAGTCTTACCCGGGTCTCAGCAGCAAGCGAGTTGGTTCCAGCAACGCGGGTCTGGGCACAGGTAGTCACTGTGTGGGCTTCAGCGGGGCACATCGGGGCGTAGACAGAAACAAGGGGGCCAAATCATTTCCCAGTAGTACATCCGCTGACAAATCCTTCATCACCCCCACATTCACATGTCCCGAACCAACCCCCCAATCCAGGTGAACCCGGGTAACGGGTAGCCGGAAGACGGTGCCTCCCGCTACTCTTATGGCTACAGTGTCTCCGGTGTGCTGGCTCTCTGGGATGAGTTTCTTCTGTAGCAGTGTCATCGTGGCCCCAGTATTGCGTAGCCCATTGGCTACCTTTCCATTGACCCAGACAGTCTGCCTGTGTTGCTGCCTGTTGTCCTGGTTAGCTACTTGTATCGGATCTGCCTCGTGCAGAACGCCCCAATGTTCTTCCTCCTCAACGCAGTGGGCCGCAGGCATGGGTGTGCGGGGGTTCCACCTTTCTGGCTGTCTCCATGACTGTGACTGCCTGGGTGGATTCAATGGACAGTCTAGCTTTCTGTGTCCAAGCTGTTTACACCCAAAACACCTGATGGGCTGTGAGTAGTCCTGTGAGTTGAACCTGGGCTGCTGAGGATAAGTGGCCGCTGGAGGTGGTGTTGTAGGACGGTCCGACTGGCAATAGCCGGCGGGGGTGCTGCTGATCGATAATCCACCCGAGCTGTTGTCTTGACCACAGAGTTGTCCAGTTTGCGGGCCTCTGTGTATTCGTCCGCCAGGCGAGCTGCTTCAGACAAGGAGAAAGGGTTTCTGTCCCGGACCCACTCTCTGACTTTCCGGGACAGTTTGTCAAAGAAGTGCTCCAGCAGGAACACCTGCAGCACCTCTTCCCCCGATTCTGCTTGGCATCTATCGACCCAGTGGGATGCTGTGCGGTGTAGGTGGCATGCCCACTCGGTATATGAGTCTCCAGTCTGTTTGCTCGTCTCTTGGAACCGCCTCCGATATGCCTCTGGTGTGACGGCATACCTGGCCAAAAGTGCTTCTTTTACCTGTCCATAGTTCATAATATCCTTGTCTGGGATGGCCCTGAACGCTTCACTGGCCCGGCCGGACAATTTCCCAGACAAAATGGTAACCCATTCCTCTGTGGGCACCCGGTGTAGGGCACATTGCCGTTCAAAATCAGCAAGGTACCCATCAATCTCCCCTTCAGTTTCAATGAAGTTCTTAAAAGCAGCAAAATGTATCTTTCTCCTTTCAGTTGGTGCTGCTGTGTCTTCTGCTGCTGCATAACCTCATTGCCGTAGCCAATTTGCAAGCATGACAAATGTGAAAGTTGCAAACATTGTTTAAACATTGACTAAGATGAACACTGAACATATTGTGGGGGACTATTATCAATTGAGTTGCACAGCAAAGCAATTGTAATTTGGGATCTGTCAGATCTGTTAGTTTTTACTGTAGATGTTCCTTGGAGGTAGGTGTCAAGCAGGGGTGGGCTTAAAACTCATGGGACCCCTGGGCAAATGCAGATCATGGGGCCCGTTGTGTTCTCACCCACACTCAAGTCCCACCTACATTTTGCACTACCTACATTTCATGCGTTCATCACAGAATGGGGGTGGGAGAGAAAGAGGGGAATGGGAGTGAGAGAGGAGGCAAGAGAGACAGGGGGAGAAAGAGGGTGTGAGAGGGTGAGGGGGTGAGAGATAGGGGGAGTGAGAGAGGTGGGTTAGAAAGAGAGGGGGTGAGAGAGAGAATGAGGGGTAAGAAGAGGAGAGGAGTGAAAGAGAAAGAAGGGTGAGAGAACAGGGGTGGGGTGAGAGTGAGTGGGGTGAGAGAGAGAAGGGGAGGAAGGAGAGAGAGAGAGAGAGAGAGAGAGAGAGAGAGGGAGGTTAGAAGGAGGAGGTAAGAGAAAGGGGGGTTAGAGGTGGGGAGAGAAGGGTAAGAAAGAGAGGGGAGAGAGAGAGGGGGTGAGAGAGGAAGAAGGGGTGAGTTTGGAGGGGCTGAGAGAGGAGGGATCAGAGAGGGTGAGAGAGGAGGGGTGAGAGAGACAGAAGGTGAGTGAGAGAGGGGGTGAGAGAGATCCCCCTGCCCTTTCTCTTCACCTGCTCTGCACACCTAACCCTGTCCGTGTCTGGGGGTAGGAGTGTGTAATGCCCGGTACCTGTGTGCCACTCATTCTGGTAACAATGGGGTTGCTGTGCTTCTACCATCAGATCTATTTGGTGTAATAGCCAGGCTGTCCTGAGTAGTGGTCTCTGGCTGCCTGTGCCTACCACACATCCCTGTCTTCCGGGCCCAAGGTCAGCCTATCGTCCAGGCCGCTCTTGCTGCTCACCTTCCCCCAGCCTTCATCTATAAGGCCGCCCACTCGCCGTGTGGAGATGGTCCCTGGAGCCGATGACTGGCCTGCCTCTACTGGCCCGGACCCTCAGGTAGTGTCCGGCTGCCTAAATGGTCAGTCCGCCCCTGGACCCAAGTATGTCTTTATTAGCATACAGTGTAAGAAGCCTAGCCTCTAAAACTTTAACCTTTTGTTAGGCTAAATAATATTCAAATCTAATTACAATTGATAATGAAGATCTGCTTAGGCAGTACATACAGGGTTAGATAGGGCAGGCACAGCTGCTCCTCCCTCATAAACCTGGAACTAAGTAGGATTTTTCTTTGCTGGAGGGTAAAAAAATGTAAGCTTTAATTTTTACAATGTTTTTACATTATGCTATGTGAATAGGGGCATGTAACAATTATAAAGTAGATGTTATCCCAATTTGACTGCAAAAGTGGATATACACTTTAAGTTGTTAACAAATGTGTTTCCCCTTTTGAAGCTGGAGGAAATCAAACATGGAAAATAACTACCAAACCAGAGACACAGAACAATGAATTTTCTGTATCGTCCTTGCTGGATACTTGAACATCACTATGCTGTCTCTTCCTAATTTTTTGAAAATCTTTTTTTTATACATATATATTTATATGATTATTAGAGACATGAGGGTCTAAAAAACAGGAAATGTAATCACGTTTGAATTTATTTCTAAAATTAGATGTAAACAGGGAAGAAACTTTTCATAGAGGATTTCCACTTTGAGGCGATCTTCGTGGTTGGATAGCACATGCAATATTTAGATGTAACTTAACTACTTGCCGACCAGCCGGCGCAGTTATAAGGCGGCAGGTCGGCTGCGCGAGATCACGTAGCTATACGTCATCTCGCTTTTCAGCCAATAGGGGGGCGCGCGCCCCTGGTGCCGAAGCGTGTGCCCGGCGGGCGTGATCACTACCGGCACCCACGATCGCTCATTACAAAGTGAGAACCGGGAGCTGTGTGTGTAAACACACAGCTTTCGGTCCTGTCAGGGGGAGAAATGCCTGATCTTCTGTTCATACAATGTATGGACAGCGATCAGTCTTTTCCCCTAGTCAGTCCCACCCCCCCTTCAGTTAGAACACACGCAGGGAACATAATTAACCCCTTCCTCGCCCCCTAGTGTTAACCCCTTACCTGCCAGTGGCATTTTTATAGTAATCAATGCATTTTTATAGCACTGATCGCTATAAAAATGCCAATGGTCCAAAAAATGTGTCAAAAGTGTCTGAAGTGTCCGCTATAAGATCGCAGTACCGATAAAAATCGCTGATCACCGCCATTACTAGTAAAAAAAAAATATTAATAAAAATGCCATAAAACTATCCCCTATTTTGTAAACGCTATAACAGACCAATCAATAAACGCTTATTGCGATTTTTTTACGAAAAATATGTAGAAGAATACGTATTGGCCTAAACTGAGGAAAAACATTTTTTTTATATATTTTTGGGGATATTTATTATAGCAAAAAGTAAAAAATATTAATTTATTTTCAAAATTGTCGCTCTATTTTTGTTTATAGAGCAAAAAATAAAAACCGGTGATCAAATACCACCAAAAGAAAGCTCTATTTGTGGGAAAAAAAAGGACGCTAATTTTGTTTGGGAGCCACGTCGCACGACCGTGCAATTGTCAGTTAAAGCGACGCAGTGCCGAATCGCAAAAAGGGGCCCGGTCATTGACCAGCAATATGGACCGGGGCTGAAGTGGTTAAGGAACTCGTCTTACAAAAATGAATGCCAAGTGAGTAATACATTGTTTTCAGTCAAGCTTGTTCATTGAAATATATTGCAACACATTGGAAAACATCCTGCATTCCTCATTGTATTGACCCTTATTCTGCCGTTAAATCAAAAAGAAATAGAATTGTTTGATAAAGGCAACATTGATGTCAATCACATGTGTTACTGTATACTGGAAATTTTTAAAACAGGGAGAATATCAAGACAAATGAAAATCAATTTTTTATTGACCATTTCCCACAACTGCTGTGCCCTTTTTGGGGACTGCACTGGTCCCCCAAAAAGTGTCAAAATTTCCGACTGTCCACCCAAATATCGCAGTCCTGCTAGAACTCACTGATTCAAAAGAACGGCGGGTCTTTGGTGTGGCCGTGTGTATACATGGCTTTTCAAGGCAAGCTTGGCAGGAATCCCGTTGGGAAATCTGACGGTTTTCAAACAGACAGAGATTCCTGGCCGTGTGTACAGGGCTTTAGTCTATTTCACCCCAGTAGGAGTGACCTATTGGGTGATTACCCGTTAGGTGACAGGAACAGGCATCAGGTATACATCTGTACACTTGCTCGGGAGGAGTGACTCACTTGGAGAGTCGCTCTTCAGGTAATGGTAAATCTCACCTGAAGCAAACTAAATATCTACCCGTAATATGCTCACCTGGGGGACAGATCCAGCAAATAGGATCATTCTTCAGGTGGCAGGCAGCACCACTTACCCCGCTATACATACAATTTTCTTATATATTGGGGCTTTAGTTAAAAGCACCTTAGGGGAGGTAGCAGCTCTTCTGAAACCTAAGCACAGAATATAATTAATAAAATGTTGACCATGGCTGAAGATCTTTGTTCCTGCCCTGCTGGTGATGGAGAGATCAGGGAGAAATACACTGGAAAGTAAACTTTAATTGGCAGCAGCTTCAACCTGGAAGGAAGCCTGCCCCTAGCAAGGGAGCAAGAGGATTCTGAGTGGCCACCACCGTTGATCTTGAGCCCTGCCCACAGCTTTTACAGGTATAGCACCCTGCTCCCAAATGACTGGGCGCTATGTTAAATTTAGTGGGTTTCTGAGCCGATAACATGGCTCAGACTGTGATGATTTGTACTAAATTAGCCTCTGTCCCGGCAGTGGCTGTGCCTGACAGCATTTTCTGACTGTTGCCTGTAGGTGGCGATACCCCCACAGGCCAGTGTTGGAATGCGGGCAAGCCATAGATCATTGAGTATGTTTCCTCGGGAACAGCCCAGTGGGAGTGGTGCCCCACTGTGCATGCCGGTTAGGGATACTTAAGGGGCAGACGCCATATTTTTGGGTCATTCGCCTTGTGGCCCTCCTGGCACGAGGTATGTGTTGCGTGATTTTCAGCCCCGGGACCACGTTGGCTGGCTGCATCTCTATCACTAGGCCCAGTTATGCTGACTGGGGCCTACAAATCAAGAGGGATCTCAAGCTGTCCATCTAAGTGGAGGACCTGCCCCAGAGGAGACCAAGCGGAAGGCTTATGTCTCAGGATAGGCCTGGTGACCTTATTAAGGAGTGATTCACGACTCAAGTTGTCCTACAAGTTGCCGGGTCAGCTTAAAGGCTCTTTAACTGTACGGCTGGAAGTTTGGGTAATACATTCTGTGGCAGAGGATACTGGACTGTTCAATTTGTGCTCAGTCTGCGGCAGAGACTGTTATCGAATTGGTTTGTGCATCATCCCGGCTGCTAGGCCAGGTAAGAGGGGTCTATCTGGGTGAGCAATACCCACTCAAGAGGGAGTGGTGAATGACTTTGGAGTTTAGGGGTTTTTCCACAGTGATCTGTACCGTTTACCTGAACCTTCCCTTCCCTTCCCCCTTCATCCTTCTACCTTCTTCACAAGTTTTGAGCAAAAGAATAAAACCTGACAGTTAGAGATTTTACATCTTGTGTGGACATTGGAGTTCTTTCAGACTTTCTTCCCCTAGATGACAAATGTTGAGGTAAAGTGCAGGCCCAAATCTAACCAGCAGCTCCTACGGGGGTAGTGCTACACAGGAAGTGGAGAAACTATACAGCAGGACCTGCGGAAAAGTATGGGGATGCCAGGATGTGCTTTGTGAGTGAGGAAAGTGCCACTGGAGTTTAAGAGAGAGGTAGACCAGAAAGTAAGCTCAGGTGTGAGCTCAGGACTGCCCAAAGTTTGACCTCGAAGAAGCCTTGAATGAGCAGGGCTGTAAGGACAGGGCCCTACATGTGGCAGTTGTGTACTGTGCATGAGGCCCCAGAACTAAAAATGCTGCTGTGTTGGGAACCAAGCTCCAGGGAGCAGCTGTGACAGAGCAACATAAGCCAAAGTCACAAAAAGAGAATTTGTGAATTGCCAGAAAGGTGCAGGCTTGTGCGTGAAAACCAGAGTCTTGCAGACTGCCTTTTATATGATGCATGATACAGATGCCAATATCCAGTTAATGGTACTGTGGCCTTTCTTCAATCTTCATCTGTAGTAGCGACCGAAAAGGAAAAGAATGCACCTGGGAGGACATCTGCAGAGCATGAGGGTGGTGGTGGGTCTTTTGGCCACCATTGTGTGTTTAATTGGCTGCTGTTTACTACTATTTTCTGTTCTGAGTTCTGCCAAATGAGAATGTATTGCTTGCTTTTATGCTCTCACTGGCGAGGGAGCTCAGAGGTAAAGGGCCCCAACACTGGCAGACTGTACTGTATATAATCTCCCACTGGCCAGTGGTTTAGCTATGGGCTGCCACTAGTAAATATACCATTCTCTATTAGAATATTTTGTCTTTGTGCTGTTATCTGACATTGTGAGTGCAAAATCTGGTGCAGTTCTGTATAGAAACCAATTCCGCTTCCAGGTTTTACTGTCAAAGCTTAGTTGAACAAGCTGAAGTTAGAAACTGATTGGCTACAATGCACAGCAGCACCAGGTTTTGCACTCTCCAGTTTTAGTACATCAACCCCATTGTGCTATGATTGTTTGTATTGCATTTGTCTAATCCAGGTTTCTCTTTAGGGCTTTTACCTGTTTCATCAAAGTGCTTTCAATTGTTACTGCTGTGTTTGTGATTGTCGGGTTCAGTCACAGGGTGTGTCATCACTGGGAGCTATGACTTTGGCTTTAACCAGTGATAATAGACAGCTTTTGCACACAAGTTGCATTATATTACATTCAGGTACGACTTTCATGCAACCCCGATCATGAAAGCTGACCTAAGCACATAGATCTGTAGTGTTTACTTATTTTTCTCCAAAGCTCTAAGTGCCGTTTCTCTTTGGTGCCCGTTCCTCTGTTATCAGCAGTTACTTCCTCCGACACACGAGATAACAGCAGCTGAAAATTTGAGAGAGTTTAGAGGGAGATTAGCAGGCAGATTGTCTTTCAGACTATAGCTCTGCATGTTCCTGTAAGGTGGGGATGGGTGTCCTTTTCCTCCAATCAGTTGTCACACAGTGTAAGTGCAGACTCCCTACCAACTGCTGAAAGAGTAATGCTTTGTAGACACAATCGGAATTTCCGACAACAAATGTTCGATGTGAGCTTTTGGTCGGATATTCCAACCGTGTATAGGCTCCATCGGACATTTGCTGTCGGAATTTCCGACAACAAATGTATGAGACTCGGTTCTCAATTTTTCCGACAACAAAAGTTCTCTTCAGAAATTCCGATCGTCTGTAGCCAATTCCGATGCACAAAAATCCTACGCATGCTCTGAATCAATTCGACGCATGCTTTAAATCATTGAACTTAATTTTTCTCGGCTCGTCGTAGTGTTGTACGGGACCGCGTTCTTGACATTCGGAATTTCCGACAACATTTGTGTGACCATGTGTATACACAGGTTTGAGCCAACATTCCGTTGCAAAAAAATCCACGGTTTTGTTGTCGGAATGTTCGATTGTGTGTACGCGGCATAAGAGATTTCAAACATGATCTACACTTTTCAGAGTGTAGAAAGAGGAAGACAGCAGATATACATGTAAAACTAATGTAGACTGAATTGTTATCTCTCTGTGTATCATCTGAGACTATTCACTTCACTGGGTATACGTGAGGATTTACAACCACTTTAACATTGAAGTCTATGACCCTCAAGTTGCATGAAAGTCGGACCAAAGTAGTGCATGATCTTCTTTGAAGTTGCTGCAACTTTAAGTTGCGCATATATGAATGCTTATCATTGGAAAACACAGGGAATGACTTGTCATGCAACTTTGATGTCCAAAGTTGCATGACAAGTCGCACACGTTTTGAATGGAGCCTAAAGGAAAATAATATGGCATTGTTGGCCACCATCTAAATATGCTGTGTTGTCTTTGGTTTCAGCACTTTGGTCACTGTCCAAAATAAAACATGCAGCAAGTAAAGTCAGAGTGAAGTCAAAACTCCTTATCTGCTGGGTCATTGAGGGAAATTGCTAGAGAAATCAGATTTGCATGACATAAAGTTAAAATCTGAGAAAAGGGTAAGCAAAAGCAGTTTCTATATTTCTCTCAGCCAAGGTTTTCTTAAATAGCATTTATCTGCAACAGCTGCTAATGTGCTGTCATCTTCCTTTCCTCTTTTTCCAAAAGGTCACCATAGCCCCGCAAATATGCAATGAGAAGTCGGCAGAATTTTTTGATCATACGATCTCTGACTTGCTGCAGGCAAATAATCTTGGTCATGCGTAAACATTCCTCCTTTTAGATATTGGGGATAAGGAAGATAGCGCCATTACTGCAGGCGACATCCGTTAGGAAACAGCAACAGGCAGAAATGTTCCAGCTTACTGCTAAGTGGATTCCAGCAATGAGAAGGGAGTGAATAGTTTGGTGACAGATAACTTCTGCGTGCCACCGATTGAAGAGAAAGAAAGTTCAGAGGCAGTGGCAGGACACTAGTGAGGGAGGATTTTGTGCAGGGGCCAGGGCAGCCTGTAGAGGACTTGAAGGAGCAACCATCCTAATCCATCTGGCAGCACTGCCATATAGGTAAAGACCACTGCTATCCCCAGAACCAGTGCACAGACCTCTGTAATGTGGGCCTTTTTGAACATATCTGCTGCTGACAGCACTGCTGTGGTCTGCAGCCTCTGCCTGCAGCGTATCAGCAGCTGTTTAAGCCCAGGCAGAGAGGTGGCTGACCCCTTCCCTTCTTCATCCAGGCAAGGTCATGCCTTAATGGCATTAACCCACTGGCCACTTTTATTTGGGAGAAATCACAAGTACTATGCCTGGAAAATGTACTCAAGTGAACGTCGTAGCAGTTAATCATGAAGGAACTTGACAATGGTTATACCACAAGGGCTGCACCAGCAGTAGCATGCAATCAATAAGTACCTGTGCAATTATGGTACAAAGATAGACTCTGTGGAGTTGGGGATCCTTTCACTATGTTAATGGCAAATCATTCAGAGTATGTTTTTTGAACAAAACTGTAAGCCACTACAAGGCAGATTTTAGTAATACAATTCCTCTCGTGTGTGGAGCATATGCTCCTTGGCCTGATAGACCAGGGAGGGGAGGCACTGCAGCAGGCAGAAGGACAGAAATTACAGCCAGCAGGATTCTTTTCCTACTGCCTCCATCCAGAAATAGTGTAGGAGGATCAGTCATTCAATTATTGTAATTATTGGATCCTAGCTGATATCTGGGAGACTTTGGCAGGCCATACATGATGCAAATTTGTTTCCTGTAACCACTTGTTGCAGGAAAAAAAATGCACAATTTTCCCATCAGCACAGGCAGTGCTGACAGGGGAATCCCTCCTGCCAAGCAACTTTTTCTCCTGGTGGGGGGGGGGCAAGGGTGGGTAAGCTGAAACCACCCCCACCGAGAGAAGACAGTGATAATCGTACGAGAATTCTGCAGGCTGGTTGCACCCAAGTTGATCGATCTATCAACTTGGTACATTCAGCCTGCCCATTAAAGCGGAGTTCCTACTAAAAAACAATTAAAAGTCAACAGCTACAAATACTGCAGCTGCTGACTTTTAATAATCGGACACTTACCTGTCCCACCGTCCAGCACTGCTTGTCTCCCCCTCTTTTCTGCGGCATTGGCTTCACAGCCGGGCAAGCACTGCTCATGCGCGAGCCGCGCTGCGCACTGTGACTGGCCGAGCAATCATCTGGGACCTGTGACGTGTCCCAGATGATTGATTGCGGAGAGGGAGGGGGGAGAGGTGAACTTCCTTTACGGCACCGTTGTGCACCGGGATGAAGTGGGAGCTGGGACCCTCTAAAAAGAGGGTTTCCGCTCCCCCTCAAAAAAATTACATGCCAAATGTGACATGTCAGGGGGTCACCTTCCCTTAAAGCGGAAGTTCCATTTTTGGGTGAAACTCTGCTTTAACAGTTCAAATCTTGGCCAGTTTCTGCTGAACCAGTCGAGATTCGAACTGTGTATGGCCTGAAGGTGTGGCTGGGGAGAAGATAGATGTTTGGGAGGGTCTGATCAGAGAACTCCTGGGGTCTAACTCCCCGAGGGGGCCGCATTTGTTTGACAGAGAAGAACTACTGCTGTTAAACCTCAGCAGGTGCTATGACTGAGGACATGAAGGAAGCTATACTTAAGAAATATTACAGGAGGACACTACCTGTAGAAAACTGGGAAGGAGAGGGAACCCTTTCACTGAAGAGTATTGCAGGGAAACTGCGCAGAAGCAGCTCCTGGACATTGTAACTAGGACCTTTTACCTATAGACAAAAATGTGGAAGTTTTTGGGTTGCTGCGAAAACTGTGACTGCTCGCTTAGGGTTTTAGATTGACTGGCTGGACGTTCCACTATCAGCATTCGTTTTTAGGCTGCTACTATAGTGTCAAATACTGCTGAAATAGAATTTTTCAAGCAATCTGCCCTCCAAGAGCTGCATGTGTTTTGATTACCCTGCCCCAGCATCCTTCCTTCCTGCCTATGTTCATGATATGTAATTAAACTTCAAAAGACACCCTTGGACTAAGCCTTTATTTGTTGGTTTGCTTATGGAACTGTTGCCAGGGCTGTCAGTCTCTGAACAGGTAATAGAGGCCTGTATATTTCCAGTGGCCCCTTGGGTGATTATCACTGCATTACATAAACAACGTCTTCCTGATTAATCATGAGATGTCTAAATTCTGAAAGCTATGTCCTTTGTGAATGGTGGAAACCAACTGTCAAGAAAATGGTTCATTTTTAAGGTCAGAAATGACAGCTATGGATGTTTTGTGGTTGATTTAAAATAGTCACGCCCCAAAAATAAAATACCGGTAAATAAAGAAACATTATTGTTATCTCCAAGTCAGTTAAACAGGAAAGTTAAGAAACAAGAACAATCACGCAATTTCTCAAAGTTACTCTCACACTTGTCTTACAAAGTGTAAGTTATAGTTATATAAACAGGGTAATTTTTAAAACAAATTTTCTATTGTTGCTACACAAAGGACATTTTACAGGAGAATACTGCATTCCTCAACAGATTCCTATCTATGTATGAAAATGATTAATTTTAAGTCCTATATGTAAAATGGCTCAATAGGTTACAGGACCAATAGCTCAATGGGTACAGGCATGTATATAGATTGTATTTCTTAGTATAATTTGTGTTACAGTGATGCTTTCCAGGATGATAACATATAAATTAGGTGCTTCAGAGGCAGCAGCACACACTGAGGCCTAGTACACACGAGAGGATTTTGATCTCATGGTTGTACTAACCATGAGATCAAAATCCCCGTGGAATTCCGTCTGCGGTGACGCGTCGCGCCTTTGCCGCGATGATGACGTGGCGACGTGTGCGACACTGTCATATAAGGACTTCCACGCATGCGTCGAATCATTACGACGCATGCGGGGGATGGATTCGGACGGATTGATCCGGTCAGTCTGTACAGACCAGCGGATCAATCCGTTGGAATGGATTCCAGCGGATCGATTTCTTAGCATGTTAAGAGATTTTGATCCGCTGGAAATCCATCCCGGGGGAAAAAATCAGCGGAAAAATATCCGCTGGATTGTACACACCAGGGCATCTATCCGCTGAAACCGGTCCGCGGATCAATTTCAGCGGATCGATCCTCTCGTGTGTACGGGGCCTAAGGGACATTCACAGACCTAACTTCAAACTCTAGACCCCCCCCCCACCCTGCACATAGCATTACACCTTTACCAGCAGTACTTTTTGTTATTTACAGATGTCTTCAGGCCAGTCACATGATGCACAGAAAATATAATACAATAAACAGTGCAACACAACTTCAAATAAAATAATACCTCAATTGTACCACTATATACAAAATCTAAAATCAATACAAAAACATATTCTATATCAGTGTATAAATAAATCCAAAAAACAGTGCATAAGTGTCCATGTTTAGAAAATCATAACACACTTCTTGTTTGTATCTTAGAAATTGTCTGTTATTGATATAATTCCACGACCGTATTGAAAAAAATCACAAAGGGCCAATGCCATCTACCACCTGTGCACACTAGCCGCTCACCTCACGGTTATGACCCCTACATCACCAGTAAGTCATAGCAAGCTATTCCCCAAAAGGGATGCAAGGATGTCGGTGTGAAGTTCAAACTCCTCCGTGTCTCCTATGCCAGCATATCAGCACCAGAAATCTCAGATGAGCATAAAGGATGGAAACAGAACACACATCTAGAGTCCTCTGTTGAAAACATTTAATAAATAACTATTACAAGTATTACACTTACTGCACATAAAAGGCACTTGAGCAGTGCTAGCTGGTAAACACATATATCGGCTTTACAACCTCTTAACGCGATAGCGGCAGGATGACATCACATTCCAAGCTCCGCCCCTATATACGTTACGTCACAGGGTGTGGACTTCCTCAGTGGTTATCCCTAGCATCGTGTCCCAGTTATGTTAAAAATAAAATGTTGAGAGTTTACAATAAGAACAACATGCATGGGGTAGAGGGTCGGTACAACCCATGTGACGAATAGCAATCAGTGCCACTGAAATTGGATTGAATGAGTTTAATATCAGTGCACAAGAGTAGAACAAGATTTAATTTATACTCCTAAAATTGATGCCTTAAAGCTGAACTCCTGAAATTGCAGAAGCAGGTGGGTAATATTGTGGGAGGGGGCTGGCTGAGGTTGCAGTAGGGAGGGTGGGTGATTAATAGTTGTAGGAATTACCTTGACTTACCTTGCAATGGGGGAGATGTTAATGCAGGGAGAGGGTGTCCTAAGAAGCAGTTAACATGCCTGAAGAGTGCCAATCTTTCCTAAAGCAGCTGAAAGACTGCCTTCTCTGCCACTCCTCCTCAGAGGAGGGGAGTGCTTATGCTGTTAGGGGACAGAGGGTGAGAAACAGGGCCACTGACCCTGTTGTACCGTGCCCAGACACCCTAAACAGATGATTAATTAATGTAAAAAAAAAAAATACTCCAGCCATGACCGATCATATTCCATTCGACATCCGCCCCCCTTTGTTTTTTTTTACGTTTATTTTTTATTTATTTTTTTGTGATAGCTTGGTGGCGGCAGGGGAGGGACTATTTCTTCTTTCTTCTCGCTTTTTATAGCACATGGGCCAAATAGCCCAGGAGCTTGCAACAGTTAACCCTTTCCGTGACCTGAACCAGCTGCTAACTTACTAAAACCAACATATTTCAACCTGCCTACACGCCACTCTACTTCCTAGTACACACGACCGTTTTTCCGTCGGATAAAAAAAAACAACGGTTTTCCAGACAAAATTCCTCTCAGCCTGCCTTGCATATACACACTCAGACAAAAGTCCGGCTGTCCAAAGCACGGTGACGTACAACATGTATGACAGCACTATAAAAGGGAAGTTCCATTCTAACGGCGCCACCCTTTGGGCTGCTTTTGCTGATCCTCGTGTTAGTAAATGTTTGGTGAGAGACGATTCGCGCTTTTCAGTCTTTGTGCTTTTCAGATAATTTTCTGCTGTTCAGTAGGTGTTTGTGGGTTCGTATTTGTCTTTCAGGGCGTGTAGTCAGTGCGTATCTGTTTTTTCAGTGAGTTCTTGTCCGCTCGTTTCTGATTTTCAGGTCGTTCTTCATAGGCCTTGCTGTTCTTCAGTACATTCTGGTAGTTCGTTCTGACCAGCCAACTGTTTTCTAGCCATGTTGTGGGTACGTACTCATTGTAGAGTTCACACTGTGCATAGGCTTGATGTTGGGATTCTTGCTTTAACCTAAGCTCAATCCATGAACAGGGTGAGGAGGAGTTCATGGACAAAAAAATGGCTGCTCCAGCAGGACCAATTCTGTCATATGACTTTGCTGTGGGAGATCCAGGAGAATAACCCATGATAACTTCAGGAATTTTCTCCAGGTGACAGACCCCATTTTTCACTGTCTGTTGGCTTTGCTGTTCCCCTATATCACAAGGCAGGCCACCGTCATGTGAGAAGCCATCACTGCCAAACAGAGGCTAGTTGCCACGTTGTGCTACTTGGCTACTTGGCAACTGGGAGAAGTCTGCAGGACCTCAAGTTCTCGACAGGCATCTCCCCCAGGCTCTGGGGATCATTATACCAGAGACCTGTTCTGCCATCATCCAAGTCCTGAAGAAGGACTATATTAAGGTAAGTTTTCTCCTTTAACATCACATTCTATGTATTGAATGTATTGTATTTATTTCTTCATTCCCTAATTATCATGATTGTAATATTCTGTGAATGTCCCCTTTGTCACCATGCATGCTGTAAGCTTTTAATGCTTCTTTTTTGGCCTTCATGCATATTTCCCTTAATGCTATCCTTGGTCCACACACACCTAGCCTAGCCTTTTGTCAGCTCCATTGTAGTGCTTTACCCTAAACACCCCCTAAAATTTCTTCAAATGTTTTTGTTCTGATTAAATTTAGGCAGAGTGCTCAATGCTTTTTTTGAGGACCCAAACTCAGCTAGAACCCCCCCCCCCCCCAAATTGTTTACAATGGGCCATCAGAGGGGGTGAGAAATCTGATAAAAGTGAGAGTAAAAGACCAGAAGGACGCAGGATTGACCCATACTATTTTGTTTATGTGAGTTGTTTTTGTTATTTATGTCAATGAAATGTTGAATTTATTTTAAATGTGAAAAAAAATTGTATGCTTACTGGCAATGAACTGTAAAATAATTCTGTGTTTTTTTTAAAAAAAAATGAATAAAAACAAATTGAAAACAAAAAAATTGTGCCTTATAATTTTGTCATTAAATACTCTGTTAAATACATGTTATACTGATGTTGCCCAAGAATGTTTTTGTAGAATCTGCTTGCAATGTTATGTGCAAAAGTACTAATATTTTTTTTCTTGTTTGACAGTTTCCTTCTACGCCACAGGAATAGCAGACTGTGGCATCCCAGTTTGCCACGTGGTGGGACTTTCCCAACTGTGGAGGGGCAATAGACGGGAAGCACGTCTGCATCACCCCACAACCCCATTCGGGGTCTTACTACTATAACTACAAGAGTTTCCATAGTATAGTGATAATGGCGGTGGTGTCGGCAACATATGATTTTTTTATATGTGAACGTGGGGAAGAATGGCCAGATGTCTGATGGTGGAGTGTTTTTTTAAGACCGAATTCTCCCGACGTCTTCAGAGGGGTGGCCTGGCATTGCCACCTGGTGAAGACAACATGGAAGGACTCCCATTTGTGTACGTTGCCGATGAAGCGTTTGTGCTTGGAAATCATCTAATGAGGCCATTTCCCCAGAGGACCCTCACCCCTGAGAGGAGGGTGTTTAATTACCGGCTGGCCAGAGCCAGAAGAGTGGTCAAGAATGCATTTGGCATAATGGCCAGCTGGTTCTGCCTATTTCACACATCCATCAATACTAAATCACATTATCATGGCATGCTGTGTTGTGCACAACTTTCTCTGGAAAACGGCTCTGAATTATATGTCCTCAGTTGGGCATGAGGCTGCAGTTCAGGACCTCAATCCAATCACGGCCCTGGAAGCTGGACGTACTGGCTTGCCCCCCCAAAGCGCCCGTGATGTGCACCAAAAATATGTTGACTATTTCACGGGTAGGGGGGCCATTGCTATGCCAGAAGAATCTTGATTTATTTGTAAACAATAAAAAAAATTTGACCTGTAATCATCTTGAATTTGATTTACTGCTTGTGTTTTATTTAGCTGTCTCATAGGTTTTCCTAGTGCACTTGTAGGGACAAGTGTGAATTTGCCTTTAGTAAATAACCCCCATTGTCACTGTAAACACCAAATTATTTAAAAAACTGGAAACTGGAGATTGTCCATAGCAACCAAAAAGTGTCCCTTTATGTCAAAAGTGCTTTAAGACCAGCTAGAAAACAGCGATAATAAATTAGAATCACTTGCAGAATTGAGCGATAGTGATTTGTGGGAAAATTTGTCACCAAACACTAAAATAATGACAGCGACAATTCTGCAACTGAGCAAATTTCAGTGTTTTTGATTTGATTACATTATTGATAATTTTTTTATTAATATTATATTATTTGTTTTAATTATTTATAGTTATTTATTATTTTATAATTTATGATTTTGTGTTTCAAACGTTATCTTACCCGGGATGTCTACTAGACTCTTGTTTGGACAGATTTAAGTGAGTTATTCCTAAGAATTACAGGCCTACAATATAAAATGCCAAATGTACATGCAAAATAATTGTACCGCTTTCAGCACCTAAAATCTGACATAATCATACCGCCAGGGAGGTTAACAGGCATGTTTAAAAACATAACATACAAAACTGGGGAACTTACAAAGTTCAACATACAAAATGTGAAGGCAATATCAGACATTATAGCATGTCAACAATGTGTTGCTGTTGCCTTCCTTAGATGGGGTGATGTTACAAGTTTCTCACTCACTCACCCCCAAACAAGCCAAATTTTGAAGAGGCACACAAATTGTGAGGCAAAAATTGAATTTTTCCTCCTGATCCCATGCCTATGTCAACATGTGCCATCTCGTATCATGGGGGATCAATGGACGTATTTTGGGGGTGCAACCCCTTCCTCTCACCTACTTGAGTTGCGAGGAAGGGGTTGCACCCACAAAACGCGTACATTGATATCCCCTGGTGGGAGATAGCACATGTTGACACACTGAGTGCATCTTCAAAATTTGGCTTGCTGAAAGTAGTAAAATTGGTTTAAATGTCTAGTTCTCAACTACACATCATGATTTCCTGTATTAAAATGTGTGCACTAGCACTTGTGAAATGAGGAGTTCCTTCTTCACCAACATGTTCATCACCTAAAAAAAAAAAAAAAGGATTATAAATATGCAGGCCTACATCTCTTACCTGAAGCTGTGGTGACAGACACTGACCAGTTGTGGTGACAATTTCCACCACTTCATCCACCTCTCCTTCCTCCACATCTTCAGGTTCTCTCTGGTCCCCTTCTTTAGAAGGTGTGGGGTTCCTGGTGTCCTCTTTTGAGTGATGTCCTCCAAGTTTTTGCTCCCCTATGAGAATGAAACAAAAGGTATACTTAGCACACAGATATTTGAGGCCAGAAATAGGAATATGAAACATTGCTTAGAAGATGGGTACAATTGTCTGTTTTGGCAGAGTTCCAAGCTGAAGACATGATTTTCCCTTTCCCAAAGCTGGAATACTTAACTTTTTTGGCCAAGTTTCACACATGGAGACACCCCAAGTATCCACTGGAGCACCTGTGTGGGACACCCTAAAAACTGTCTCTTTTTTTGTCAAAGTGCAATGTGGATTTGACCAGTGGCCTCCCACAAGCTTCTTGTGTTTGCATGTGGTCTTCCTCTGTATAGTGGGTGAAACACAGCCAGTCGGTATCAGCAGTGTCCTTCTCCCTTATGGCTCCATCAACATCCATGGCTCACTCTCAAATGACCTCAGATGTCTGTTGCTGCACCTCTTTCTTCCTGAGGTGCAGCAGTGAGAAGTCTGCCAGTAGCCAAATGTTCATACAATTCTCTTAGCCTTCACATCTCTTCTCCTCAGCCTGGCAAAGCAGCAGGGAACCTCCTCCCTTTGACCAAGTGCCTTCTGGGATTTGCAGTCTCCTCTTTCCTTCTCGCCAAACTAGCTCAGTTTGTCAGAACTATACCTCCCACAATCTTTGCAGTTTACATGCTCTGTGCATCCTTAAAGTGATACAAGTCTTGTTTTGTTTATAGTTAAAAATAACAAGCATGTCATAATTACCTGTTCTGTGTAGTGGTTTTGCACAGAGCAACCTGGATTCTCCTCTTCTGGGGTCCCTTTTCAGTGCTCTTGGCCCCTCCTTCCTGCTGAGTGCCTCCACAGCAAGCAGCTTGCTATGGGGGCACCCTAGCCAAGCTGCAGCTCCCTGTGTCCATTCAGACATGGAGCCATGGCCTGGCCTCCTTTCTCTCCTCATTGGCTCACTGACTTTGACTGACAGCAGGGGGCCAATGGCGCTGCACTGCTTTCTCGGCCAATGGGGAGGGAGAGTACTGGGAACCCAAGTTTCTCATGCAACATTGCTGGATCTAGAGGGACCTCAGGTAAGTATTAGGGGGGCTGCTAAACACAAGTTTTATTATTTTGAATGCCCTTGCAACAAAGTTTCCCTTTGTTAAAGGTACATTCTAGACTTATTTGTGTGTGTGTGTGTCACAATGGCTTCCATCTTCTTAGTGTGCATGGTGTGAGGTCAGGCAGTTGACATGCAGCAACTGTTACACTGCAGTTAATCTCTGATCTTCGAAACATCAGCTAATGTGTCAGGCTGAGACAAGGCAAGGCTAAATAAGGAAGATTTGGATCTTTCGCCTGAACATTTATTATTAATAAAGACTAAATATTGACATTCCTACTTTGACTAGGACTGATTCTTTTTATAGTGTAAACACACACACATTATTTAACATGTTAGTGTAATTTAAAATGTAAATGTGTTTTTAAAGTTGTTGTAACCCTCTGACATGAAATATGAACAACACATATCCCTCTATATTGTGTACTTGTCTCAATCCAGAATACTAAGTATCATTTACGTCTGCTGCCTCATTCCTCTGTTATCTGCATGAGTTACTTCTGAAAAAAGTGACGAGGAGGAAGCTCCAGCACACAGTCTGTGTTTGGCAGCTTCAGCTCTGTTCCTGTGTGCTGTGTGAAGAGGGGTGTGTATCTTCCCTCCAATCAGCTCTCTTCACTGAGTGTAAGTTTAGCTCCCTGCCCCTTGTTTTCTAAAAGTGCAGACAAACTGTATAAATACTGGACTTTGAACAGCTATTGAGAATAAAAAATTGCAGATAAATAGATACAACTTACATATGAAAAAAATGTGAGAACAGTCACTTCACTGGGTATATGTAAGGGTTTACAACCACTTTAAATCTGCACCTTTAATTTAAACAGTACCCAATGATCCCCAATGTGCAGGCATGGTCCCCTATTGTTCCATCAGGAACCTACTCTGGCAAATGCCATTCATGTCATTTAGGCATTGCTGAAGAACATGCACGTAGACAGAAGGAGGCTGAAATATATCTGCTGGAGATTTGATGCAGCTACGGATGTTAAAAAATGGTAAAAAATTGTATTTTTTTTAAAGTGCAATAAAAAAATGCAATTAAAGTGTTTGTTAACCCCCCCTCCCATTTTTTTTTTTTTTTTTAGATTCTGGTCCCTTAAAGCAGATTACACAGCACAGTGCTTGTGCTATGTAATGTGCCCCCCTCTAAACTGTAAAAAAAAAAAATTATATTGCACATCCTGCCCCCCCCCCCCCTGTGTGAAATGGTAATGGGGTACATTGTACCTCTACCATTTCACCAAAAAAAAGTGTCAAAAATGTAAAAAATTACAATAGCCGGTTTTTGACGATTCCTTTATTAATATCTTCTTTCCGCGCTTCTTCTTCTTCCTTCTTCTTCTTTTCTTCTTTCATTCGGGTTTCTTCCTCCATCTTCCTCTGCTTCTTTCTTGGGTCTTCTTGTCCGCATCTTGACCGGCGTATTCTTCCATCTTCTTCTCCTTCTGTCGGCCTTCTCGTCCCGCATCTTCTTCTTCTTCCCTGGACGCTGCGCTTGAAATTGAAGTCCCCGCCGTGTGACGCTCCGGTGACCCCACCCCCCTCTGACGCCACGGATAAACTCAGAAGAAAGTCACCGTGTGGGACATGTGCGTCAGAGGGGGCGGGGTCACAGGAGCGTCACATAGCGGGAACTTCAAATGGAAGCTCGTCCGCATCTTGCGCGGCTTCTTCTTCCCCGGACACTGCGCTTGGAAATTTAATTCCCCGCCGTGTGACGCTCATGTGACCCCGCCCCCCTCTGATGCACATGTACCACACGGGGACTTTATTATGAGTTTACACGTGGCGTCAGAGGGGGCGGAGTCACAGTAGCATCACACGGCGGGGAATTACATTTTAAGCGCAGTGTCCGGGGAAGATGCGGGAGGAGAAGGCCGACGGAAGGAGAAGAAGATGGAAGAATACGCCGGTCAAGATGCGGACGAGAAGATCCAAGAAAGAAGCAGAGGAAGAAGAAGATGCAGGACGAGAAGGCCGACGGAAGGAGAAGAAGATGGAAGAATACGCCGGTCAAGATGCGGACGAGAAGATCCAAGAAAGAAGCAGAGGAAGAAGAAGATGCAGGACGAGAAGGCCGACGGAAGGAGAAGAAGATGGAAGAATACGCCGGTCAAGATGCGGACGAGAAGACCCAAGAAAGAAGCAGAGGAAGATGGAGGAAGAAACCCGAATGAAAGAAGAAGAAGAAGGAAGAAGAAGAAGCACGGAAAGAAGATATTAATAAAGGAATTGTCAGAAACCAGCTATTGTCATTTTTTAAATTTTTTACACTTTTTTTTGGTGAAATGGTAGAGGTACAATGTACCCCATTACCATTTCACACAGGGGGGGGGGCGGGATCTGGGGGTCCCCTTTGTTACAGGGGTCTTCCATATTTCAATAAGCCCCCTGCCCGCAGACCCCCACAACCACCGGGCAAGGGTTGTGGGGATGAGGCCCTTGTCCCCTTCAACATGGGGACATCCTCCCCATGTTGAGAGCATGTGGCCTGGTACGGTTCAGGAGAGGGGGGGCCGCACTCTGTCCCCCCTCTTTTCTGTGGCTGGACAGGTTAACGTGGGGAATTCCACGCCATTTTTTTTTTAAATTTGGGGTGGAGTTCCCCTTAAAATCCACACCAGACCTGAAGGGCCTGGTATGGATATTTAGGGGGAACCCCACGTCATTTTTTTTTTACGGCGGGGTTCCCCTTTATATCAATACCAGACCTGAAGGGCCTGGTAATGGAATTTGGGGGGACCACACACTTTTTTTTTTTTTATGAATGAATTCTCTCAGAATTGCCGGAGCCCACAATCCATTATTGCCGCAAGTGAATTTTAAATTACTTTTTTTCCTTCAGAATGTCATTTTGCGCAGGAACAGTTCTAACCACAGTTCTAACATGCGCTTTTTCACATGCTGACTTTACACCCCCCCCCGAAATTGAAAGGAATATTTCACTTTTATTGTTGCACTTTAAGCATTATTAAATTCACTGCTCCCATTTTAAAAAATATAAAAAGCATTGATACATGTCCCCTGGGGCAGGACTCAGGTCCCCAAACACTTTTTAGGACAAAACTTGCATATTAACCTTGAATATTAACACTTTTGATTTCTCCCATAGACTTCTAAAGGGAGTTCGGCGGCAGCTTTACATATTACTTGCATTGCGCCCGCTGCTACGCCGGTTCATGCGCCTAATTAAGGATTCATCCGGCGTACTAATTAAGCCATGAACCAGCGCAGCGCATTGATATTAGTAAATCAGCCCCATAGTATTACTAGGCACGCATTCAAAATATGGGACAAGATACATAAGAAGGAAAACTGGGATTACAATTCACCTCTTAAACCACTAACTGACACAAAATATTAGAGTAGAAAAAGAGTTTGGAAAATGGATTATACAAGAAAAAATACAATTAAAAGACGTAATGGAGCAAAATAAACTGTTAACTTTTCAGGAATTAAAAAACAAAAATAAACTCATTCTGATTGATGTGCAATTAAAAAAATTTTTCCGAAAGATTACCCCAACCTTTTCGATCAGTAGAAAATCTACGGCCCCTTGAGAAATGATGTGAGGGAAAGGCAGGGAAGGGGACAATATCTAAGATATATAAGATATTAAGGCTGCATTCACACCTAGGCGTACAAAATCGCGGCGTTTTGTCCCGCGAATTGCGGCGTTTTGTACCACGATTTGCGGCGACAAAACGCCGCGATTGTGAATGCAGCCTTCACCCCCTCTATGGAGATGGTTCACATCTCCTATGCCGAACGCCGAAAGACGCCTGAAAAAAAGGTCCGGGACTTGTTTTCAGGCAGCAGGCGTACGGCGTTCGGCGTTCAGCGTGGAGATGTGAACCATCTCCATAGAGGGCAATGTGAAATCATCCCTCCAGCGTCTCAGGGGCGGCTGTGGCGTCGCACTACAGGCGTATATACGCCTAGGTGTGAACGGGGCTAAATTAGTTAAAAAAGCTTGGCATACCGCCATACATCAAGTGGGAGGAGGAATTGGGCCCATATGGTAAAGATTTTGAGATTAAACAACTAATAAAGAGGGTGCATGTTACGTCGGTAAATTGTAATATAATGGAATTGAATTATAAATGCCTCGTTCGTTGGTATCTTACCCCGGATAAGGTACATAAATGCTCAGGGGTAACATCTAAGTTATGCTGGAGGGGCTGCAAGGAAATTGGAACTATGGCCACATATGGTGAACATGTCCCAAAATTAGAAAATACTGGTGGGACATAAGACAAATAATTAGAGAAATAATAAACACTGAAGTCCCAGATGACCCGCGGCTATGTTTGTTACATGGGTATCGAACGCCAACTAAACACTATTTGAAAACATTACTCCCACAGCTCATGAATGCTGCAAAGAGTCAAATACCCATACACTGGCAAGAACAGGAATGTCCGACACTGAAGGGGTGTTGCAATAAAGTAGACAAAATGTATAATATGGAATACCTGAGGTTTAGTGAGGGATATGAAAGGGAGGACTTTGAAGAAAAGTGGCAGGAGTGGATAGGGTATAAGCATACAATGGGATACACAGAAGTGATGGGAGTATAATATATTATTGTATGATGTTGTGCAGTATTGTATGGTAATGTGTGGCAATTTACTTTCCGCATAATATGATATGGTACAGGGTAAAATAATAAACCAGAAACAATTCAGGTAGAAGGGAGAGGAGGAGAAAAGTAGATAATAAAGAGGGAATATGAAAGTTGGAGATATATTAGAAGGGAAAGGTCGGGGAGGGGATTTGGGATATTTTATATGTGTAGCACTACCCCCAGAGGAGCTGCTGGTTGTTTCGGGTGGCACATTTGCCTCATGGCTCCCCCGAATTCCTAGGGGTGAATGATGCGTATTGCATTTGGAAGAAGTAAAGGAATGTCCGCAACAGGTGCTCTTTGCTGTGCTTTTTATTACCCAGCCGGGTAAAAACAATAAACATGTGGTGAGGAAAGTAAAGTTGAAGAAGAAAGGAGAACAGCAGATTCAGGTGTGATGGTAGGGAAACAGTCCTGCTCCCAAGCGTAACACTTTCTGCGCCACTCCTATGTGAGTGGGTTCAGCGTACCTGGACAGGCCTCTCTCACTGACCCGACAGCCGGAGTATCACTCGAACATTTGTAGGATAAAGTCCCTGCCACAGACCCTCCTTGGTGAACTTGTCTCTGCTACAGACAGGGGCGGACTGACAACTCATGGGCCCCCCGGGCAATAGGAGATTATGGGGCCCCCGGGCAATAGGAGATTATGGGGCCCCGGGCAATAGATTATGGGGCCACACAGTATACACAGACGCACAGTATACATACACACAGAATACACATACACACACTAAAAAGGTACTGGAGAGGCGGGGCAGCTTTAATCTTGTTTTTTTTTTTAAACACAGATTTTTACATACTATCCCTGGTTTTACTGAGGCTGGCAACCCTGATGGGGCCCCCTAGTGGCATGGGGCCCTCTGGCAGTGCCTACGTTTCCGAATGGTCAGTCCGCCCCTGGCCATAGACCCTCCTTGGTGAACTTCAGAGAGACACCTCTGCCACAGGCCCTCTCTGATTTGTAGTTACAGAGATAATCCTCCTTAGATGAATTACGCCTGGATCTCCTTCAACTTTTCGCCCAGGTACCGACTGACAGGTGATCAATCCTTCAGTGTCTGGCTACCTTGATCCCCGGTGGTTTGTCAAGGCCCTTTTGGACCGCCAGCCTCTCAATGGTGCTCCTCAGACAGACTCCTCACCGAACAGCAATACAGCTTGGGATCCTCAAAGGTGGGAACCCAGTCGCTCGCTGGGTCTCCGTCGCTGTTCAGATGCTCCGGGCCAACATGGTCCTGTAACCAGGAACACTGCATGGCATGCACGCCCCGGGCCAGGTAGGCCATAACGCCGGGGCGCCGTGATGTGGTCACCCTAAAGGTGGGTGCCACACTCGAAGAAGAAGACCCAGAACCAATGGCCTCATAAATACCCCTCCTCAGCATGCACAGCGAGGCCAAACCCTCCTGATTGGCTGCTGGGAAAGAGCACCCAAACCTTGACTCCACTGCTGTCACCTGCAGCACCAGGGCTGGAAGAACACCCCAGTGCAACAGAATAAGCCTACAGCACAGCCAAGCTGAGACAGAGACCCTGTTTTGCACATAACAATTTGGATCAGAGTTTAACTACACTCTGATCTCCCTCTAAATCTAACTAGCACCGGTACTATAAAGTACCCAGGCGCTACATATAATATATCTATATTAATAATTATCTTTTTTGATACGTTATGTACTAAGCAATAATGATATGTTTACATGGAAAACTAATAAAGATAAATATATATATATATATATATATATAAAAATATTAGCAAACAATTTTTAGACAGTATTTTATTCCAAAAGCATTTTATTCAAATAAATTTGATTAAAAAAAAAAATCGAAAAAATCAGATTTAAATCCAAAAAATCTGATTTAAATAAAAAAAATACAGATTTTTTTACATTTTGTTTAAAAAAAACATTGATTTTTATCCACCCCGCTTCACACACTTATATTTAGAACCAGCTTTTAAGTGATTAAAAGTTTCAAAATGTAAAATAGGGTAGTGTACTTACCAACAAGAAATTCCTTTGGTAAGAACAAAGTGGGAGTTAGGCTGGGTTCACACTATTGGGAATTGGATGCCGGTTTCATTGCATCCAATTTGCATGTCAGGAGATTGTGACTGGCTCTCTATGGAGCTGGTTCACACATCTCCGGAGCGGCTATTGAGTGAATTGTACAGGAGTCCTGTGCATCCTCTGGTCTGTTTCAGGTCCAAAATCTGCCAAAAATTTCTGAACCGGTGAACAGGGACGTACCAGACCTCCTGCTGTGAGCCACTCCATGCAGCAGGGTGAACCCAGTCCAAAAGTCTGATATTATAGATACTTTACTGGCTGTATGTTTGCATGAGAATGCCATATTAATATATACCAGAACTGGTTTGAACAATTGAAAACATACAAGTGTTCTTTAACTTTTTGAGAAAACAGATAAAGCTCCAGATAGGAGCCCAAGAGTTTAAGTTTACTTTTCTGAAACCAGTTTAGTGGCAATTGAGGCACACCTTTAAAAAAAATAAACAGTTGGAATTCAAAACATGTACGTTTCTATTACCATTTGATTTAATTTCCTCATACTTGTACCGAAATGAAACAAAGTACATAAAATAAGTTATTGTACAAAGTAACTTTGCTAATATAAAATCTTTTCATAAACATGTATGTTTGAATGGGCATTTTCTTTATAAACATTGTGATTCATAGTATTTAAAGTACTGTGCACAGCCCAATGTCTCTCTTTTCCTGCTCCTCAGAGGGCTGTAAAGTCCAGACCAAACCACTTGTTTAAATATGACAGACTTCTAAGGCCCTGTACACACGGATGGTCCATTCGATGAGAACGGTCCGAAGGGTTAACCGATGAAGCTGACTGATGGTCTGGTGTGCCTACACACCATCAGTTAAAAAAACGATCAAGTCCAACGTGATGACGTAAATCACAACGACGTGCTGAGAAAAATGTAGTTCAATGCTTCCAAGCATGCGTCGACTTGATTCTGAGCATGCGTGGGTTTTGAACCGATGCTTTTGCGTACTAACCGTCAGTTTTGACTGATCGGTTAGGCGTCCATCGGTTCAATTTTAAAGCAAGTTCTACATTTTTAGACCAAAGGATAACAGACCGATGGGGCCCACACACGATCGGTTTGGACCGATGAAACTGAACTTCAGTTTGTTTTCATCGGTTTTGTCCGATCGTGTGTACAGGACCTAAGAAAGTCAGGCATGTGATGGAGGCTGTGGTTGTAAAGGTAAAAGTCTTTTTTTTTTACCTTAACCACTTAAGGACCGCCTCATGTACATATACGTCAGCAGAATGGCACAGGCAGGCACATCAACGTATATATACGTGCCCTGCTTGACGTGGGTCGGGGGTCCGATCGGGACCCCCCCGGTACATGCGGCGGTCCCCGTGGCTTCAGGAGTGATCCGGGACAACGGCGCGGCTATTCGTTTATAGCCGCTCCGTCGCGATCGCTCCCCGGAGCTGAAGAACGGGGAGAGCCGTGTGTAAACACGGCTTCCCCGTGCTTCACTGTGTCGGCGCATCGATCGCGTCATCCTATTTATAGGGAAGACACGATCGATGACGTCATTCCTACAGCCAGACCCCCCTACACTAGTAAACACACACAAAGTAAACCCTAACTCCTACAGCGCCCCCTGTGTTTAACTCCCAAACTGCAACTGTCATTTTCACAATAAACAATGCAATTTAAATGCATTTTTTGCTGTGAAAATGACAATTGTCCCAAAAATGTGTCAAAATTGTCCAAAGTGTCCGCCATAATGTCGCAGTCACGAAAAAAATCGCTGATCGCCGCCATTAGTAGTAAAAAAAAATGCAAAAAAACTATCCCCTATTTTGTAAACACTATAAATTTTGCGCAAACCAACTGATAAACGATTATTGCAATTTTTTTTACCAAAAATAGGTAGAAGAATACGTATCGGCCTAAACTGAGGAAAACAAAAATTATATATGTTTTTGGGGGATATTTATTATAGCAAAAAGTAAAAAATATTTTTTACAAAATTGTCGCTCTATTTTTGTTTATAGCGCAAAAAATAAAAACCGCAGAGGTGATCAAATACCACCAAAAGAAAGCTCTATTTGTAGGGAAAAAAAGACGCCAATTTTGTTTGGGAGCCACGTCGCACGACCGCGCAATTGTCTGTTAAAGCGACGCAGTCCCGAACTGTAAAAACCCCTTGGGTCTTTAGGCAGCATTTTGGTCCGGGGCTTAAGTGGTTAAAGGGGTCGTAAAGGTTCGTCTTTTATTTTCTAAATTGGTTCCTTTAAGCTAGTGCATTGTTGGTTCACTTACCTTTTCCTTCGATTTCCCTTCTAAATGTTTTTTTAATTTCTCACTTCCTGTTTCTCCTTAGTAAGCTTTCCACCATCATCCGAGTGGTGGAAAGTCATTTAGAACAGCTTAATGAACACCTTACTGAGGAGGATCAGGAGGTGAGAAATCCAGACAAAGAAAACAAAGAAAAAAAAACATTTAGAAGGGAAATCGAAGGAAAAAGTTAGTGAACCAACAATGCACTAGCTTAAAGTAACCTATTTAGAAAATAAAAAACGAACCTTTACAACCCCTTTAATGCATTCTCTGTATCTTGATCCAGTGCTGTGCCCAACGCTGTATCCTGGCCCGGGCTTAGGGCAGCACTTTGCAGTGGGCAGCACGGAAAGAGTCAGTTAGTGTAACGCAAGCTGCTTCTAATTTTGGCTGTTCTATCATCCTGAACCACACACCTTCCTCACTGTGCTATATGTTTTCTGCTGCACCATTGGCATGGTTATATCTAATTAGTCCTCTCCATAAATTTGTGCTTAAAGTAGAACAGATAGTGAGAGCAAATCTATGCAAATTAAGGGAAACCATTACTAGATCCTGCTTACGGACCATGGTACCATTCAAGACATATGTACAGTCGGGTGGAAGGACTTCACTTGGGGAAACAGGCAATGGAACCTCAATTGGGGACTCAGAAATTGAAACTTCAGTTGGGGACGCAGTAATCAGAACTTCAGTTGGGGACACAGAAACTTCAGTTGGGGACACAGGAGCCGAAACTTCAACTTGGAAGGTAGGTACAGCAAGCTGAAGAACAGGTGCATCAGACTGGACAGTAGTCACTGAAATGTCAAACTGGGGCAAAGGAACTTCAAGCTGCATAGCAGGAAGGCTCCCAATAGTACCCACCTGAAGAACCTTTGGCTGAGGTGGGCGAGTTGGGCAGAGAGATGTAAAGTGCCCTTTTACACCACAGTAAAAACAAAGTACATAGCCTCTCCCTGCTCTCTTTCTACCTTAGATACCTTATACCGGATGGCCCCGATCTCCATGGGTACCACATCTTCCAAGGTAGGTGAAAACAAAGTCCATAGCCTCTCCCTGCTCTCTTTCTACCTTAGATAGCTTGGACCGGATGGCCCCGATCTCCATGGGTACCACATCTTCCAAGGTAGGTGTGCATACACAGGAGCGTCAAGGCTTTGTGGTGTTAGAGCTTCATGGCTGGGCACATACAGGGCTTCATAGCTTGACACATGCTGGGCTGGCTTGGTGTTGTGTCTGTACAGAATATTTCTGTCCCTGGATACCTGTAGGCCCCGTGAACAGAGAGCAGATTTGGGAGCACTGGTTTTCTTGGAAACAGGAATGTGAGAGTCCAGAGCAAACATGAAGGTTTCCCAGCTGTCTAAGACTAGACTCTTTTCCTGCAACAGCTGATGAGCCCATGATTTGATTTCCCCTGCTCATGATGGAATCGTGAACCGTAACATAGTCTGTGGCAAAGGTCCGAGGTTTACTGACACGGTCTCACTACTTTACACTACACTGAAACTATCTGAGCTGTCCCTACTCTACACTAATGTATGTATAAATGACACGGTTTCACTACACTACAGTGAAACTATCTGAGCTGTCCCTACTCTAGCTGCACACTATGCAAAGCTGAATGATGGTCCTCCTCACTACACTAACACTATTCCTAGACTGACACTAAACTAATATTCTACACTGACAATTGAAGCAAAATAGCACAGTATAGCACACTAACTAATAGCACCGAACAGAGCCCTGTTCTATCTCTCTCCACGCCAAAATCACACTGATAATGGCTGCAATTGCAAGAATACTTTTAAACTGTGGGGCAGGAATGAGCCATTATTGGATAAAGTCATGATGACAGTGTCCAATCATTACTCTGACAGTGCTCTGTGTCCTGATTGGCTAAAGCTTTCACTGCTTCAGCCAATCAGGTCTTGCAATGCTCTGTTCAGCTCCGCAATGCATTGTGGTGGGTTTGGGGAGGGCGAACAAACGGTCGAACATCCCAGAAGTTTGGCTGTTTACCGAATGACCAAACAACGAAAGTTCAGCCTGAACTTATGCTCGAGTTGAACAGTTCTACCATCCCTAGTCTTTACTAGAAACATCCTTACAAGCAGGTTGGATTCAGTGAATTCTGGAGACTTGACTGCAACTTTGCAGAAAAAGTTTGGGAACTCTATGCTTTTTCAAAGTGCTCCAAAACAGCTGCTCAACAACACTGGCAGAAAGTGTTGGGTTCTCCCTGCTCAACCAACTAAAGTAGTGTTATACCCCTTTTGGTTGCCATAAATCTGCCAAGAAAGGAGTTTACTAATTTCTTGGTAAAAGTTGGACACCCTTTTAAGCCAATCGCCGATTGATGTATGTATACATACATGTCCTAACAGCAAGTGGTTATTACAAGATCTTGATTTTGGTTCCCTTTTTTTCAGCTGGTGATCAGCTGTTTTGTAAAAGTGATCCACTTTTACAGTGCTGTAAAATGCTACCCCCTCCCTCTTGCTACCAAAAATAATGGTTCCAAGGCTCCACAGAGGAACAGAAATTGCTGGGATGACTTCCCACAAAGGAGATAGAGGACTAACTTTCCCCAATCTCCTCCATTATTATTCAACCCCAAATCAATGATGAATTTGTCACCTCCAGTTTCAAAACTGTAATTCCATAGCTGTAACAGCCAGGAAAGCAGCTAATAGCTGCTTTGGAAAGCAGGGGAGTCGTCAGGGGTCTCACAGATCCCTGATGTCTTCATAAAGAGGATCTGACACTGCCCAAAGCTATCACAATGGGCCTTGTTAGCTAGCTTGTGATAGCAATGATGTTAAATGAAGGGAAAAAAAATGCATAAAAAAAATAATAATGCAAAAAAATTAAATCACTGCCATACCACCCCCAGCCACACATACATGGAAATGTAAACACAGTGTAGGTCTGGCTCACGTAATCAAACAGATTGCACCACACATGTGAGGTATTCCCTCAAACATTTGAGTGAGAGCAATAATTCTAGGGCCATAATTCACAATTAACACTAAACTGATAATCGGTAAAGGTTTTTAATGCATCATCGCCTATGGACAATTTTAGATATCATTGCTTGTTGCCATTTAGTGGGCGTGCGCAATTTTGATCTTCGACACGTTTGAGTATTTATTTATTCAATGCAATATCATATTTTATATTTTACCATAAATTGGATATTATATTGTGTTTATGAGAACTAAAATTAATTTAAGTGTATTTTTTCCTGAAGGCTCTTTGCAAATTGCACAAATATCTTGTGACGTAAAAAATTGCAACAGCCACCATTTTATTCTCCAGGGCCTCGGTTTAAAAAAATATATGTTGGGGGTTCTAAGGAATTCTAGTAAAAATTGCTGATTCTAACATATATGTGATCTTTTTTTAATTGCCCTGGACAGCTAGTGGGTAAAGGATAGGTCCACTAAAAGGTGATACATGATCTATAGGTGGAGCTTGGTTAACTTAAAGGGGTTGTAAAGGTAAAATAAAATTTCCCTAAATAGCTTCCTTTACCTTAGTGCAGTGCTCCTTTATTTACCTCATCCTTCAATTTTGCTTTTAAATGCCCTTATTTCTTCTGAGAAATCCTCACTTCCTGTTCTTCTGTCTGTAACTACACACCGTAATGCAAGGCTTGCTTCCTGGTTTGGAGAAAGCCTCTTGAGGGGGAGGGGGCGAGCAGGAGTGTCAGGACACTCTCTACTTTGCAAATAGAGAAAGGAGCTGTGTGTTAGTGGGCGTCCTGACACTCCTACTCGCCCCCTCCCCCCTCAAGAGGCTTTCTCCACACCAGGGAGAAAGCCTCGCATTACGGTGTGTAGTTACAGACAGAAGACCAGGAAGTGAGAATTTCTCAGAAAAATTAAGGACATTTAAAACCAAAATCGAAGGATGAGGTAAGTGAAGGAGGACTGCACTAAGGTAAAGGAAGCTATTTAGGGAAACATTTTTACCTTTACAACCCCTTTAACTCTTGGGTTTCATAAATCCTGGATACTCCAACAGTGAGCAACTTCTTGCACAATTCCTGACTCTATTCTTGCGTTCTAGCACTTCCTATTGCATTCTGCATAAATAAATACAGAGGGTTCAGCAGGGATAGTGGGAATCTGTCTTAATAGCAACAGCAGGTGTGTGTAGACCCAATACCTCAAGCCTAGATCTTTCAGCAATAAAGACAATAAAATAAAATGTCCATTTTGTTAGCTGTGACTAAAAACGCTGTGCGTTTTTCATTACCTATATACAGTATTAAATGCATTAAGAACAAACCCAACCACCACAGCCTAATTTTGAATAAACTTAAAGCGGAGTTCCACCCAAAAGTGGAACTTCCGCTTAATCCACTCCTCGCCCCCTTACATGCCATATTTGGCATGTAATTTTTTTTGGGGGGGAGTGGGGGCTTCAGAAGGAGTGGGACTTCCTGTCCCACTTCCTCCTTTCGCCAAGGGGCTGCTAAGGCGAATAGCTTAATCGCCTTTCTGCAGCCCCTCCCTGTAGGCAATCGCCTGGGACACGTGTCAGGTCCCAGACGATCGCCTGTCCAATTGCATGGTGCGGCGCCTCTCACGCATTCACAGTGGCGCTCATGCATGCGCAGTGGGTGCCCGGCCGTGAAGCCAAAAGCTGTCAAGGCCGGGTGCCCACACTTGGAATGAAGAAGCCGGCCGGAGAGGGGGGGAAAGGAGCGGAGCCCCGGTTGGCGCGTCGCTGGAACATGGAGCAGGTGAGTGTCTGTTTATTAAAAGCCAGCAGCTACACTTTTTGTAGCTGCTGACTTTTAATAAACATAAAAACTGACTGGAACACCTCTTTAAGAAAATATTCAATGTATTCTCAATTTCCTCCTTTTGTATAAAATCCTCAAATGTAGAGATTATGTGCCCAAGATTTTCTGGATAATTAACTTAGAATGTTTATGTATTCTATAGTGATGTACTGTATCATGACATTTAAATATCAAGTTCCTGCATGTTTTAAATATACAGTGAGGAAAATAAGTATTTGAACACCCTGCTATTTTGCAAGTTCTCCCACTTGGAAATCATGGAGGGGTCTGAAATTGTTATCGTAGGTGCATGTCCACTGTGAGAGACATAATCAAAAAAAAAAATCCAGAAATCACAATGTATGATTTTTTTAACTATTTATTTGTATGATACAGCTGCAAATAAGTATTTGAACACCTGAGAAAATCAATGTTAATATTTGGTACAGTAGCCTTTGTTTGCAATTACAGAGGTCAAACGTTTCTTGTAGTTTTTCACCAGGTTTGCACACACTGGAGGAGGGATTTTGGCCCACTCCTCCACACAGATCTTCTCTAGATCAGTCAGGTTTCTGGGCTGTCGCTGAGAAACACGGAGTTTGAGCTCCCTCCAAAGATTCTCTATTGGGTTTAGGTCTGGAGACTGGCTAGGCCACGCCAGAACCTTCATATGCTTCTTACAGAGCCACTCCTTGGTTATCCTGGCTGTGTGCTTCGGGTCATTGTCATGTTGGAAGACCCAGCCTCGACCCATCTTCAAAGCTCTAACTGAGGGAAGGAGGTTGTTGCCCAAAATCTCACAATACATGGCCCCGGTCATCCTCTCCTTAATACAGTGCAGTCGCCCTGTCCCATGTGCAGAAAAACACCCCCAAAGCATGATGCTACCACCCCCATGCTTCACAGTAGGGATGGTGTTCTTGGGATGGTACTCATCATTCTTCTTCCTCCAAACACGGTTAGTGGAATTATGACCAAAAAGTTCTATTTTGGTCTCATCTGACCACATGACTTTCTCCCATGACTCCTCTGGATCATCCAAATGGTCATTGGGAAACTTAAGACGGGCCTTGACATGTGCTGGTTTAAGCAGGGAAACCTTCCGTGCCATGCATGATTTCAAACCATGACGTCTTAGTGTGTTACCAACAGTACCAGTGGAAACGGTGGTCCCAGCTCTTTTCAGGTCATTGACCAGCTCCTCCCGTGTAGTCCTGGGCTGATTTCTCACCTTTCTTAGGATCATTGAGACCCCACGAGGTGAGATTTTGCATGGAGCCCCAGTCCGAGGGAGATTGACAGTCATGTTTAGCTTCTTCCATTTTCTAATGATTGCTCCAACAGTGGACCTTTTTTCACCAAGCTGCTTGGCAATTTCCCCGTAGCCCTTTCCAGCCTTGTGGAGGTGTACAATTTTGTCTCTAGTGTCTTTGGACAGCTCTTTTGTCTTGGCCATGTTAGTAGTTGGATTCTTACTGATTGTATGGGGTGGACAGGTGTCTTTATGCAGCTAATGACCTCAAACAGGTGCATCTAATTTAGGATAATAAATGGAGTGGAGGTGGACATTTTAAAGGCAGACTAACAGGTCTTTGAGGGTCAGAATTCTAGCTGATAGACAGGTGTTCAAATACTTATTTGCAGCTGTATCATACAAATAAATAGTTAAAAAATCATAAATTGTGATTTCTGGAATTTTTTCTTTTGATTATGTCTCTCACAGTGGACATGCACCTACGATGACAATTTCAGACCCCTCCATGATTTCCAAGTGGGAGAACTTGCAAAATAGCAGGGTGTTCAAATACTTATTTTCCTCACTGTAAATACAGTATTAGTAGTATTTTTTGTATTCCCACGGTAACTGTGATGGTGCAAAGGTCAACTGTGCTACATTCTCCATTGCGGATATTCAGGAGTTGAGTTCTCAAACTCATTTCCTCACCACTGTTTAGTCCTCCTTGACATGAGCTCCGAAGGCTTATACAGACCACCAGGTTAAATATTCCATATATTCCATATTTCCTATGACAGCAACAGAGAACGGACCAAGAGATTGCTGCCTAATAATTTTAACTGATAAACAGTCCCATAGCTATATCTCTTTCCTAAACTGCCAGGAGCAGGAGGCCCAGCAGGAAATATTAAGATTTTGTTTTGCTAACTATTGCTTTTAATAAACCACAAGAAAAAAACAAAAAGTGTTACAAAAAAGTGTGTAAAAACAATAAATAGAGAGCAACAAAAAAGTGTCCAACATATATTTTAGTAGCGCTTTTGTTCGTGTTGAAATGAACAAACTTCTTTATGTCATAATCTTCATAAAGGAAGTAATTAGAAAGTCAGATGAGAGAGACGTGCTCAGAGAGATGTAGATCATTAGTGACAGCGATGTAAGAGTCTTCTTTACACTCCACCTTTCACCCATATATCACCTCGTGACCACAGGAAACCCCTCTCGGGGATGCACTTACCACAAGGATAAGTATAAATTGCCTTGAAATCCAAGAAACCTTCCTTCTCCCTTTTGAACCTCCTTAGACCGTCATACAGGGCACATAAATAGATGGGATCCAATGGGCTCATGTAAACAACAACAAAATGCAGACCATAGTATAATATTGTCTTAAATGTTATTGTTCCACAAGTGCCCCCCCCTCTAAATATATACGTACTTTGTACAGATTTTAATAAAGCAGAATAAGTGCGTAAGTATAATGATTGTTTTCCAACAGGTGTAAATACCGTTCGGGTCAGCCATCTGTATGGATACAGGACTTCGGAGTATCGCTCTGTGAAACGCGAACGTCACTTCCTGGTTCAGCATGGAGACCACGACCCTGACGCGTTTCATCACTTCCGGACTTCGTCTGAGGGCGTGGTCTCATCACGCTGAACACCAGATTAGATATGCAAGGGCATGTCACGCCTCCCGGCCGGAGACCAATCGAAACTGGCGTGACATGCCCTCGCATATTTAACCTGGTGTTCAGCATGATGAGACCACGCCCTCAGACGAAGTCCGGAAGTGACGAAACACGTCAGGGTCGTGGTCTCCACGCTGAACCAGGAAGTGACGTTTGCGTTTCACAGAGCGATACCCGGAAGTCCTGTATCCATACAGATGGTTGACCCGAACGGTATTTACACCTGTTGGAAAACAATCATTATACTTACGCACTTATTCTGCTTTATTAAAATCTGTACAAAGTACGTATATATTGAGAGGGGTGCACTTGTGGAACAAATAAATTTAAGACAATATTATACTATGGTCTGCATTTTGTTGTTGTTTACATGAGCCCATCGGATCCCATCTATTTATGTGCCCTGTATGACGGTCTAAGGAGGTTCAAAAGGGAGAAGGAAGGTTGCTTGGATTTCAAGGCAATTTATACTTATACTTGTGGTAAGTGCATCCCCGAGAGGGGTTTCCTGTGGTCACGAGGTGATATATGGGTGAATGATGGAGTGTAAAGTAGACTCTTACATCGCTGTCACTAATGATCTACATCTCTCTGAGCACGTCTCTCTCATCTGACTTTCTATTTACTTTCTTTATGAAGATTATGACATAAAGAAGTTTGTTCATTTCAACACGAACAAAAGCGCTACTAATATATATTTTGGACAGTTTTTTGTTACTCTCTATTTATTGTTTTTACACATATCTTTTTAACTTCAGTGGCTGCTAATTATTGGTGATTTATGGTATTTCCCTTTATCACATTGATTTAATCATTTGTATCTGGTTCCTCACACTAACCTTAATCCCCTGAGCACTGAGCTGTGCTAAGAGAGGAGGGCAGGTCTAGCATTTTTACATACTTACAAAAAAAGTGCTGTACTTCTTTAAATTATGATAAATGCAGGAGGCGTCCCACACTTTTTCCAGGCAGGACTTTCAGGCCCGGTACACACGGTCGTTCCAAAACGATGAGAATGGTCCGACAGACCATTTTCATCGGTTCACCGCTGAAGTGGCCTGATGGTCTGATGTGCATACACACCAACGTTCCAAAAACCGATCGGGTCAGAACGCGGTGACGTCAAACACATGACGTGCTGAATTAAAGAAGTTCAATGCTTCCAAGCATGCGTCGACTTGATTCTGAGCATGCGCGGGTTTTGAACCGATGCTTTTCTGTACTAACCATCGGTTTGGACCAATCGGTCAGCGGTCCATCAGTTCGGTTTTGAAGCATGTTTTAAAAATTTGGACCGAAGGAAAACAGACCGATGGGCCATACACACGGTCGGTTTGGAACGATCGTGTGTACGCACATCAGACCATCAGGCCACTTCAGCGGTGAACCGATGAAAATGGTCCGTCGGACCATTCTCATCAGTTTTGTCCGACCGTGTGTACGCGGCCTTAGGCTGGGTTAACACCATCACCGCATGTGGCTCCCAGCAGGTGTCCGGTGCATCCTGGTTCATTTTCCAAAAATTCAGGCTGAAATCAGACCTGCAACGGACCAAAAGACGCACAGGGCTACTGTACACATTCACATCTGAGCCACAGCAGAGATATGTGAACCGGCTCCATAGAGAGCTGGTCAAAATCTCCTGCTATTGCGAATTGGATGAGGGGATCTGCAACCAATTCACAATGGTGTGAACCCAGCCTAAGTTTGCCTAAAATAAAAACATCAGCGTAAGATACATTACTTGCTTTAGTGAGATGTGTCGCTTGTGCTGCTCTACTCTCCGTTCACCAAGATCTTCTCCCTCCATTGCCCCCCACAGCCATAGGGCTTGATTTACTAAAGGGAAATATACTGTGCCCTTTGCAAGTGCAGTTGTTCCAGATTTTAGTAAATGAGGAGAAGCTTCACTGTGCAAAGAATACCCAATCTCATGGAAGGAAAATACAAAAAATAAACATTTTGTTGGCACATGATTAGATGATGGAAGTCAGCAAAGCTTTCCTTCATTTACTAAGCCCAGGAGCAACTGCACTTGTAAAGTGCACAGTCTATTTGCATTTAGTAAGTAAACCCCATAATCTTATGGGTGTAGCCGGGGGTTAATAGAACAAGGGGGTTGTGACAGGGTTATTTCAGAGTGCCCGACTATGCCCACCCTTTCCGCTCAGCTGCTCCATTAATAGAAGCCAGTACTAAAGCTTCCATAAATTAAACAGAATCTATGAGTGGAGGAAGGGTGGATGATTGATAGATCTGTCTGCTCCATTAATAGATTGTGTTTCATTCATTCACAAGGTTTAAGAGATCACTGGTAGCTACAGTGCATCCGGAAAGTATTCACAACGCTTCACTTTTTCCACATTTTGTTATGTTACAAACTTATTCCAAAATGGATTAAATGCATTATTTTCTCCCCCCCCCAGATCACGAGTAGTAATAGTACACCTACTACTTGCAGCAAAACAGAACATCACCAAACTCTGGAAAACCTCTGATTCCCCATCCATCTCTAACACAATCGCAGATTTAAACCTCCAGTGCGAAATGGAGAGACTGGTTGCTAGAAAGAACTTGAACACGGAAAAGTTTCTATATAAATGGTCATCCTGGCTCACACATTCCAATTGCACTGTAATTGTCTGATGCTCTACTTAAACCACGACATCCTCCCATTTCCATGCTCTGACACAGCAAGTATGCTTACCTAGCTGGTGCCCCCTTCTTCCTTCCCCTTCCCTGATTCCCCCCACCTGGAGTTAAACATGTTTTATACAATCATTGTCTTATCTTTATTCTGTTCATTTAGTAAGACTGACTATGTTTAATTGATACTGCTTTCCTCTTTGCTGGTTCCACTTGCTCCAGTTGGAACTTCTGACGAGATGTACCACATATGTATCTTGTTTACTTTATTGAAAACATTAATAAAGACATATTGAATTAAATGCATTATTTTCCTCAAAATTCTACAAACTATACCCCATAATGTTTGTTTGAAATCTCTGCAAATTTATAAAAAATAAAATAAATAAATCACATAAGTATTCATAGCCTTTGTTCAATACTTGGTTGAAGCACCTTTGGCACTAATTACAGCCTCAAGTTTTTTTGAAATATGATGCTACAAGCTTGGCACACCTATTTTTGGGCAGTGTCTCCCAATCTTATTTGCAGGACCTCTCATGCTCCATCAGGTTGGATGGGGAGCGTCGGTGCACAGCCATTTTCAGATCTCTCCAGAGATGTTCAATCGGGTTAAGATCTGGACTCTGGCTGGGCCACTCAAGGACATTCACAGAGTTGTCCTGAATCCACTCCTTTGTTATCATGGCTGTGTGCTTAGGGTCGTTGTCCTGTTCGAAGATGAACCTTCGCCCCAGTCTGTGGTCCAGAGTGCTCTGAAGCAGGTTTTCATCAAGGATGTCTCTGTGCATTACTACATTCATCTTTTGCTCAATCCTGACTAGTCTCCCAGTTCCTGCCACTAAAAAACATCCCAACAGCATGCTGCTGCCACCACCATGCTTCACTGTATGGATGGTATTGCCAGGTGATGAGTGGTGATTGGTTTCATCCAGACATTATGCTTGCCATTCAGGCCAAAGAGTTCAATCTTTGTTTTATCAGACCAGAGAATTTGTTTCTTATAGTCTGAGAGTCCTTCAGTTGCCTCGTGGCAAACTCCAGGCGGGCTGTCATGTGCCTTTTACTGAGGAGTGGCTTCCATCTGGCCACTCTACCATACGGGCCTGATTGGTGGAATGCTGTAGAGATAGTTGTTCTTCTGGAAGGTTATCCTCTCTTGACAGTGAAACTTCTTAAATTTATGAATGATGAAGGCCACTGTGCTATATGGGACCTTCAATACTGCAAAAATGTTTCTGTTTCCTTCCCCAGATCTCTGCCTCAATACAATCCTGTCTCTTAGGTCTACAGACAATTCCTTGGACTTCATGGCTTGGTTTGTGCTCTGACATGCACTGTTAACTGTCAGATCTAATACAGACAGGTGTGTGCCTTTCCAAATCATGTACAATCAACTGAATTTACCACAGGTGGACTCCAATCAAGTTGAATCAAGGATGATTAGTGGAAACAGGATGCATCTGAGCTCAATTTTGAGGGTCATAGCAAAGACTGTGAATACTTATGTACATGTGAATGTTTTGGTTTTTATTTTTAATAAATTTGAAAAGATTTCAAACAAATTTCTTTCACGTTGCCATTATGGAGTATTGTTTGTAGAATTTTAAGGAAAATAATGAATTGAATCCATTTTGGAATAAGGCTGTAACATAACAAATTGTGGAAAAAGTGTAGCGCTGTTAATACTTTCCGGATGCACTTTATGCTACTAGTGTTACTATGTGAACCTTGTATTTGTTCTTTCAACTTCTGTATTAGGGATGTTGCACATAGCCCACAAACCTTTACTTCTTTACATGTTATCTATTAGCAGATCTCAACTCATCAGCAGATCTGTTCTTCACTTGCAAAAGAGCGACATGTACAACTACACCTCTTGCCTTCCGCTCTACTCCCCCCACCTATATTTTTTAATGATCTCATCAGATTGTCATAATGATTAAGAGACAATCTCTTTTTTTTTTAAAACACAACCTTAACAACCTTATTTTATTTTACTGTCTTCCCTAAACAGAGACAGGTAATGCACGCATTATAAAAACACTATTTTGTTTTAAATCATCATTTTATCATATCTAGAAAAAACAGTCTACTTTACAATACCTCTAACTAACCTTCTAATTATTATATTACATATCATGCAATAACATTGTCCTTCATGGTTAGCAGGTTTCATTGCCATGTGATATGTTTCAAAGGCTAATGCCGCGTACACACCATCACTTTATGTGATGAAAAAAAATGACGTTTTTAAAAACGTCACTTTAATTGACTGTGTGTGGGGGAAAACGTCGTTTTATGTCTTGTAAAAAACGACCAAAAAAAATTGAAGCATGCTTCAATTTTATGTGTCGTTTTTCAAAAGTGCACTTTTTACTTCACAGAAATTGACCGTGTGTAGCAAAAAACGTCGTTTTCTAAGACGTTTTTTCATCCACGCATGCCCAGAAGCTACTTATGAAGCAAGCTTCAATGGTAAAACGTAGTGGAACGTAACCTCACTTTGCAAGATCATTGTGAGAAAACGATGGTGTGTAGGCAACTTCGTCTTTGAAAATTGAAGTTTCAAAAACGTCATTTTTTACTTCACAGAAAGTGTCGTTTTTTTTCATCACATAAAGTGATGGTGTGTACGCGGCATGAGGGTTAATGTGTTTTAATGATAATCCTCCATTTCAGCAAAACAAATAATTAGTGTGAACCTCCAAAGTCCATAAAATCAAACAGCAGTGAAATTAACAAACATAGCTCACATTAACATATGATATGCAATAAAAACAATATATCCATAATTAATACATTTAAATATGGGCAGCACAGTGGCTAAGTGGTTAGCACATCTGCCTGGCAGCACTAGGGTCATTGGTACGCATGAAGTTTGCATGTTCTGCCTGTGTCTGCATTGGTTTTCCCCCACACTCCCAAAGACATGCTGGTAGGTTAATTGGTTCCTGGCTAAATTGGTCCTAGTATGTGTATGTATAAATGTGAGTTAGGGATTAGATTGTAAGCTCCTTGAAGGCAGGGACTGATGTGAATGTTCAATATATACTATATATATAAAGTGGTGCATAAAATGATGGTGCTATATAAGTACCTGTAGTACATAAAATATAATGTCACAGGTACAATATGTTATGATCTCCTCCTCCCAAAGATCCCAAAAGCATCATACAGTAAAGATACAAAAGATGAATGACCACTAAACCTAAGTTGTGCCCCCCCATATACCCTCTCTAACTCAGTGGCTGTGCGTCCAATCATAGCAGAGGACGGGAAGAGAGGACAGTATAAGACATCGAGGAGGAGCATGGAGGACGCCGCTCGCTGACCACCACCATCACCTGCTGCCCCACTGAGACAGGGTAAGTGCCGGGCAGACTGCGGGATGGTGGGGGGCACACACACAGTATTTGATGGCACAGTGGGAGCATTTGATGGCACAGTGGGAGCATTTGATGGCACAGTGGGAGCATTTGATATGGCACAGTAGGAGCATTTGATGTCACAGTGGGAGCTTTTGATGGCACAGTGGGAGCATTTGATGGGCACAGTGAGAGCATTTGATGGGCACAGTGGCAGCATTTGATGGGCACAGTGGTGGCAATTGATGGGCATAGTGGCTGCTTTTGATGGGCACAGTGACTTTGTTTAATGGGCACAGTGGCGGCAATTGATGGGCACAGTGGCTGTGTTTGATGGCACAGTGGCTGCGCTTGATGGCACAGTGGTGGCGATTGATGGGCACAGTGGCTGCGTTTTGATGGCACATTGGCTGCGTCTGATGGCACAGTGGCGGCAATTGATGGGCACAGTGGCTGCATTCTGATGGTACAGTGGCTGAGTTTGATGGCACAGTAAGATTGCAATTTTTCAGTTTGTTTACGCCCCCCCAAAAAATTGTGAGCACCAGCCGCCGCTGCTCTAACTACATCCTCAAGTAAAACCCTGGGTAAGTGCTCACTATTAGCTTACCAGAGGGTGTGTTTTTTACAGTATTCAAATTATAATAGTCCAACTCCAGGTTCCATATCCCCACTTCAAACCTTTACCGAAGTCTTTCAGCTTATCTTGTGATGTAGAAAAAAGGGGTGGAGATAAGGGCCGTTGCATTGCCCTATTCATCTTATATCGGTATTAAACCAAAAAACAAAAATTTTATATATTATAGATTACCAATCCCTAGATGTGGTGGCTTCATAAAATTTCCTATACTAGAGTGTCTTCATTCTGGTTGAAGTAGTAAAGCAGACAGCTTTGGATAGCAGCAGTGTCAGCCTGGGGAGAGGGTAGTGTTAGATTGACTAGCAGATTTAGATTTGTTTCGTTTTGGGATACATGTGTTCCATAACTCAATCATTGTAAGCACCCCTGTCAGTGTTAAATTGCTTGTCTTAACCTTCAATGCTGCTTTTTCTGGACTTCTTGGTCTGTTAAAGTAAAAAGGAAAACTTATGCAGCCACAGCATCTAAGAATTGGTGAGCTGCAATATGATAAACTTTTTTTTTTGGGCTAAAACTGCTTCAATCTATTTTCTGGGCTCACTTATTTTCTAATAATGCAGATGTGTGATGTTACCATGCTTTGTTCTGCACTTTGTCTCGCTATGTAGGAGGCCATAATTATAGAGTTAGACTTTTGCTGCTTAATTAGAGTTGGGCGAACGGTTTAGACCGAGCAATAGTTCGGCCACAAACATCGCCTGTTCTCCTGTTCGGTGAACAACTGAATTTGCAGGGCATTCAAAGGGTGTTCGCTCCGCCTAATGCATGCTGCACAGTGCATTCGAAGCCCTGATTGGGCAAAGCTTAAATAAAAATAAAAAAACGGTGTGGGGTCTCCCCTAAAATCTATACCAGACCCTTATCTAAACATGCAGCCTGGCAGGCCAAGAAAGGAGAGGGACAAAAGAACCCCCCCCCCGAACCATATAGGGCCACATGCACTCAACATGGGGGGGTGGGTGCTTTGGGGCCCCCTGTTGATGAGGACAGAGGTCACATCCATACAACCCTGGGCTGTGGTTGTGGGGGTCTGCAGGCAGGGAGCTTACCGGAATCTGGAAGCCCCGTTTAACAAGGGGGCCCCCAGATCCCCAGATGTGAATGAGTATGGGGTACAAAGTAGCCCTACCTATTCACCAAAAAAGTATCAAAAAGTAATAAAAACACAGAGACAGTTTTTGCCAATTCCTTTATTAAAAAAAAAACAAAAAAACAATGTCCCCCAATGTACACCCATCATCAATCATGTCATTGCAGCACCGCTGGACTCAAAAAACACTTTGCTGTCAACTAAGGCAAACCGCAGAATGCCTGGGTTGTCGTTTGGCAGTTATTATTATTGGTAAGACGCGTAGCCACCTGGCGTCATCACCTGGTGGCACTGCCCCCTTGTGATGTCACCGTGATCGTGATGATTCATTTACATCAGGGGACACTGTTTCTTTATTTTTAATTAAGGAATTGTCAATACTACCTCCTGTTTTAATTTTTACACTTTTTTGGTGAATGGGTAGGCCATACTCATTCACATGGGGAGGCTGGGATCTGGAGGCCCCCCCTTGTTAAAGGAGGCTTCCAGATTCTGATAATCTCCCTGCCTGCAGACACCCACAACCAAGACTAGACCCATTTACATAAAAGACTTGGCCGATTTATGTAAGATATTATATTATTTTATATGTGTATACATACACACACATACAGTACCATATTGACAAGGCCAAAATTTGTCTAAGCCAACTCAATTTGAACATATCAAAAGGACAGCTGATGACCCTTTGCTATGTAAAGCCTCATACACACGATCGGATTATCCGAGGAAATTGTGTGATGACAGGCTGTTGTCGGAAAAACCGACCATTTGTATGCTCCATCGGACAATCGTTGTCGGATTTTTCACGAACAAATGTGGCATAGCATGCTTTAACCATTTAACCCCCGGACCATTTTGGTGGTTAAAGACCGGGCCACTTTTTGCCATTCGGCACTGTGTCGCTTTAACTGACAATTGCGCAGCCGTGCTTCGTGGCTCCCAAACAAAATTGACGTCCTTTTTTCCCCACAAATAGAGATTTATTTTGGTGGTATTTGATCACCTCTGCGATTTTTATTTTTTGCGCTATAAACAAAAAAACAGCTACAATTTTAAAAAAAAATCTATATTTTTACTTTTTGCTATAATAAATATCCCCCAAAAATATATAATTATTTTTTTCCACAGTTTAGGCTGATACGTATTCTTCTACATATTTTTGGTAAAAAAAAATGCAATAAGCGTTTATTGATTGGTTTGTGCAAAAGTTATAGCTTCTACAAAATAGGGGACTGTTTATGGCATTTTTATTAATAATTTTACTTTACTAGTTATGGCGGCGATCAGCGATTTTTATCATGACTGCGACATTATGGCAGACACATTAGACACGTTTGACACCATTTTGAGACCGTTTTCATTTTTACAGCGATCAGTGCTATAAAAATGCACTGATTACTGTAAAAATTACACTGGCAGTGAATGGGGTTAACCGCCAGGTGGCGCTGCAGGGGTTAAGTGTTCTCTAGAAAGTGATTCTTACTGTTAGGTGCGTGGCTACATGTGACATGTCACTGATGACCGTTCCCTATCACGGGGAATGGTCATCAGTGACAGTGTCACTAGGCAGAATAGGGAAATGCCTTGTTTACAATGACATTCTTCTCTTCTGCTCTTGCCGACCGCAATCGCAGGACTCCCGGGAACATCGAGATCCCAGGACCCGTGGCCGCACTCACGAGGCACGTGGCGGGTGCGCGCCCGCTGGGAGGCAGATTCAAATGGACATATCGGTATGCCAATCTGCCTGCCTGTGCCATTCTGTCGACATAAATAGGCGTGCGGCGGTCGGCAAGTGGCTAAAATTGTCTGCCAACAATTGTGTGTTGTTGGATTTTCCGTCGGACAAAACTCCAAAGTACAAACACGCATGCTCAGAAGCAATGCTCACCATAACACAACATTAGCAGAAGTTGCCCAAAGGGTGGCGCTAAAGAGCTGAAAAACCATGTTGCTTTGTGTTTGTTGGCCGAAAATTCTTTGCCGTTTGCATGCAAGATAATTTCCTGGCCAACGCCCTTCGGACAAAAGTCCTACGCTATGTCTGCTGAAAATCCGATGTGTGTGTATGAGGCTTTAATCTTATGCAAGTCTACCTAGGTATGTGAGGAATGGCCTGTTAATCTAATTGAACATTTCAAAAGGTACATTGTTTACATAATAAAGGAAGATAGAAGACCATAAGTATTTATTGAAGGTAATTAGAGTAATTAGACTTGAGGGGGTATTCATGGAAATGGTGGCTTGTTTACCTGTCTAAACACTAATGTGATTATTGCCAGTAATTACTACTAGAGTCTTTTTATCTTGATTAACAAGAAGAGCAAAACATGTTTTGGGTTAAACTAGCAGAAACCCCTCCCCCAGTGTCAGACTGGTATTTCAAGGGGATGATTCAAGCTGGCAGTCATTCTTTCATTCATTCTCCTTCAAGAGATGAGGGCACAGGTCTAGAATATAGTCTAGGACAAACGGGACTCTGAAGGCTACTGTTCATTGTCATATTTACTTTTGTCATCTATATCAAGTATTGTGAACTTTCTTCTGTGTTGGGAATCAATCAATGCGTTCTCTGGAAGAACCGATTGCTTCTGGAAATGATTTGCATCATCCTAATAGATAATTAATCATCATTATCCCACTACTTCATCACTATATTGGTGCCATTCAAATGACCAGAAGAGCATTCTTAGGACTTATTAACAGAAGTTGGTGGTGACAACAATCCTGTGAGGTGACAGAAGACAGTGAGGACCGAGGAAGGAGGTTTTGAACCCCAGGACCAGGACCTGGAGATTGGAGAAGATTAAAAGAATAGAAAACCTAGAAGTTGGTAAGTGTACCTTGTTCCTTATTCTCTAAAGAGCATTTTTTTCCCCAATGGAGAGAATGTGAATATGTGGCTGTATTAATTGGCGTATAACATGCACAGGCGTATAACACGCACCCTGGCTCGGATTCAGATAGGAAATACGACGGCGTATCTCCTGATACGCCGTCGTATCTCTGAGTCCAGCCGTCGTATCTATGCACCTGATTCAGAGAATCAGTTACGCCTAGATATCCCTAAGACCCGACAGGTGCAAGTGTCTTACACCGTCGTATCTTAGGCTGCAATTTCAGGCTGGCCGCTAGGTGGCGCTTCCGTATGTTTACGCAAGGAATATGCTAATTAGGTAGATACGGCAATTCAGGAACGTACGTCCGCCGGCGAATTTTTTTACGTCATTTACGGTCGGCTTTTTTCGGCGTATAGTTACCCCTGCTATATGAGGCATAGCTAATGTTAAGTATGGCCGTCGTTCCCGCGTCGAGTTTTGAAATTTTTACGTCGTTTGCGTAAGTCGTTCGCGAATACGGCTTTACGTCATTTACATTCACGTCGAATCCAATACGTCCTTGCACACTGGGATATTTTACGGACGGCGCATTCGCCGTTCAAAAAATACGTCAAAAACGCAGGGTCAACTGCAATTTAAATAAAACACGCCCCCTACATCCCCATTTGAGTTAGGCGGCCTTACGCCGCAACACATACGTTACGCCGCCGTAACTAAGGGCGCAAGTTCTTTCTGAATACAGAACTTGCGCCCAAAGTTAGAGCGGTGTAACGTATCGGAGATACGTTACGCCAGCAGAAAGATGTGCGCATCTTTCTGAATCTGGCCCCCTAACTTTAAGAGGAAAGTTTCAGGGAAAAAAAATTCCACAGCCCCCTGTGTATAACACGCAGGCACAGTTTACCCTCTATTTTCAGGGTAAAAAAGTGAGTTTTATACGCCAATAAATACAGTATATAGAAAGTCATTGGTGGCATTATGAGATTCCCCAAGAATATAGAAAGTCATGGGATTTAATGAAATGCTTTTTATCTGATAGTGTCTTTGATAAGAAACTAAAAGAAAAGAAATGTAAGGGTATCATCTTTCAGGGATTATTGTCTTGTTGTACAGAATTAATGGAGGAGATTAAGGGGAAAGAGCTGCTGAACTGGAGGTCGTTCAGATGAGAGGGAGCCCGGGAGACCAGGGGGAGGAGCCGAGTGAGAGCAGGGGGCAGGGCCAGCAGGCACAGGAACTGGAAGGTTACAGGTGAAGATCCTTGGTGGAAGGTAGGAGGGCATTGATTGAATGCCTATTTATGTGTGACAGTGCTGCTTATTATACTGCCTGCTGCATGTATATGGGGACCCTCTGTAGGGTGAACATCTGGGGAAAAGAGGACAGAGAAGGAAAGATAGCACAAGGGGAAAAGAGATATGGGGGGAGGAGTTAGAGAAGCTACACAGAGACAGAGCATAGAAGATGGAGACAGAACAGAAAACACACAAGGGGGGCTCTGCTTTGCTCAGTGGGGGATCTATGAGCTGATCCCTGCTGAGCAGGGTGGGACAGAGCCCGCTCTGCTGTATGGATGGTCAGAGGTCAGACTTTTCTGTCCGTTTACACCCAACTGCGATCTGATCCGATCCACGGAGGGGAATAGATCCTTTCCATTTGTTTTTAGTGGAACGGATTGGATTGGAGATTACACCTGCTGCTCCAAGAGAATAGAGGGTCCAATTGGTTCCACCTGAACAACAGACTAGCGGATCCAATTGGACTTTTCATATAAAATGTGATAGATATAGGAGAGAATAATTATTTTATGTACAGCCAAAGTGCTATTAAAGTAAATGCATTTCATATAAAAAGTCCAATAAAATGGTGCCGTGATATACTTGTGCAGATTCACTGCAAGCTGTTTGCACTGACTTTAGTGTACCATTGCCAAAACAAAGCACACACCATCGGCTTACCAAAAAATGTGACTTTATAAAATTATGAGGTCATGTGTGCTTGTCATCTGGTGGATATTTGTAGCCACTTCACTCAAAAAGCAGCAATGCAGGTATGATGGCTTTTTCCCAAAAGCAGCCTTTCACCACTCCGTCCAGTCCAGTACCGACCACAGGAAACCCTGTATATGCAAAGAATAAAGCACACTATACTGCATTACCAAGCCAAGTTAACAATTTGTCTCTTTATCCTAGTAAAGTTTGCTGTAAGTACATTACATTACTTTAATAAAGCAGCGTTGTCATCCGCACTACCTATCACCCCACTTCATAGTGCGCAACCCGGCTCAGCCTGAGCGCCATTGCATTGCTGAAAGGCAGCGAATGGCTGTGCAGCATTGCCGGTTTCTGAAATTCCAATGAGTCTGTAGCAATGTTCATGTACGAAGTTAGCCCTTCCACTTCACTCGTTTACTTGTTTTTGGGCATGTTTACAAAATTAAAGTGGGCCGGTCTAGATGAAGTCCAGGGCCAAATTTTTGTCCCAGTCCAGCCCTGGCTGAGGGCTAGATGTCCAAGATGTACCCAATAGGAATCTTATTCACATGGTTTGGAAATGCCTAAAACTGTATAGATAGTGGAGGGAGGTTCTTGGCACCATAAATGTAGCTTATGGGACATCTATTAATGCAGATCTAAAGCAGTGTTTAGGTGCTTATTTCAAGCACTGAAACTGAGCGTGGAGAAGTGGTTGACGACAGCTCCCCCAACATGTACATTTGTGCTAATAAGTTTACATACCCTGGCAGAATTTATGATTTCTTGGCCACTTTTCAGGGAATATGAATGATAACACAAAAACGTTTCTTTTACTCTTGGTTAGTATTTGGCTGAAGCCATTTATTATTAATCACCTGTGTTTACTCTTTTTAAATTATAATGGCAACAGAAACTACCCAAAAGACCCTGATAAAAAGTTTACATACTCCAGTTCAGACAAACACTAACCATAAGTGAAAGAAAAGTTTTTGTGTTATCATTCATATTCTCTGAAAAATGGGCAAGAAATCATAAATTCTGCCAGGGTATGTAAACTTATGATCACAAATGTAGATAATAGGTTAAAGTAGTTATTAATACAATAAGGAAGAAAAAATGTGTATATATCAAGAGAGGATGTCCTAAAAATCTTTTAAAATTATGGAAATCCTGGACAGACATAATAGGGTCAGTATAAACAGAAAACCAATCAGTGCAATAAACACACAGTAATAAGCAGCTGAAAACACTAGGAGTCAATGAAAAAATTCCTATGGTCAATAAACAAGAGATAGTGCAGCGCTAATAACAAGTCCATAGAGAAGTCATCCACGTGATCTTCAAAATATAGTCACGTTTGGAAGATCACGTGGATGACTTCTCTATGGACTTACTATTAGCACTGCACTATCTCTTGTTTATTGATAATAGGGTCAATCCCTTGAGAGGTGGGAGAGTTTAGATAACAGGGTATACCGTCTCCGATGAAAATGGACTGGGATTGGGGATTTGAAAATAAAAGTTGTATCTAAGTAATAGAATAAAGGAGGATAACGATATGCTGTTATTTGAGGATAAAAATAAGACGTAAGTGGGTGGTGTAATGATTGTGTAAAGGTAACAATGAGTGTATGTATGTTAGATATTGTGATTAAAGGGTCACTAAAGGCAAACTTTTTTTTTTTTTTTAAATAACAAACGTTTTGCACAGAGTGTCCCCGAACGCTGTCTTCTAGGGTCCCTCGGCGGCTGTCTCGGCTCCTCCTCGCAAAAGCTTTCCACCTTCATGCAAGCTCGCATGGTGGAAAGCTTTTGCGAGCGCGCTCCCGTGATACAGCGGTGGGCATAGCCGCTAACTGTATCACTCGGCCCCGCCCCCCGGCGCACTGCGTCATTCGCTGTAATTGACAGCAGCGCCAGCCAATGGCTGTGCTGCTATCAATCCATCCAGCCTAGCCAATCAACGGCCAGGGGTCAGGTAAGTAAGATGGGGGTTCGGGGTGGGACTGGGACGGTACCGTTGGATGTTTTTTCACCATAATGCATAGGATGCATTAAGATGAAAAAACATTTACCTTTACAACCCCTTTAAATGTTATTTGTGGAATGTATGTATACAAAAGTAAAACATTTTAATAAAGAATACTTAAATAAAAAAAATAAAAAAGAATTTGCAATGTAATAAATGTTTGCTTTTGGGTTTAATACCGCTTTATAAGGTTACACTGCTTATCAGGTTACACTGCCTCTGTTGGTTGTAGTAAGTCTGCTCATGAAGAGCGGAGATGCGGTTGAAATATTGAGTATAGAAGTTAGATCTGCAGTCTCTAGCCAGGAATTGTGTGTGTGTTCAGTGGGGTGGTGGACATAAAAGGCATGCTATTTATTCTGCAGAAGAGAAAAACTCTCACATCTGTTGCTGAGCAGTGAGCACAGACATAACTTTAACGACTTGTGCGACTTCCACTTTTATTACTAAGAATAGTATGCGGTAAGCACTTCACAAGGAGGGGACATTTTATGGGTGAGTCTGTAATACGAATACTTTACCTGAACTGTTTATACGTGTTATATTATGCAAAAAATATGTTTTATGATTTATGGTCATTTTTTATGGAGTACGGTATATGAAAAAGTCTTTAGATTTATACATGCAAGTGTTTCCTTATTTAATACTCCTTATCCTTATATTAAAAACACATTCAAATCAAATTGCTATGTCAATGATATGCAGCAAGTAGTTAAATATCTGAGTATGTAATAGATTGGTTTGCTTGCATAGCCCCAGGCTTAGTTTATAAAATAGAGAAATTCCTTAAGTTAAGACACCATGAGTTGAGAATTGTTGACTTTAAATAGTTCTATGCACGCACTTTCTACAATGTATTCCATGCAAGTGTTTCCTTATTTAATATGCCTTGTCCTTCTGGTAAAACACATTAAAGTCGAATTGCTATGTAGATGATATGCAGCAAGTAGTTATATATCTGAGTAGGTTATAGATTGATTTGCTTGCATAGCCCTAGGCTAATGCCTTGTACACATGATCGGAATTTCCAATGATAAAAGGCAGACGGAATTTTTTCATCGGATATTCCGACCGTGTGTGGGCCCCATCGGACTTTTTTCCGTTCTTTGTGGAACTCTGACAGAGAAAAAAAAACACGCATGCTCAGAATCAAGTCAACACATGCTCGAAAGCATTGAACTTAATTTTTCTCGGCTCGTCGTAGTGTTTTACGTCATAGCGTTTTGGACGGTCGGAATTTGGTCTGACAGTGTGTATCCATCGGATTTTATCACATCGGAAATTCCGTTTGTACAGGGCATAAGTTTAGCAAATAGAGAAATTCTTTAAGTTAAGACACCACAAGTTGAGAATTGTTGATTTTAAATAGTTCTATGCACGCACTTTATACAATGTATTTCATTTCTGTTTCCCAAATTGTGTGCTAAGACCTCGGATCAGCAACCTGGCAGACAGTGCAGAGTTAATGCAAAGGTAGTCTTTAGGCGATCACAGATATTACAATCTAAGCATGCAATTCCATTGTACACAAATGAAAATATCCTATGCCCCATACATACAAGCAGAATTTCCGCCAGCAAAAGTCTGATGTGAGCTTTTTTTTTGGAAATTCCGACCGTGTGTATGCTCCATCAGACTTTTGCTGTTGGAATTTCCACCAGCAAAAGTTTGAGAGCAGGTTCTCAATTTTTCAGACGGAAAAAAATCCTATCGGAAAATCTGTTCGTCTGTATGCAATTCCGATGGAAAAAAAAGCATGCATGCTCGGAAACAATTCCACGCATGCTCAGAAGCATTGAACTTATTTTTCTCGCCTTGTTGTAGTGTCCCCGCGTTCTTAACACTCAAAAGTTCAGAGTCTTTTGTGTGACCGTGTGTATGCAAGCCAAGCTTGAGCGGAATTCCGTCGGAAAAACCATCCAACTTTTTTCTGACGGAAATTCCGCTCGTGTGTACAGGGCATTAGAGAATGTGAGAAAATGTAGTGTTATGCCGCGTACACACAGTCGGAATTTCCAACAACAAATGTTCGATGTGAGCTTGTCGGAAAATCCGACCGTGTGTAAGCTCCTCGGACATTTTTTCCTGTCGGAATTTCCGACAACAAATGTTTGACAGCTGGTTCTCAATTTTTTTGACAACAAAAGTTCTTGTCGGAAATTCCGATCGTGTGTAGCCAATTTCAACACACAAAAATCCACGCATGCTCGGAATCAAGCAGAAGAACCACACTGCCTATTAAACTTCATGTTTCTCGGCTCGTCGTACGTGTTGTACGTCACCGCGTTCTTGACGTTTCGAATTTCTGACAACATTTGTGTGACCGTGTGTTTGAGCCAACATCCATCGGAAAAAATCTACGGTTTTGTTGTCGGAATGTTCGATCGTGTGTACACGACATAAGGCTGGCAATAAATGGTAAATTTTCGTGTACAATTTTCCTTTAGATTTATCTGTAGTGCAAGAGCCTGCCTAATTGGATACAATTGAAAGTCATTTAGTTTTGACCTTATATTATATGTTTTTTGGCAAATGTAAAAGAAAATTGTACAAGAGGATTGAACATGTACACACGATCATTTTTCAGCATGTAAAAAACAACGTTTTTCAGCCTCTAGAAAAACTATTTTTTTTCCAACTTCATCATTAAAACGACGTTACTCACACACGATCATTTAAAGAAAAATGCTCTAGCAAAGCGCGGTGAGGTACAACACGTATGACGGCACTATAAAGGGGAAGTTCCATGCGGATGGCGCCACCCTTTGGGCTGCTTTAGCTGATTTTGTGTTAGTAAAAGACGATTCACGCTTTTCTGTCTGTTACAGCGTGATGAATGTGCTTACTCCATTACGAACGGTAGTTATACCAGAACGAGCGCTCCCGTCTCATAACTTGCTTCTGAGCATGCGCAGGTTTTTCACGTAGTTTAAGCCCACACACGATCATTTTTTACAACCCAAAAAAGACATAATTTAAAACATTGTTAAAAAATGGAGCATGTTGGAATTTTTTTTTTGTCGTTTTTCAGAAGCCGAAAAATGCTGTGAAGCCCACACACGATCATTTAAATGACATTTTTTTTAAAACTTCGTTTTTTACAAGCCGAAAAAACGATCGTGTGTACACGGCATAAGCATTTAAGGCCGGAATCATAATTGTGCGGTGCAAATTTCAGCTCTCTTATCTCTGCAGAGAGATAAGAGAAGTGTTCAGCAGATTAGCAACGTTTTAGATGCAAATTTGGAGACCTGGGAGACGTTTCGGGTGAGAGGAGAGTGGGGGAGAAGTGTATTGAGCTGAATGAGAGAAATTCCTGAAGAGAAATGAACACATCTGCGAATTCAGCTGTGTACCCATAGAAGATAATGGGCTTGAATTTGCACCTGAGCCGCACCGCAATGCCTAAAAGACGCACACGGTTTGGCGGCAATGCGCAGTGCGAATGCATCGCACATATGTGAACCAGCCTCATTGAAAACAATGTATTTTAAAATGTTCTGCGAATTGGATGCGGTTCAAGCCGCACTCAATTTGCATAGGTGTGAACCTTGCCTAAAGGACATGCCACCCGTTTTATATTCTTTTCAAATGTTTCTAGCTTATCTAATCTCTGTTTCATAATACCTCATCCAATTTTATGCAGACGTTGCAAATGCTTAGATTTATGTACAATTTTATATAAATGTAAGAGATTGTAAAATCACATTGTACTATGTTCAGACAAAGCAGGAGCATCATTTACCCCTACCTAAGTTGTACAAAACCACAATGGGCAGGATTTTTGGCACAGATAATGGTACATAATTCTCCGCAGGCTTTAGATGCAGTTAAAAGGCTAATGTTGTCAGTCAGGAATTAGAAGCAAGTTGACTACAGTATGAGTTTGGATGCTACTTAGTTGCTTTGATTTGTCTTTAAGTTGTTGCACCTTGCCTTAATGTAGCTGTCCTGCATCAAGCTGGTTCTGAATTGTTTTAAGTTGCATTGAGTTGAGTTGATTGACTTGAATAGTGATGACAAGAAAACGAGACACAACTTATCCCATTTACAGGGTCAAAGCACAGTTTATGGCAAGAAAACTTTATTGTTGCTGACTGATGGCTTGCAGGTTTTGTGTATGTTCAGTTTCAGGGCACAGGAATGTTGTTTTGTATATACTGAAAAAACTTCCAATATACAGTCCTGATCAAAAGTTTAAGACCACTTGAAAAATGGCAAAAAATAATATTTTACATTGTTGAATCTTAACCACTTGCTTACTGGGCACATAAACCCCCTTCGTGCCCAGGCGAAATTTCAGCTTCCGGCACTGCGTCGCTTTAACTGACAATTGCGCGGTCATGCGACGTGGCTCCCAAACAAAATTGACGTCCTTTTCCCCCCACAAATAGAGCTTTATTTTGGTGGTATTTGATCACCTCTGCGGTTTTTATTTTTTGTGCTATAAACAAAAAAAGAGCGACAATTTAAAAAATATATATATATTTTTTACTTGTTGCTATCATAAATATCCCAATTTTAAAAAAAAAAAAAAAACTTTTTTTTCTCAGTTAAGGCCGATACGTATTTTTCGACGTATTTTTGTAAAAAAAAAAAAAAAAAATCGCAATAAGCGACTGGTTTGCGCAAAAGTTATAGCGCCTACAAAATAGGGGACAGAACTATGATATTTTTTTATTATTTTTTTTTACTAGTAATGGTGGCGATCTGAGATTTTTATTGGGACTGCGATATTGCGACGGACGTATTGGACACTTTTGACACAAATTTGGGACCATTCACATTTATACAGCGATCAGTGCTATAAAAATGCACTAATTACTGTATAAATGTGACTGGCAGTGAAGGGGTTAACACTAGGGGGTGATGAAGGGGTTAAATGTGTATCCTGGGTGTGTTCTAACTGTGTGGGGGGAGGGTGGTGACTGGGGGAGGTGACCGATGCTGTGTCCCTATGTACAAGGGACACAGATCGGTCTCCTCTCCTGACAGCACGTGGAGCTCTGTGTTTACACACAGAGCTCCACATCCCTGCTGGGTTCCCGACGATCGCGTGTACCCGGCGGACATCGCGGCCGCCAGGTACACGCATCGGCTTCCCAGCGATGCGCCGGGACAGTGTTTACCTGCTGCGCGCACCCCAGAGGCGCGCGCGGGTAATGCACTTTAAATGACGTCCAAAGACGTCCAGTTGGCACCCGAGAGCCGGGCTGTTGACGTCTTTTGTTAATAGCGCGGGTCTCAAGTGGTTAACAAGGTTCCAAGTAGAGCTTCAACATGTAACAAGAAGAAATGAGAGTGAGACAAAACATTTTTTGAGCATTCAATTTAATGAAAACAACGAATAAACTGAAACAGGCTGTTTTTCAGCTGATCAAAAGTTTAGGACCACATGCCTTTAAAAGGCCAAATCTGTGCAAAGATGTGGATTCATTGTCATTCTCTGTCAGGTAGTCACACTTTGTGATGGCAAAGGCAAAAAAACACTCCCTTTTTGAACGTGGTTGGGTTGCTGAACTGCATAAGCAGAGTCTTTCATCAAGACACTGGACGATCCTCAACCCAATTTAAGGCCCTTACTGGTGCTGACTGCAGCCCCATAACCATCAGATGGCATCTGAGACTGAAGGGCTTCAAAAACAAAAAACGTCTACAAAAACATTGTCTCCTTGAACGCCACAGAACTGCTCGTTTGGACTTTGCAAGAGAGCACCAAACATGGGACATTCAAAGGTGGAAGAAAGTTTTATTCTCTGATGAGAAAAAATGTAACCTAGATGGTCCTGATGGTTTCCAACGTTACTGGCATGACAAGCAGATCCCACCTGAGATGTTTTCTACGCGCCACAGTGGAGGGGGCGCCATAATGGTCTGGGGTGCTTTTTCCTTCAGTGGAACAATGGAGCTTCAGGAAGTGCAGGGGCTTTAAACGGCCGCTGGCTATGTCCAGATGTTGCAGAGAGCATTCCTCATGACTGAGGGCCCTCATCTGTGTGGTAACGACTGGGTTTTTCAACAGGACAACGCTACAGTACACAATGTCCGCAGGACAAGGGACTTCTTCCAGGAGAATAACATCACTCATTTGGCCCATCCTGCGTGTTCCCCTGATCTAAATCCAATTGAGAACCTTTGGGGATGGATGGCAAGGGAAGTTTACAAAAATGGACAACAGTTCCAGACAGTAGATGGCCTTCGTGTGGCTGTCTTCACCACTTGGAGAAATGTTCCCACTCACCTCATGGAAACGCTTGCATCAAGCATGCCGAAACAAATTTTTTAAGTGATCAACAATAACGGCGGAGCTACTCATTACTGATTTCATGTTTGGAAGTTGGATTTCTATTTTGGGGTGGTTTTTTTTTTTTTTTTTGGAGGTGTGGTCCTAAACTGTTGATCAGCTGAAAAACAGCCTGTTTCAGTTTATTCGTTGTTTTCATTAAATTGAATGCTCAAGAAATGTTTTGTCTCACTCTCATTTCTTCTTGTTGCATGTTGAAGCTCTACTTGGAACCTTGTTAAGATCCAACAATGTAAAATATGATTTTTTGCCATTTTTCAAGTGGTCTTAAACTTTTGATCAGGACTGTATGAGGTCATTGTGCTATTGTGTTGGGTACAATGTACCTGTATATCCTGGCACTAGAAGAACATCATAACATTACAATATAAATAGATAGGAGCATATTCACGTTGTTAGTGCATGTCACTATATGCGTATATAGGATGTAGCAACTGAAAATTGCAATTGACCTTATTCTGTCTTTCCCACTTTCGGGATAATAAATAATAAAATTAATAAGTGACTTCTGTGTACTAAGCTAGGACTCATATCTATGGAGAGGTTGTCGAATTTTAGAGCCTAAGTCAGGGGTGCCCAAGCAGTGGCCCGGGGGTCACATGTGGCCCGTGGAGTCCTCTGATGTGGCCTGCGACCTCCTGCTCTGGGATGGCGGTTTGGCAAGCCTAGATCGCAGGTTATCGACCCGTCATGAAAGAGCATCAGCGCTGTGAATGAAGCCGGCGGTAGAGAAAGCAAGCGGCTGCAGAGCAAAGCCACATAGGCCGATGCTTCCTGTAAAAGGTTAGCTCCTGTCACAATCGAAGCCAAATACACAGAGTATAGGTGCAGGAACTCTCCCTTTCGGAGTTACCCCGTCTTCACCGCTACCTACCTCCGAGCACCGTTTCTTGGTCCCACCCCCTACCCACCTCCCAGCACTGCCCCTTTAATTTGTTAATGATAACAAGAAAAGCAGAAAAATAGATCCCCTGCAGCCAACAACAATAGACCCTCTGCAACAATAGATCTTCCAGCAACAATTGACCACCCTCAACAAAATAAACCCCTCTAGCAACAACAGACCCCCATCAGCAATAAAATATCTTCCAGCAGACAGTATCAATAGATCATCCAGCAGGCAGCTACAATAGAATTCTCTCTCAACAGTAGATCCCTCCAGGCAACAACTGACTCTCCCAGCAACATAAGGCCCACCCCAGCAACAATAGATACCCTGTCAATGATTCTCCCCCTGCAAAAATACATCCATTCCAGCAACACTAGATGCCCCAGCAGCAATAGACACTGTAGCACAACCCAGCACCCCTTGCAATCACATACATTCAGTTCTAGAGGTGCCAGAACTGCATTCCCCCACGTTCCCGCAAAAAAAAAAAGCCCTGGGGAAAACTGAATAGAAGACTGTTATTAAAGGTAAGTTTATTACTTAAAGCGGTGGTTCACCCTTATTGACAACTTTCCATCATTAAATTAGGCATAGTAGCGCGAGCTACAGTATGCCTGTATTTATTTTTTTAGTCCGGTACTCACAGTGCAATCCTAGCGAGACGATTCCGACTCCCCGCGGGGAATGGGCGTTCCTATCCAGAGGGAGCATGATTGACGGCCGGCTATGGCACGTCACGCTCCCCGAAGATAGCCGGAGTAGGTCTCGGCTCTTCACGGCGCCTGCGCACAGACTATGCGCAGGCGCCGCGAAGCGCCAAGTCCTATTTCGGCTATTTCCGGAGAAGCGTGACGCGCCATAGCCGGCCGTCAATCATGCTGCCTCTGGATAGGAACGCCCAGGAGTCAGAATCGTCTCGCTAGAATTGCACAGTGAGTACCGGACTAAAAAAATAAATACAGGCATACTGTAGCTCGCGCTACTATGCCTCATTGTATGCTAGAGGAAAAAATTTTTTTTTTTTTTTTATTAATAGGGTGAACCCCCGCTTTAAGTCAAAGTGTATATATGGGCATATCTGTTTTGCAGTGGTTACTGGGCTGCTTTCGAACCTGCGGGTTAGCTGCACTGAGCCATAGACTTCTGTTATTACCAGTGGGTTTGGTGCGCTTACAGAAATTGCACCACACCTGCAGGATAAAATAGAAGTCTTTAGCAAAGTGCAGCATGTGGTGCATCAGTGTGAAAGCAGCCTTAGGACCCAATCGGACCCAATCGGACCCTTCATTCACCTCTATGTCCATTTACCACCGCTTACCCCCAAATCAAATCCGCAAAAAAAAAAAACAGAACACAGTAGCATGGGTTGTGTCTGTGTCCGTTTAGCATATGCAGCATGGACACAGACCTGTCATCCACCCATTCCACTCCTTTTGGCCCGCGATCGGTTACCAAGTCGCTTCAGTGGCCCTCGCTCTTCAAAAGGTTGGGCACCCCTGGCCTAAGTACTCAGTCTAAGTTATGCGCCAATCGGTATGCAATTGCACTGCGTTTTGGCAGATTGCATGCAGATTGTAACCTAACAGATCTGCCAGATGAACATCTGTGTGTGTGGTTACTCAGCAGACCAGTTTGCGGACAAACTGTTGGGTGGTGGCAAGTATCGTTTGGTGTGTGTAGACATAGGGAAGAGTGATTAACACCAGGGTTATAGCTTGTGGAATAGCTGGGGGAACCCTAGAAGTGTGTGCTAATTGCTAGACTGCTCCCCAACCCTTAGAGCGCATCACATTGTATGTAAGATTTGTATCTGCCTGTGTGTGTGTGTGTGGTCAGCCAGCTGGATTGGAGTGGAATCTCCCTCTAGTGGTGACCAAAAGGAAGTGTGGGGTGTAAATCAGCCAGTCTTGCTCAGTACTCCCCCTTATTTCCTCATATACCCCAGTCACTGAACCACGTTGTTGTTTGCTAGTCACCGTGGGCAAGCGCAATTGTGACAGATTGGTCACGATTTACTAACAGCCAAAACCAAGGGTCGTTATTCTGTACACTCTTGGAGCTTTCCGCTGCCTTTGATACAGTTGACCACGCCCTCCTCAAAAAAAAACAACATTTTCTTGGTCTCCATGGCTGTGCTCTCCATGGGTTTGAATCTTACCTATCTCACCGCACCTTCAGTGTCACTTACAACTTCACTTCCTCCTCTCCAACTCCTCTTACCGTTGGGGTCCCCCAAAGTTCTGTCCTTGGACCGCTACTATTCTCGATCTACACCTTCTCCCTGGGTCAGCTGATAGCCTCCCATGGCTTCCACTTCCATTTATATGCCGATGACACCCAAATCCATCTCTCTACCCCTCAGCTCACCCCATCATTCTCTTGACGCATCACTGATTTACTAACAGACATATCAGCCTGGATGTCACACCAGGGTGGGGAAAGCCGTCCACACGGAAGAACACAGTGATTATTGCTGGTGGCTATAACAGTCGATAACAATAACTGCATTTAAAATCTGGCAGGCTGGTTGTACCCAGGTTAGCCTGCCCATACATGGTTTGAATCTCACCCAGTCCCTGCTGAACCGGCCAAGATTTAAACCAACTATGGGTGGCTTAACTGCTTGCCGACCAGCCACCGCAGATATACGGAGGCAGGTTGGCTCTGCTGGGCGAGATCACGTAGATCTACGTCATCTCACTGTTCAGCCAATAGGGGCGCGGAGCGCTGTGCGCTCGTCCCTGATGCCGACGCGTGTGCCTGGTGGGCGCGATCACCGCCGGGCACCCACGATCGCTCGTTACAGAGCAAGAACCGGGAGCTGTGTGTGTAAACACACAGCTCCCGGTCCTGTCAGGGGGAGAAATTACCTATCGTCTGTTCATACAATGTATGAACAGCGATCTGTCATTTCCCCATGTCAGTCCCACCCCCCCTTCAGTTAGAACACACCTAGGGAACATAATTAACCCCTTCCTCACCCCCTAGTGTTAACCCCTTCCCTGCCAGTGGCATATTTATAGTAATCAATGCATTTTTATAGCACTGATCGCTATAAAAATGCCAATGGTCCCAAAAATGTGTCAAGAGTGTCTGAAGTGTCCACCATAATGTCGCAGTACCGATAAAAATCACTGATCGCCGCCATTACTAGTAAAGAAAAAAATATTAATAAAAATGCCATAAAACTATCCCCTAATTTGTAAACGCTATAACTTTTGCGCAAACCAATCAATAAACGCTTATTGCAATTTTTTTTTTTTAGAAAAATATGTAGAAGAACACGTATCGGCCTAAACTGAGGAAAAAAATATTTTTTTATATATTTTTGGGGGATATTTATTATAGCAAAAAGTTAAAAATATAATTTATTTTCAAAATTGTCGCTCTATTTTTGTTTTATAGCGCAAAAAATAAAAACCGCAGAGGTAATCAAATACCACCAAAAGAAAGCTCTATTTGTGGGAAAAAAAGGACGCCAATTTTGTTTGGGAGCCATGTCGCACGACCGCGCAATTGTCAGTTAAAGCGACGCAGTGCCGAATCGCAAAAAGTGGCCCGGTCATTGACCAGCAATATGGTCCAGGGCTTAAGTGGTTAAAGAGGAAGTAAAAACAATATTTGTTTTCCTGTAAAAAAAAAAACCCTGCAAGAAAAAGGCACAATGAGCTAGTATGCATGGCATACTAGCTCATTATGTGGCACTTACCTGAGATTAAAGTGCTCCTCGTTTCCCTCCGCCACCGCCGCCATGTCCCCTCGGAGTGTCTATCTTGAATCGCTGCTCCGGCTTACCTGTAGGTGCAACAAATATCTCTTAAACCTACACGGTTTAGGAGATATTTGCAGAAAAGACAGCATGCGCGCCGTAGATAACGGCACAGGCGCACTGAGCGTGCCGTTAATGGATGGGACATGCCGTTAGTGGCCAGTGACGTCATTGCGGCTCCAGCCAGTCACAGCGCTGGAGCCGCGATACCCAGAAGTCACTCTGGGTATCATGGCGGCAACGGAGGAGGCAAACGAGAAAGGCTGTGGGGGCTTTGATCTCAGGTAAGTACTTCATAATGAGCTAGTATGCTATGCATACTAGCTCATTATGTCTTTGTCTTGCAGGGTATTTTTTTTTTTGTTTCGTAGTCATCTTCACTACGTCTACATGCTTAAATGTATTAAGTTGCTGCCTTGTAATTGGCTGATTAGCAATTTGTGTTACCAAGCAATTGAACAGGTGTATCTAATAAAGGGGCCGGTGAGTGCATATCGCAGCTTACTTGTAATTAAAGGTGGTGGCAGAAATCGTTTTCTTTTTACCAAAATCATTATTAGGGTATAAATAACATTAGGGTGGAGAAACAGTGGTGAGAAGACACTCATAATTTGTTTTTATAACTATCCACTCAGAGACTAAAATTTAAATTCTTATATTATTCATTTTAAAGATTATTATATTAAAATGGTGTTAGGCTACTGAGCTATTCAGAGCTTTGTTATCTGGCAAATTGGAACTGTTGCTTCACTTTAATGTGTTTGGACCTGAAATATTTCATCTATGTGAGTACAAACTTACCAGTGTTTATGTAATGCAAAAATGAAGATAATCATGAAAGTGGTGAATTCTTAATGTTCTAATAGCGTGTGTTTTTTTCATCGCTTTTTATGTGATTTAGTAGTATTTGAATATAGCCAACCTAATAAACACACCAATCTTCTGGGGAACAGTTTCAGTGATGAACTTGCCTAAACCTATAAATCTCAATTACTAACATATGCATCTTTCAGTAGGTGAATGGTTTTGACTAATAAATTATCAGCAGTAATCATTATATTCAAGTGGTTACTCAAAGTCAAAGTATGTGAAGATATATACCACAACGTTCTAAAGATGATTGATCAATTGTTTTTCATTTTAAAATGCATGTAGCTTTGCTAAGTACTCCTCCAGATTGTTTGGTCACTTTCCTCTAGAAAAGCATTAGAGTCCTTAATTACTGGAATTATGTCATATGGCATGGTTCCCTTTATCTGGCCAATATATTGCTTTAAAGCAATGCTAAGACAGCTGAAGTACTCTGAGCTGTTCAGCTCTTTACTAGCTAGCCAAACAGCTCATTCGGCTATAGCGCGGACCCCTAGTGGTTAACCACTCGCCGACCACTTCATGCATTTATACTAGGGATGAGCTTTATGTTTCGAGTCGAACATGAGTTCAACTCAAACATTGCCTGTTCGCCGAACAGCGAACAATTTGGGGTGTTCCGCTTTCGAATTTGCCGTGAACACCCTTTAAAAGTCTATGGGAAAAATCAAAAGTGCTAATTTAAAAGGTTAATATGCAAGTTATTGTCATAAAAAGTGTTTGGGGACCTGGGTCCTGCCCCAGGGGACATGTATCAATGCAAAAAAAATGGCATTTTTTTCGGGAGCAGTGATTTTGATAATGCTTAAAGTGAAACAATAAAAGTGAAATATACCTTTACATTTTGTACCTGGGGGGTGTCTATAGTATGCCTGTAAAGTGGCGCATTTTTCCAGTGTTTAGAACAGTCCCTGCACAAAATGACATTTCTAAAGGAAAAAAAGCCATTTAAAACTACTCGCGGCTATAATGAATTGTTGGGTCCTGGCAGATAAAAGTCTTTGAAAAAATGGCATGTGCTCCCCCCCCCTAGTCCATTACCAGGCCCTTTAATGCATGGAGGTTCCCCCAAATTCCATACCAGGCCCTTTAGATCTGTTTTTTTATATTAAGGGGAACCCTGAGACATTTTTTTTTATAAAATGGCGTAGGGGTCCCCCTTAAAATCCATCAGGTCTGGAATGGATTTTAAGGGGAACCCCATGCCAAAATAAAAAAAAACAAATGGTGTGGGGTTCCCCCCAAAAATCCATACCAGACCCTTATCCGAGCACGCAACCTGGCAGGCCGCAGGAAAAGAGGGGGCATGAGAGAGCGCCCCCCTCCTGAAACATACAAGCCCACATGCCCTCAACATGGGGAGGATGTCCCCATGTTGATGGGGACAAGGGCCTCATCCCCACTACCCTTGTCCAGTGGTTGTGTATAAACAAGAAAAGAGCAACAATTTTGAAAAAAAAACCACAATTTTAAACTTTTTGCTATGATAAATACCTCCATTTTTTTCCTTAGTTTAGGCCGATATGTATTCTTCTACATATTTTTGGTAATAAAAATAGCAACAAGCATATATTGATTGGTTTTCGCAAAAGTTATAGCGTCTACTACAGTGTTTCTCAACTCCAGTCCTCAAGGCGCGCCAACAGGTCATGTTTTCATCATTTATTTCAGATGAAATGGCTGTAGTAATTACTAAGGCAGTGAAACTGATCAAATCATCTCTGCAAAATAATGGAAAGCCTGAAAACATGACCTGTTGTTGAGGACTGAAGTTGAGAAACACTGGTCTACAAAATAGGGGATAGATTTATAGCATTTTTATTATTATTATTATTTTTACTAGTAATGGCGGCGATCCGCAATTTTTATCGTGACTGTGACATTATGGCGGACACATTTTTGGAACCATTTGGCATTTATACAGCAATCAGTGCTATAAAAATGCACTAATTACTGTAAAAATGTCACTGGCAGGGAAGGGGTTAACACTAGGGGGCGATCAAGGGGTTAATTGTGTTCTCTGATTATGTGTTTTGAACTGTGTGATGAGGGGATTGACTAGAGGAAATGACAGATCGTGGTTCCTAGCTATTAGGAACTCACGATCTGTCTCTCCTCACAGAACAGGGATGTGTGTGTTTACACATACACATCCCTGTTCTGCCTCTGGTGCCCGCGATCGCTCGCGGACGGCGGTCATCGAGACCGCCCAGTCACGAGCATTGGCACCCCTGCGATACAGCGTGTGTGCACCTGCTATCCTGCTTAAAGGGACCGACGTACAGCTACGACGGTTTGTGGGATCTTGCCGACCTGCTGCCGTAATGATGATAATGATATAAGGATGGGGGCTGGTCAGCAAGTGGTTAAAGGTACTGTTATTAAGTGTTTTTTTGTGTTAGAACTGCTTTATATGTCTTTAATTTTAGCATTAAATGTTAATAAATTATACAGCAATGTGGCTATATTTATTGAACAGGAAAAGTCATGAACCTTTCCAGCTAAAGATGAACCACGTACTTGTGTTAAAAGATATCCTGTTCTCTTTGCATTGCTTCCTTTGTGTGAAATCCCTGGTAATCCTCCCAGACCCTCTGCTTTTCTATTTCAAACTGACCACGCTAGGCATGAGAGCACATCCTTTCCAGTGTGGTCAGTTTTATTATATAATAATATGCTATATGCTATAAAACATATCCAATAATAATAATAATAATAATAAAAAAAAATCTTCGAAAATTTAGGCCAAAATGTATTCTGCTACATGTCTTTGGTACAAAAAAATCTATAATTGTATATTGATTGGTTTGCATCAGTGTCTACAAATGATGATATACATACTGGAATTTATTTTATTTATTTTATATATACTAGTAATGGCGGTGATCAACGACTTATAGTGGGACTGTGATAGTGCAGCGGACAATCTGACACTAGCTGATAGTGGGTTTGAACTAACAAAAGGACACTGATATCACCAGTGACTCTTATCCATTGATCAGTGCTAATACTATATTCTGCCACTGCATACCTCCCAACTTTTTGAGATGGAAACGAGGGACACCTTTTAGCAAAAGTATGTAGGCATAGGACACACCCCTTGTCACGCCCTCTTAAAGGAGAATTATATGGAAAAAAAAGTTTTGACTAAACCCACAAGTGTTTTATTACCTTCTATTCCTTTATAGATGGTGCGGTGGGAGTGCGTCCCCTACCCAGAAATACCAGACCACATACATGTACGTGTATTTTTACAAAGGACGGTCCGCAAGCGGTTACAGTAAACATGGTTGCACCTCCTTTACTAAGCTTCTAAGTTTTCAAAATTCAAAGTCTTTTTTTTCTTTAGCAAATCACCCCCCCATATGCAGTTTTGTTATAGGCAAGTTCCTCCATTGTCACAATCAGGAAGTCTGTCCTTGAGCAACTTCATGCAGCTGCCTATAAGTTGGTTACATTAATGTAGACAGGAAGTTAGTACAAAGAATCTGGAAGGGAACATCAGTGCAAAAAATGCAAAAATAGATCAAAAAAGAAGAAAATTGTATTTTCTAAAAAATATAAAAATAAATAACATGGCTATTTGATATGCAGTTCTAAAATGAAATAGCATCCTGTAAAATTCACAATTACGTGTCTTGCTGCTACTATTCTATTTCCTTTCTTCCTTCTTTGCTCACCATCTTCCCCTATTCTGAATCTGAAGTAGCTTTATGAAGAAAGGATCAAAAAAATAAGATTTGAAATGCAGTGCTTAAAGAAATGAAATAGCATCCTGTTAGAATTTATATCTGTAAAATTCACACTTACGTGACTTGCTCTCTGTTACTACTCTATTTTCTTTCTTCCTTCTTTGCTCGCCATCTTCCTTTATTCTTATAGCTTTATGAAGAAACAAAGCATAGACAAGTGTTCTATTTTGCAGTTTGTGCATCAGTGGCGGCTGGTGGCGTTTTTTCTTGGGGAGGCAAACAACTCCCCCCCCCCGGGCCGCCGGTGGAGCGGCACTAGCACAACTGCCCCTATCCCCGCTAGGCAGCATGGCACTAACACCCCCAGCAACACCCTCGCCCAGCGGCAGCAACACCCCCCTACTCCCCTGCTGCACGGCACTAACACCCCCCCCCCGCAGTGTGGCACTAACACCCCCAGCAACCCCCCCACGATGTGGCATTAATACCCCCAGCAACCCCCCAACTCGGCCTCAAGGAGTACTGCTCTTCACAAAAATGGCAGCAGCAACCTCAGACCTCTAACGGCGGTGACGGGCATTTAATCACAGCCCCCGGGACAAAGCCAATTTCCCGTGAATTTTCACAGGACACCGAAAGGCCCGGGATTTAGGTCTGAATACCATGGATGTCCCTGGAAAATTGGGACTGTTGGCAAGTATGCATGCGGGGGTTCATTTTCTACGAATTCTGACGGAATTCCGCTCAAGCTATCTTGCATACACACAGACACACCAAATTCCGACCGTCAAAAATGCAGTGACGTACAACACTACGACGAGCCTAGAAAAATGAAGTTCAATGCTTCTGAGAATGCGTCAAATTGTTTCCGAGCATGCATGTTTTTTTCTTCATCAGAATTCCATACAGACAAATGCAATTTCCGATAGAATTGTGTTCTCTTTCTAAGTCTGTCGGAATTTCCGACTGAAAATGTCGGGTGGGGCATACACACGGTCGGAATATCCGATGAAAAAATTCCATCTGACTTTTTTCATCGAAAAATTCCGACCGTGTGTACGCAGCATAAGACTTCAATGTGGAGAACAGAATCCCAATCAATTGGTGAACGTCTATTAGTAAATGTCAAGTCAGAATAGAAAATGCTAAACGTGGTCCCCAGAGAGCACAGGACTGCAGAATTTAGCCAAGATCCCGTTTGTGTGTAAAAATAAACAATTGGCAAGTGTGGTTTGGCTACTGTTGATAGTAAATATATTCATTTTCTTTTCTGTTTTGTAGAGTTTTTTTTACCTTTTTCTGCAAACAAATGCATTTTTAATGAATGTTACAGGGTAATGCATACTTTTTTCTAATGTTAAATATATCTATAGACATTATAGTTATATCTCTAGTATATGACAAACCAATTTTTCATGTCTAATTCAAATTATATTATAATATATTCTTATAATGATATATCTTATTCTTAAATCATGGTACTACTCATATATATATTCTAATTAATGCTATGGGCAGCACAGTGGCTTAGTAATCACCACTAGGGTAATGGGTTCAGACCCCAATGTTTTCCAAATATGGTGCAAAAAGCTGTGGCTAAAAGCTGTGGCTGGTGTAGGCAGGTTATAAGATGTCTCTCAATGTTATATTAAAACAAACTTTAACCACATCCCTCTTACTTTAATAGAGATTTCCCCTTAACTTGCCTTTTGTATGTGCATTTTAGTTTGCTCATTTTAACCCCTTGCCGCCGAGCATACGCACATATGCGTCCTCGGCTTTCAGGGGTTATAACGGGATGATGCCCGCAGCTGCAGGCATCATCCTGGTATCGTTTTTTAGAGCGAACGGCTTTCCAGTGATAACAACTGATGCGGCTAAAAGCCACTCGGTTGTTATCCCGGAGGAGTGGGAGGGGACACCCCCCTCCCGCCGCCTCCGCTGCTAATACCGGGCCTCCCTTCCCACCAGGAGACCCGATCCCCGATCCCTCCATAAAGAGTACCTGTCACCACCTATTACTGTCACAAGGGATGTTTACATTCCTTGTGACAGCAATAAAAGTGATTTTTATTGCGCCCTCGTCCCAGCGAGCTTAAGCAGCCAAGAAAACGCATACGTAAACGGTGTTCAAATCACACATGTGAGATATCGCCGCGATTGTCCGAGCAATAATTATAGCCCTAGTCCTCCTCTGTAACTCTGACCTGGTAACCGCAAAAAATGTTTTTAAAGCGCTGCCTATGGAGATTTTTAGGTACCGTAGGTAAAAGGTATAAAAAACACACCAGAATGCATTGGAACGCATAAAAAAATGCACCACCCCAGTACACGCATGCATAAATGCACCCGAAACAGATCTGGAGTGTGTTTTTGTGGTGTGAACCAACCCTTAGCCTAAGCAAATGACCTACTGTATGTTCTTATGCATCAGCATATGACTGGTGTGGCAGAGATTAGGGCCATTGACTGGGGACAGTATGGTAAAAATGAAAAAGGTGTGTACCGGCAATACTTTAAACTGTCACGCACAGGGGCTTAACTAGAAATCACAGGGCCCCATAGCAAAATGTTGTATTCCCCCCCCTCAAACAGCCCCCCCCCCCCCCACAAAAAAAAACTAATACCATTGAACAACAGATTACCACACTCATATGGCACAGTACTACCCAGGCAACAGCTTATATTAATTTCGAACAACAAAACAAAAATTTGCCAATAAAATCTACAGATTACATTCAGTACATTATAGTGTAAGTAAAGTCAATTGCGGAAAGAAAAACGTGGTGCGCAAAGTGCGCCACGGCGAATGATGGGCATGGTTTAAGCTTAATATTGGGTGTGGCTTAAAGGGGCGTGGCTCAAATGGGTGTGGTTAGTCTGAGATGAACGAGGGATAGAGGGAGGGAAACAAAGGAAGAAAAAGAGAGAGAAAGAGGAAGGAAAAAAGAGGAATGGATCGACAGCAGGCCCAGATCCTACACAACAATAGAAATGTGTGTATTCCAGAAAGTTTAACAATCAACAGATAAAGATACTCCAAACACCTGGTGTTAGCGTCTCAATTATTCCGGCACCATGGTTGTTATGGTGTCAGGGTGATTGAAGCGCATTATTTCTATTATTACATTGTAATATAAAATGAAATTGTTAACGCAGAATCAGTGGGAGCCCTGATTTCACTGTCCCCAGCCAGCGGAGTGCTTCCTTACATCTCATGTGTCACTGTCCCCAGGCAGCGGAGTGCTTCCTTACATCTCAGGTGTCACTGTCCCCCAGGGCCGCCATCAGGGGGTACAGGCAATACACCTGTAAGGGGCCCGGAGGTCCACAAGGCCCCAGATAACAACTCCCCTTATTTTAATTTTTTTTTATAAAAAAATATATATATATATTTTTATATATTTTTATTTTATTTTATTTTTTATTAAAGGGCCGATTTTTTTTTTTTGGGTCGGGAGGTCGGTACATCATTCAGATATAATTTTTTTCAGCCGGCGATTCTCTACACCATAAGAACGATCATGGCGGATGTTCCGCCTCCTGATCGTTCTTATGGGAGGCAAAAGGGGACATCCCCACTCCCTTCGCCCTCCGCTGCTTCTGACTCACCGCTGCAATCGAAGCCAGGATCGTTTTTTTTTCCAGGCTTCCCAGCCTAGAGGTGAGATGTGGGGTCTTATTGACCCCATATCTCACTGTAAAGAGGACCCGTCATGCTATATTCTGATTATAAGGGATGTTTACATTCCTTGTAATAGGAATAAAAGTAATCAAAACATTTATTTTTGGGGAAAAACGTGTCAAACTAAAATAAATAAAGTAAAATGAACAATAAAAAAAAAATACAAAATTTTAAAGCGCCCCTGTTCCCGTGTGCTCGTATACAGAAACGAACGTGCACGTAAGTCCCGCCCACATATGAAAACAGTGTTCAAACCACACATGTGAGGTACCGCTGCGAACGTTAGAGCGAGAGCAATCATTTTGGCCCTAGACCCCTTCTCCAACTAAAAAGATGTAACCAGTAAAAACATTTAAAGTGTCACCTATGGGTATTTTTAAGTAGTGAAGTTTGGCGCCATTCCACAAGCGTGTGCAATATTGAAGGGTGACATGTTGGGTATCTATTGACTCGGCGTAACTTCATCTTTCATACCGTATTATGCAAAAACATTGGGCTAACTTTAGTGTTTTTTTTTTTTTAAAAAGCACAAAACTGTTTTTTTTTCCAAAAAAAAATGTTCGAAAAATTGCTGTGCAAATACCATGCGTGATAAAAAGTTGAAACGACCGCCATTGTATTCTCTAGGGTCTTTGCTAAAAAGCATATATGATGTTTTGGGGTTCTATGTAATTTTCTAGCAAATAAATGATGATTTTTCCATGTAGGAGAGAAATGTCAGAATTGGCCTGGGTGCTCCAGAACGCCTGATGGTGCTCCCTGCATGTTGGGCCTCTGTATGTGGCCACGCTGTGTAAAAGTCTCACACATGTGGTATTGCCATACTCAGGAGGAATAGCAGAATGTGTTTTGGGGTGTAATTTGTGGTATGCATATGCTGTGTGTGAGAAATAACCTGCTAATATGAAACTTTTGTGGAAAAAAAAAAAAAAAAAACCTTGATTTTGCAAAGAATTGTGGGAAAAAATTACAACTTCAAAAAACTCACAATACATCTTTCTAAATACCTTGGACTGTCTTATTTCCAAAAAAGGTTCATTTGGGGGGTATTTGTACTTTTCTGGCATGTTAGGGTCTCAAGAAATGAGATAGGCTGTCAGTACTTCAGGTGTGATCAAATTGATACATTTTCAGTAATTGGTACCATAGCTTGTAGACCCTATAACTTTCACCCAGACTAAATAATATCCAATTTTTTTTTTGTTTTGTTACCAAAGATATGTAGCAGTATACATTTTAGGCCAAATTTATGAAGAAAAATTCATTTTTTGCAAATTTTTATAATAGAAATGAAGAAAAATTCATTTTTTTTACAACATTTTCGTTCTTTTTTCATTTTATAGCGAAAAAAATAAAAACCGCAGAGGTGATCAGATACCACCAAAAGAAAGCTCTATTTGTGGGGAAAAAAAGGACAAAAATTTCATTTGGTTACAGTGTTGTATGACTGAGTTATTGTCATTCAAAATGTGAGAGCACCGAAAGCTGAAAATTGGTCTGGTTATTAAGGGTGTTTAAGTGCCCAGTGGTCAAGTGGTTAAATTACTTTTTTTCCTTTAGAAATTTAATTTGTGCGGGGACTATTATAAACACAAGAAACATGCGTTACTTTACAGGCATACTATAGACACCCCCCAGGTATGACATTTAAAGGAATATTTCACTTTTATTGTTTAACTTTAAGCATTATTAAAATGTTCGTGTCCCATAGACTTTAACGGTGTTTGCGTGTTCGAACAAATGTTTTGCCTGTTCACATGTTCTGCTGCGAACCGAATCGGGGGGTGTTCGGCTCATCCCTAGTATTTACTATAGAACTTAAAAAAAGCCCAGAGGGAAGGGAGTTCCTAGGTTTCCTAGTCTGGGCATGCTCAGTTCTGCCACTACTGAGACATTTGAACTAGGAGAAGTCAATGCTTGTTTTGATTTTTTTAAATAAATAATTTTACATAGACAAAGTTAATAGCGACTATTTGTTGACTGAGTGCTTTAGTAAATCCTTTCTCTGACTAAAAGTAGTTGCTAATGCACGGGAGTGAGCCCATTTGCCAACTAAGTGCTTTATTAGGTCAACCCCCTTGTGACGATTGTGGAACCACAGCATGCAACATAAGGATGCTGAGGATTCTTTGGCTGGCATGATGCAAAGATTGACATCAGTGACTAAGGGATTGATAAGTCTTTTCTCTTCTTTTACAGTTGTCTTTTTTTTTTTTTAGAGGCAAGGTCACTTTAGGGGCATAGTTTAAAAGCAAGAGACTGCTGCAGGAATTCTTAAATTGTGGTTTTATAGTCTTTAAAATGAGTAATACTGGCTTGGTCACACACTCACAGACAGCAACACTGCCCTAATGTATTAAGGGATGATAAATTGTTGAAAGTGTATTTATTTTATTTAAACAAATATAAATACATTTATGTTTTTATTACTGTAATTGTGTCTTACAATTACAGTATTAAACAGTAACACATCATCATCTCCAGCCCACATGTGAGTGATCACATAATAGGCAACCATACTGGAGCAGTCACACACAGCAGGTTCAGATTCCCAGGCGTGTTAATTAATGCATTTACAGCTGGCTAGTACCTGAGAATGTTTTGGTTTAAAAAATCTAATTTATTTATACAATACGTACACCATTTCTAAATATGTTAAAAATCTAAATAAGTTGGTTTTACGGTGTTACAGCTGTTTTCAAATTACCTGTTTCTGGTATCCAATCCAAATAGCATATACTGTACCTGTATGCTCAAGGCTATGCCTACTGGTGATGACTTTAGCTAAGAAAAAAAGCATGCAGGCATTGTAAAAAGTGTACATTTTGAATGTATAAATGTTTCTTGAAGTTAGGAATCGTTTCTGTAAATGCATTTTTCCTATCAATGCAACAGCATTGATTTTGAGCCTTTGCTTATAATGCAAAACCAATTTCCAAAATATTTGTCATATATATGATTTGATGCCAGGGAAAAACTGTAATAAACTGTTTACTATAACTATCAATTCTAACAATCTCGATCAGCAGAAAAATTGATGCAATTTAGTTTGATCACATATACAGGACATGTAGAAATGCTACTTGATGCTGAATGATTGCGACTGCAGCAAATACTTCCTCCCTACATGGTGCTGTTATCGTGAGAAAGCTGATGGTGAGATTCGTAAACAAAGAAAAAACTGCCAAGTCACTGGGATATATTCCTAAACTTTATGTAATGCATTGCACAGATTACATACAACACAATAGGGAAACTTTCTATTGCGGTTTGGGACCGGACATGTTTTGAAAAAACAGAGTATCTGGTTTTTAGGCTTTCAACATGTGCTTAAATAAAGGAACGCACCCTAGAATTTATAAAGAAGGTCATAGACAAATGTTGGCATTTGCAACAGTCATGTATCCGTTTCGAAAAAAGTAAATTAATCTGTCAAACCACCACTGAGGCCAGCGTGTCCATACCAGGCATTCCACTGTAAGTGTTGCTCAGTAATTCTGGCATAGCATTGTTCCATACCTGATCACCGTGCTTGTTACACAGGCAGACACAACAGCTGAGGAGTGCAGTTGAGTTGTTGGTTGGGGAAAGCCTGATGGGGATGCTGAGAAACTAGTTCCTCTTGTGACTGACAGCAGATTCCATAGCTGTTATAATGCAGCCCAAAAGTGACTATAGTATTAGCCCACTGCTATCAATCACAAGGGAACCAGAACTGAAGGGGGATTCTGAGAGACTAGTTCCCCATCAAGTCTGCCTTTCTTGTGATTGACAGAAGGCTGATTTCATAGCTGCTAGTGGCCATGGAATCTGTCCACTATCAATCACAAGGAAAGCAGACCTGATGGGTAACAATTCCCATCAGGCACCATCCACTGTTAAGCCCTGTACACACGATTGGTCCATCCAATGAGAACGGTCTGATGGACTGTTTTCATCGGTTAACCGATGAAGCTGACTGATGGTCAGGCATGCCTACACACCATCGGTTAAAAAAACGATTGTGTCAGAACGCGGTGATGTAAAACACGACGTGCTGAAAAAAAAAACAAAGTTCAATGCTTCCAATCATGCATCAACTTGATTCTGAGCATGCGTGGATTTTTAACCGATGGACGTGCCTACAAACTATCGTTTTTTTTTTCTATCGGTTAGGTATCCATCAGTTAAATTTAAAACAAGATTGCTTTTTTTTAACCTATGGATAAATAACCGATGGGGCCCACACACGATGGCCTCCCAGAACTAGCCAGCTGCTAGTTATAGCACGGGTGGCAAGTGGTTATGCTTTCACTTGATCCCAACCTGCAACCACTTGGTACTAACCTTTAGCTTGTTTACTGACTGCATTTCTGCTTAATTCCTGACTGCTACATCTGCCACTGGACTATTGCTTGCTCATCTCCTGGAGGGGTGAGATTCTGAGGACCACAACCTGGCACTAGCACACAGCAAAACCCATCTCAGCTATGAGGAGCTATAGTGAAGATTAGTTAGTGCTTAGACCTCGCGCCTTGTGTGAACCGCATCATCTGCCAGAGTGACTTTCTTGTGAACTTATCCTGTCAATCAGTGGGAATCTTTCAACTGCTATAGCTACAAAACTATGCAAATGCCACAAAGTATCCCAGTTATAATACGCCAAACAGTACAGAGACAAGCCTCAAACTTTCTGGCACAAAGTCATTTGGAGTGATGAGACCAAAATTTTGCTTTTTGGCCACAACCATAAACACTACATTTGGAGAGGAGTCAACAAGGCCTACTGTGAAACACGGAGGTGGGTCGCTGATGTTTTGGGGATGTGTGAGCTACAAAGGCACAGGAAATTTGGTCAAAATTGATGGCAAGATGAATGCAGTATGTTATCAAAAAATACTGGAGGAACATTTGCATTCATCAGCCAGGAAGCTGCGCATGGGACGTACTTGGACATTCCAACATGACAATGATCCAAAACACAAGTCGACCTGTCATTGGCTACAGCAGAATAAAGTGAAGATTCTGGAGTGGCCATCTCAGTCTCCTGACCTCACTATCATTGAGCCACTCTGGTGAGATCTCAAACGTGGAGTTCATGTAAGACAGCCCAAGAATTTACAGGAACTTGAGGCTTTTTGGCAAGAGGAATGGGCAGCTTTACCATCTGAGAAGATAAAGAGCCTCATCCACAAACACAATAAAAAACTTCAAGCTGTCATTGATGTTAAAGGGGGTAATACACGGTATTAGGAAATGGGGTATGTAAACTTTTGATCAGGATCATTTGGGTAGTTTCTGTTGCCATTATGATTTAAAAAGAGTAAAACACAGTTGATTGATAATAAATGGCTTCAGCCAAACACTAACCATGAGTGAAAACAAGTTTTTCTGTTATCATTCATATTTTCAGAAAAATGGCCAAGAAATCAGAAATTCTTCCAGGATATGTAAACTTTTTGTTTACAAAAGTTTATTTGTATATAAATGTGGATAAGCAAACACATATTAAGAACATATGGACAGTACATATTTCAGCATAGTTTCATTGAAAATCAAAACATACAACAATATGACTTAGTCAAGTAGTGCCTATGTGACATGAAAATAAGTACTTGTTACTTCATAAAACACAAGGTTAAATATTTAAGAGACATCGGAGATGTAGGGGGCAAGAGTTATGGGAGAAGGGGTGGTAACCGAGTGTAGGTTTATTGACCAGAGGGCCAACTAGACCATTTAGAGTCAAATATTTGTAGACTATCATTGAGGGTATGAAAAATTCTCTCAGTAAGTTTTAGGATCTCCATCCTATCTAACACCTGTTGCCAAGATGTGTTATTGGATCTCCAGTTCAGTGCAATCATCCACTGCACCGAACTACATAGGGAGTGTAGTAGTCTAAGTTGTGGGGTGGGGATGTCAGGGACCTCAGCATATAGAATGCAGATTTGGGGAGTGAGGGAGATTTTATGACCACTTGTCTCCTCAAATTTCTCTGCAGTAGTTCTCCAAATTTGTTTGAGGAGTGAACAGCTCCAAAATGTGTGTAGCATAGTGCCCTGTTCAGAGCAGCCTCTGAAACAATTCGGGGAGACAGATGGATAGAAGGAGTGCAGTTTATGGGGTGTGAGGTACCACCTAGAAAATATTTTAATCGGTGTTTCCCTAAAGGAGACAGCCTTATTGCATTTCCGTAAGTTTTCTGCCATGGTATACCACGTTTCCGGGGGGAAAGTGACTCCCAAGTCCGATTCCCAATGTAGCATTTGTGGAGATTTTATCTCCATTCTAAGGTTATTAATATAACTGTATATCAGAGAAATCATCCCTTTGTCCCGAGATGAGGATAGACATATTCTCTCAAATAACGTTTTGTTAGGGAGGGTGGTTAGTGAGAAATGGTCTGCATAGAAAGTTTTTATGAGTTCGTAGCTTCCTATTTCCGAGCGGGGGAGACCATGGTCCCTTTGAATCATCTCAAAGGTTTTAAACTTCCACTTAGATTGTAGTGAGGCTAGGGTGGTTAGGTTTTTATCCAGCCATAGTGAAAAGTGCCTTCTGTTAGTGAAGGCTAAGTTGAGTCTAACGTCACCTAAAAAGGAGGTAAGAGGGGATACAGGGGAGGAGAGCAGGAAGGGGATCTTAATTTTAACCCATAGTTGGAGTAGGTGTGCTACTACTAGGTTCAGTTTGGAGAGTTTCTTATAAAGGACGTTGTTTGACCACAGGATACCTTGAAGGTGATATGGGAGGACAGAGGTGGTTTCAAACCTCATCCAGGGTATGTCCTGTCTAGGGGAAAACCATTGTGACAGTTGGGAGATTTTTGTGGCCAGATAATAGTGCCAGAGGTTGGGAAGGCCTATACCGCCCTTTGATTGAGGTCTGTGTAGAAGTGCGTAACTATACCTGGGTTTTTTACCCTCCCATATGAATTTATTGATTGATCTCTGAATGCCTTCAATTTTAGTTTTGGGTACCAGTATGGGAAGGGAACGAAAATAGTATAAAAGTTTAGGAATTATGCTCATTTTGATAGCACAAACTCTTCCCAGGAAAGAGATGTGATGGGAGGACCAGGAGTTCATGAGGTGATCGATACGTGCAATGATAGGGGGGTAATTTGCCTTGTACAGTTGTGAGTATAAGGAGGTGATATTAACTCCCAAATATTTTAATGAGTGGGGGTTCCAAATAAACGGGAAATTATTGCCCAATCTGGTCAACAAGTCAGGGGGTAGGTTTAGTGAAAGAGCTGAGCACTTATTTGGATTAACCTTTAGACCAGAGACTACGTGAAAAGTCTTCAGGGTATTTAACAATACTGGGATAGAGAGGAGGGGTTCGGTGAGGAACACCAGCGCATCGTCTGCGTATAAACTAATCTTGAACTCCGAGTCCTTTATAGGGTATCCGCGTATGTCGCTATTGTGTCTGATCGAATGTGCTAAGGGTTCAATGGCTAAGGCGAAGAGGAGAGGGGATAGGGGGCATCCCTGCCTGGTTCCTCTGCTCAGGGGGAAGAATTCTGAGTTGTGGCCTGGAATTTTGATGCGTGTCTGTGGGGCATGGTAAAGGGCATTGAAACCCTGTAAAAATTTGCCTGTGATACCAAATTTGGGAAGAAGTTTATTTAAGTAGGACCAGCTGACGCTATCAAATGCCTTGTGAATATCCAAACTCAAGAGGCAAGCCTGTTTCGAGTTTAGATTAGCATCTTGCACTATGTTAGTCACTAGCCTTATATTGTCTACTATCTGCCTACCCGGGATGAAGCCAGATTGATCTTGGTGTATTAATGGGGAAATAACATAGGCAAGTCTGTCGGCAAGAATTCTACCAAAAATCTTGAGATCATTGTTTAAAACTGAGATGGGGCGGAAATTTTGTGGGAGAGTGTGGTCCTTATCAGGTTTGGGAATTAGGGAGAGGTTTGCCAATAGCATCTCGTCTGGGAATTGATTACCTTCTAGGACATAATTAAAGAGTTTCATAAGGCCGGGTGCTAGCTGGGTGGCAAATTTCTTATAATAGGAGGTTGTAAAACCGTCTGGGCCTGGGGCCGTTGAAGTCTTGAGGGATTTAATTACATTGGCTATCTCCTCTGTAGTACAAGGTTTGTTCAAGGATTCGGACTGGTTGGGATCAAGTGAGGGGAGTCTAATGTCATTTAGCCACGAGTCTGCAATTGTATTTGGATTTGTACCTGGGTCCGACAGCAGTTTTTTGTAGAAGTCTGTGAATATGCTAAGTACTCCTTTGGGGTGTGTCACCATGTTACCCTGGGTGTCACGCAATTTGTAAATATGGGTAGGATTGGTGTCTTGGGTTAATTTTCTGGCAAACATTGCCGAGGGAGAGTTACTGTGTAACAGAAATTTAGCTCTCGAGAATCTCAGGGACCTTTCTGTGTTGGTTGACAATATGTTATCTAGGGTCTTACGTTTGGATTGGATCTGTTGTGTGATCTCAGGTGAAACAGAATGTTGTAATTTGTGATATAGTTGATTTAGGTCATTTGTCAGTTGTCTTATAGTCGCCAGTCTTTCCTTGTTTTTTGTAGCAGCTATCTGAATGATTTGTCCCCTAAGGACTGCCTTATGAGCTACCCAAACGGAGGAAGGGGGTGTGATTTCATTATTGTTGTCTTCAAAGTAGTTGTCTATATGGGATGCGATCAAGTCTCTATTCTTCAAATCTGTTAGTAGGGCATCGTTGAGTCTCCAGGTGTATGTCGAGGGGGCGAGGCCTATGTGCGAAGTATCAAAGGATATAATGTCGTGGTCTGACCATGGGCATGGGTGCATATGAGCGTGTGAAGAGTTGGCCAACAAAACAGGGGTGCAGTAGATATAGTCTATTCTGGCATAGCACTCATGCGGGTGTGAATAATGGGAAAAGGCCTTAATTCCTACATTGTGGGCCCTCCAAGTGTCAATTAGCTGATTATTATTGAGCAGCTTATTAATAGTTTTCGAAAATGATTTCGAAGAGGGTGAGATTTTGCTTCTATCTAATACTGAGTGTGCTGTTAGGTTAAAGTCACCACCCAGGATCATATGTGGTGAGTGGTATCTATCCAGAATATTGAAAAAATTTGAAAAAAACGTCGTTTGGGATTCGTTTGGGGCGTAGATAGAAGCAATTGTTATCCCTTTGTTGTTAATGGTGCCTTTAAGGATAATAAATCGGCTATCTGGATCTTTATAAATTTGTTGAACGTCGAAAATGATTGAGTTTCGAATAAAGATTGCGACCCCGCGTGTTTTGTTAGAGTGGGTGGTGTAATAATGCTGGCCAAATGTTCTATTGAAAAATGTGGGGTGGTTAGCCGTGGCAAAATGAGTTTCCTGGAGTAGGATAACGTCTGCTCCAATTCTCTTGTAATGTTGGAATGCTTTTTTCCGTTTGTGGGGTGAATTAAATCCTTGTGTGTTGTGGGAGACTATTTTAAGGACCATGAGACCATAATAAGAGGACTATCAGCTGGGCGTATCCTATTAGGACAGCATGCCACAAAATAATGTTGTATAACAATTTTGTTATATCACACTGACAATTGCCATTATGGAAAGATGTATGTTCATATGGAAAGGGTGAGTCTAGGTCTTTTGAAATATGTGTAGCTGAGAAGTCACAAGAGGCACGATGTGACAGCAAGAAACCAGCGTAGAAAAGGTATTTAGATGACTGTCTCTGAACAAGCTTATCTAAAACAAGTAAGGCCCTAGTGGCCAACAATATGCATAATATAGTTATCACATTAGTAAGATACATTTTGGGGACAGGAGATGTCCTGTCAAACATTTTACAACAAATAGTTGTATAAGGTGGGACTGAAATGTCCCTGGACCACAAACTGCTCGGGTGATGTCCCATCCGTGGATGGAGCAGCAATCGAGAACAGCTGCGGAAGTGGGGTCAATCTATTTATTTATTTATTTATTAAAATTCTTAAAAGTACAAAAAGTACAAAACGCAGTCAGTTACCCGTAGGCCTCGATGCGCCGAGAACAACAATACAGCAACAACCAAAAAAACACACACAGGCAGCGGAACAGATCAAATTTAAAATAGTAGCAGATCAAAGAACTATAAAAACCTAGCGACGACGGATGTTCTAGGCATCTTGAAATAGGTGCATATAAAAAGAAAAAAAGATTACTAGAGAAAAAAAACAATGGTGCATTGTTAGAATACAAAATTATCATATGACTGGGAGAAGCGGTCAAGAAAGGGAAAAAAAAAAAGAAAAAAATTAATACAACATGAGAAAATGAAAAAAAAAAAAAAAATTGTTTCTCCCTTTCAAAAAAAGGTTGTGAAGGGCGGGAACCCCCCTCCTACCATCATGTGCTGTTGAGCGGGATGTTCCATCCAGGACTAGTTATGTGGAGACAAAAGGAGTAGGGGAGTGCGTGTAGTCCCAAAGGGGCAACCTGGCCACCGCAGATTCACATGTAGGTTATGATAGGAATTAGAAAATAAAAATTATATATATATTTGCCCACAGAATAAGTGGGTAAAAAAGAAAAAGGAAAAATCCTATTATTGTAAGGACTTAGTTAGTCAACAATACGCAGCGGTCCAGAGTTCCTTGAGCACGTCGAACATCTGGAGCAGCGGAACGGTATACTGTCGGTATACAGCGTCGGCTGTGGAGGATCATCTGGATTCAGAATGTGTCAAGCTTGAAAGGAATGGATCAGTCTCCTCTGGTCCCTCTGGTTACGTCTGGTAGGCGGGGTCGACCAAATGGGTGAAGGCCTGGGTGTTGCAGGTGGACGGGCAGGGGTGTTTTGGGTGATCAGGCCCAGCTTTACCAGGAGCTCCTTCCCTTCAATGACATTGTATACCGTGTATGTCGATCCGTTATGTGGGATCGTGAGCTTAAAGGGGAAACCCCAACGGTATCTAATTCTGGCAGCCTGCAACACAGTGGTAACTTCCTTCATCCTGCGCCTCCTGTCCAGGGTTGCAGGTGATATATCTGGGTAAATCTGGACCCTCTTGCCATCCATATGTAGGTTGTGGGAATTTCTGGCAACGCGCATGATGTCCTCTTTAATCAGAAAGTCCCTCATACACATCACTATGTCCCTGGGGGGGCCTTCCGGGGGAGGTTTAGGGCGCAGTGCTCTGTGAATTCTGTCACAAATAAAGGCTGAAGGGGGTTTATCCGGTAGCAGTTCTTGAAAAAATTTTGCGACTGCAGGCATCAGGTCTGTGACTGTCTCAGGGACCCCACGCAGCCTAATATTATGGCGGCGATTTCTATTATCAAGGTCCTCGACATGTGCCTGCATAAAGGCAAAATTGTCTGCTAAGTTTTCAAAGTCCCTCCTGAGATCGTTGTGAGCAAGGGAGAGCTCATCATGCTTTGTCTCTAGCATGTCTGTACGGCTGCCTATGCTAGCAATTTCCTGAGATAGAGCCGCTGTGGATTTGTGAACTTCTTGTTCAACTTTATCCACCAATTTATTAAAAACCGCGGTCAGGCTATCATCTAGGTCCGCCTTGGACAACGGTGGATTGTACTCACTGTCACGGGGGCGAGCAGAGGTTGCCTTGGATGGATGGTCCTCTGTGCAGGGCTGTGTCCACATGTGCTGGTCGGCGCCATCTTGGGACGTCTGCTTGCTTCTCTGCTCCATGGTGAGGAGAAAGTTTGTTAAAGTATGCCCTGAGTGCCGATTCCGCTTCTTCCTAGCGGATGGCATGCACTGGATGTTCCCGCAGGGGTGCTGGGTGTATTCGCTGCTGAAAGGGCTAAATTGCCCTGGGGAATCCGCCTAGAAAGCCCGGGTCTCTCGGAGCACGGCTCAGGCCAGTCCGGTCAGCATCGCGCCGCGCATGCGCCCCAGGATATGTAAACTTATGAGCACAACTGTACCTGTTTTGAGAAACCGTTAAATTGATTGGTTTAGTTAAGCTTTAATTATGCATCTGTTTAGAGTGAAAATCCTAATAATTAGCAACAAGCTCAGGGAAGCTGCACTCTCCATGAAAACGCATTGATTTATAGGAGACAAATTATATAAAGTGCACATGTGTTGTATATATCCAAAAACAACTAACCTGTATAAGTGATACAAGTATTAAATAAATAAAACTGTTTGGTACAAATATCATTCAAGTAAAGTGTGCCAAAAAGTGTCAGTGCCTGAATCAAGTGCAATCTGTGACTTCATGAAATATAGCATTCAAACAAAAAAGTCCATTATGATAAACAAATGCAAAGTTTTTATCAAAAAAATTGATTGGTGTATAGATCAATCGCATCCTCCAAGGGCACTGGCATTGATTATTAGAGGATGCGATTGATCTATACACCAATCAAATTTTTCGATTAAAAACGCTGCACTTGCTTATCAACATGGACTTTGAAAGTTTAATGAATATTACTTTCATGAAGTTGCTGATTGCACTTTAATTCAGGCACACTTTACTTGAATGATATTTGTAAAAAACATTTTATTTAATACTTTTATCACTTATACAGGTTCTTTGTTTTTGGATATATCCAGCACATGTAGGTGTAAAAAAAAAAGTTGCGCACTTTATATTATAGAGTGGAAATCCATCTTCTTTTCAGTAATAAATCTGTCTCAAAACTGTTGTACTTGGCTGCTTAGGAATATAGATGCACACCCAGCCCAGCGGACGCCGAAGTATTGCATCTACGATCCAAAGGCATACGAAGCCGTACGCCTGTCGGATCGAACCCAGATGCCGTCGTATCTTGGTTTGAGGATTCAAACTAAAGATACGACGCAGGTAATTTGAAAGTACGCTGGCGTATCAGTAGATACGCCGGTGTACTCTCTCTCTGGATCTGGCCCCATGTTTTCAGATATATCCCTAATTGTTCAAATCTTCCATAAGGTTCAACTTTTCTACTCTTTTAAAGCGGAGGTTCACCCTCAAACAGAACTTTCTATCTATCATTTCTTATGCCTTAATAAATGCCTGTAGCGTTTTTTATTTTTTTCTACATCTGTATTATGTATTATGTTATTACACTGCTCCTCCGTAAAGGTTAGATCCAAATCCCTTTTTGCATTTTTAACCATAGCAACACATTGTAAAAGTGACATAAATAAGAACTACTTGAATCTGTTGCATGTCTTGGAACCAGTGTTGCCAACCGTTCGTATTTTTACGGACAGCCTGTAAAAACAGGGAACTTTTCTCCGTGCCAGTAAAAATAGCTGAGACAAGCTCAGCTTTGAACTGCGCATTCGCAATTCCCGGGGATGCCCGACAGCCAGCTGCCGAAATGACCCGATCTGCGCTTCTACTGATTGCTCCGCCCACCACCTCCTCTTAGCCAACCAGCATTACTGTAACCCGCCCTCCTCCTGCAGCCCGCCACATTTGACAAGAAGATGCAGGCAGAGACGAAAGCGTGGCTGTGTTGTATTGAGGCGGGCGGGAGTGTGCGCTGCTCGGCTCTGTTTCCTGCACTTACCATCACCATCGCTTGTTCTCCTGTCCATACTGTGACAGAGGAGAGGCACGGCTGTGGGGGCTTCATGTTCTAGAGAGCCTGCTTCTTCTCTGTCAGGACCGGAGCTGCTGTGACTCTGACAAGGAGTGAGGCAGAGCAGGCTTTCTGTGATGTCCCCCCCCAGGCCCCCTACCCCTTCTCCGGTCAGCAGCACAAGCAGGGAGATCAAAGACACACAGACAGCGCTGTGTGCATTCTTCCTCACCCTTCTGCCAGCAGCGGGGGTGGTGATTAATAAAGCAGCGGCAGGACTGAGTAGTTTGTTGAAGGGGACTGAATTGCAGGTAATCATTGTGCAGTAATCTCTAGCAACTGAATGATGGGCAGTAATGTGTAGTAACCGAATGGTACTGGGTAGTAATGTTTGGTAACCTCTAGTAACCGAATAGTGATGGGCAGTAATGTTTAGTAACCTTTAGTAACCGAATGGTGATGGGCAGTAATGTTTAGTAACCTTTAGTAACCGAATGGTGTACAGTAATGTATGGTAACCGATAGGAACCGAATGGTGGGCAGTAATGTATAGTAACCGATAGCAACCGAATGGTGGACAGTAATGTATAGTAACTGAATGGTGGGCAGTAATGTATAGTAACTGAATGGTGGGCAGTAATGTATAGTAACTGAATGGTGGGCAGTAATGCATAGAAACCGATAGCAACAGAATGGTGGGAAGTAATGTATAGTAACCGATAGCAACCGAATGGTGGGCGGTAATGTATAGTAACTGATAGCAACCGAATGGTGGACAGTAATGTATAGTAACCAAATGGTGAGACGTAATATGTAGTAACCCCAGAGCATGTCTATGGCGCACAGATCAGCGTGCCAGCACCAACAGCATAATTTACAGAACCCCGGCTTGGGGTGCATGCACACCCTGACCGCATACTGCCGGCCCAAAACTAACCTGCCCAGCATCTGTAAGGGAAACAATTATTGAGGTAGGGGGGTGAAATATGTTTTTAGACTTAATATCTACCTTAACCAGTTGGTAACCGCCCTATAGCCAAAATACGGCTACAGAGCGGTTCCTGTACTCTAGGAGGGCGTCAATGTACGTCCTCCCAGAGACTGCGTTGTGCGCGCCCGAGCGGGCGCGCACACGCGATCGCCGGTGCTCGCCGGGTCTACGGGACCCGCAGCAACAGCACTCGCGGTAAGGAGCCAATGGAAGCGGCTCCTTACCACGTGATCGCGCCGTCCAATGACGGCGCGATCACTTGTAAACAAACCGGCGTCATGTAATGACGCCGGTTCCTCCCTCTCCTCTCTGTACCGTTCGGTACAGTGTGAGAGGAGAGGGAGGGGGGGGGGGATCGGGCGGCAGCAGCAGCCGCCGCACTGTGGGCTGGATCTGTGACAATTGCAGTCACAGATCCAGCCATCCCTGCGCAATACTCTGCAAAATAAAAATGATGATGGGTGCATTACTCTGCAATACCCCACCCCATACTCTGCAATACCCCACCCCATACTCTGCAATACCCACCCTGGGGGGGTGGGTATTGCAGAGTATGGGGTGGGGTATTGCAGAGTATGGGGTGGGGTATTGCAGAGTATGGGGTGGGGTATTGCAGAGTATTGCACTCATCATTTTTTTTATTTTACTCTGCAATACCCACCCCCCCATACTCTGCAATACCCACCCACCCATACTCTGCAATACCCACCCCCCCATACTCTGCAATACCCACCCATACTCTGCAATACCCCCCCCCATACTCTGCAATACCCCCCCCCATACTCTGCAATACCCCCCCCCATCCTCTGCAATCCCCCCCCCCATACTCTGCAATACCCCCCCCATACTCTGCAATACCCCCCCCCATACTCTGCAATACCCCCCCCCCATACTCTGCAATACCCCCCCCCATACTCTGCAATACCCCCCCCATACTCTGCAATACCCCCCCAATACTCCGCAATACCCTCAATACTCCAATACCTTGCAATACGTCGCCTATGGGGATTTTTAAGTAGCAACGTTTGGCGCAATTTCACGAGCGTGTGCAATTTTGAAGGGTGACATGTTGGGTATCTATTTACTCGGCGTAACTTCATCTTTCATATTATGCAAAAACATTGGGCTAACTTTACTGTTTTTTTTTTTTTTTAAGCACAAAACTGTTTTTTTTTTAAAAACACGCGTTCAAAAAATTGCTGCGAAAATACCGTGCAAGATAAAAAGTTGCAACAACCGCCATTGTATTCTCTAGGGTCTTTGAAAAAAAAGCATATATAATGTTTTGGGTTTCTATGTAATTTTTTTAGCAAATAAATGATGATTTTTCCATGTAGGAGAGAAATGTCAGAATTGGCCTGGGTGCTCCAGAACGCCTGATGGTGCTCCCTGCATGTTGGGCCTCTCTATGTGGCCACGCTGTGTAAAAGTCGCACACATGTGGTATCGCTATACTCGGGAGGAATAGCAGAATGTGTTTTGGGGTGTAATTTGTAGTATGCATATGCTGTGTGTGAGAAATAACCTGCTAATATGACAGAAACTAGATTTTTTTTTTTTTTTTTACAGAATTTTCAGTCTTTTTTCTTTTATAGCGCAAAAAATAAAAACCGCAGAGGTGATCAAATACCACCAAAAGAAAGCTCTATTTGTGGGAAAAAAAGGACAAAAATTTCAGATGGGTACAATGTTGTATGACTGAGTAATTGTCATTCAAATTGTGAGAGCACCGAAAGCTGAAAATTGGTCTGGTGATTAAGGGGGTTTTCGTGCCCAGTGGTCAAGTGGTTAAATCACTTTGCTAATTGCACATGTTACTTGTGTGTTGCCTAAATACTGAAATTCGCACATTAAACTTTAATTTTTTTAACTTTTGGAAATGCCAGTAAAAACTTTGCTGTACCAGTAAATTTTGGGTGTCACGCCAGTAAATTTCAATCTGGTATGTTGGCAACACTGGTTGGAACTCTTACCAAACTTGTCACAAAGCTTTCATGAATTAGATGCAGGACTTTTTTAAAGGGACCATACCACCAGATGAATTCTCCCACATGTTTTATTGAAACCCCCCACAGTTTTTTTTACAAATTTTTACATTATTGCATTGGGCATGTTATGTGGTTATTTTAGATGCAAATAAAGTCAGGAAATTTTTTCCCTATTAATTGAACTCTTCAAAATTGCCTATTCATCTTCACACAAATTCCCACTGCAAAATCAAAGGAGATGCCGTCACTGTTTGGTTATTCTGACAGCCGCAGGTGTCGGTGGCTGTATGACAAAAAATAGCCAGCAGTGGAGATTCCTCCATCTATGCTGACTATTGTGGATGGAGGAATCTATTGATTTCTCTTATTATATGTGGTGCTGAATGAGAAAAATCAAAGCTAGATTGGCTAGCCTTAGTCGTCATTGGAACAGGTACCTCTTTATGTCTTTAGCAGCAACAGTGTTATAATGTTGGCTTCATAAAATAATTTTGACTTGGTGACAATGGTCACCAGGACAAGTGGAAAAATGTTGTTGCCCCAACGGTAACACATGCATCAATACAAACTTGACAGGGGTCATCATTTCAACATTGGAAAAAGTGGTGGCTTTAGAATAGATACACTAGATATGTTTGCATGCTTTTACATCTTTTAACATCAGTCAAAGCATATTTAAAACACACAGGCAGTGCTGATGACTTCTAACTGTCCAGATCCATGTGCCAAAGGTACCCTCCAACAGGATCATTGCCAGTGGCGGTTCGTCCATAGAGGGCGCTGGAGCGCCGCCCCCTCTGGCTCTCACCGCCACTGAGTCTAATAACATAGATTCATGCATTGCACAAATCTGTGGTTATTATTGCCGCTGCCGCTGTTCTATTCAGATGGTCAGCGCTCATGTCCGGCCATCTGAATAACGGCAGCTGGTTGGCTGTACGGAAGTGCCTATCAGAGCCAACGGCTCTGATGGGCTTTTCCGAGTACAGCCCTCGGGTCCCGGAAGCTTATACAAGGAACGCACTAGGGATGTGCTCCTTGGATAAGACTGACAGGCGTCTCAGCCAATCAGGTTGGCCTATTCTGGCTACCGGTAACCTGATTGGCTGTGAAGCCTGTCAGTCATCGAGGACGGTAGAAGACTTCGAGGGACGTGGATGGCTGACTCCAGTAAAGTTAAGTGCCGGGCGGGGTGGGGGGAGGGGCACTTTACAGGGCACAGCAGATCCAAGCCTGCCTTGAAAGTGATTAGTTTATGCAAAACGAAGAGTGGAATTCTGCATTGTGTTTAACCTATTTGTGACTAAAAGGTCAAGGAAGGCTTCATTTAAATGTATCAGCAATGATTGGGGAAAAATGGAGATTGATGTTCATCCACACCATCTCCCATCACAGAATGTCTTACATATATTGAAAATAATGGAAGATGTTTTTAGAATGTATGATCTGCTTGGCAAACGAACCACTGTGCTATGGGCATTCAAGCCATAACTGTAAGTTTAAGCACTGGCTGTACTAACAACAAATAAAGGTATGAATAAAAGGTGATGAGCGCAAACTGAAAATCTAACAGTGAATAACAAGACAGTCCATAGGGACTGATAATAATCTATTTATAAACCAAATCAATGGGCTGTGTATTAAAGTGAAAAAACACCCAAATAAAAAACTAAATTCAATAATAAAGTCCAAAATATAAGTGAATGAAAGTGCTATGTCAATGATGGACAAGTCTTCTGTCCTTGGATCATCAATGTGAAAAAACGGGATACACTTCTCTAAGCCTGGGCTCACAGAGCGCTTACCTCCAGTCACTGGGTAATGTGCATCAACGAAATCCTCCAAGGCCTGGGGTAGGATCCAAACAGTGGGTAACTCGTATTCCACAGAGTCTTCCAAGTGCTGAGGTGGAATCCAGGAACGTTCTCTGTGTCTACTGCCAGTCCAGGTCCAGGTAAAAGCAAAGTCAACTCAGCAGGATAGCCACACCATATATCAGGAGCAAATATGGAAATAAAAAGCTCTCATAGTGAAGTATGTAAGCACTTGTAGGTTTAATAAAGGTAAAAATGTGCTTACATGAAGAAAAACCGGTAAAAACCGCCAAACAGCAGTACTTCCGGTGGACGGTCAGGGTATTGCGTCACTTCCGGTCACGTCTAACCTTACGCGTTACGTCACATCACATGACTTCATCAGAGGTTACTGAGTGACTGTCAAATGCTGTCTTATATAGGTACAAAGAGGAAATGGATCCGCGGCCATTTTGGATTACAAAACACCAATTGAACAAAACTAAAATGCGGCCATTTTGAAGAAGGGCAAAGAAAAGGGAAAGGATTTGATCCAAATTTAAATCGGTTACCGTAAAATTAATATGGACCAGAAAATATTAGATTAAATGAGCAGTCGTCTTAAATACATAAATAGAGTACCAAAATGCCAAAATGTATATTGAATATATGAAACATATTAAAAACTTGTCAAAATAAAATGATATTAATATGACAAGATAACAGACTACGGATAATTACAATTAATCAATAAAGGTAACTAAACCAATAATTGACAGTATCCTAAAAATATATATGTATAGTTAATTAATAGTCTGAATTTTAGTAACCTTTCAAGATAAAATTTAAAACATTAAAATGTTAAAAATTATATAAAAATAAATGAATGTGACCAAATTAGGTACTGGACTAGACTGGAGTGAGTGATATCCCTGGCTGTACTGTGAAATGAAAATAAGAGTATTGCATAAAGCAACAGCCTCTGATACTGAAAAAAAAAAAAAAAAACTTTACAGGGCACAGCGGCGACATCATTGGGCACAGTGGCGACAATAGGCACAGTGGGGACAATGGGCACAGTGGGGACAATTAAAGGGCACAGCGGTGACAATTAAAGGGCACAGTGGTGACAATTGATGGCACAGTGGCTGTGTTTGATGGCATGGCACAGTGGCTGCGTTTGATGGCATGGCACAGTGGCAGTGGTGACAATTGATGGCACAGTGGCTGCATTTGTTGGCATGGCACAGTGGCTGTGTTTAATGGCATGGCACAGTGGTGCGAATAGATGGCACAGTGGCTGTGTTTGATGGCATGGCACAGTGGTGACAATTGATGGCACAGTGGCTGCGTTTGATGGCATGGCACAGTGGTGACAATTGATGGCACAGTGGCTGCATTTGATGGGCACAGTGAGGCTGCAATTTTTCTTTTTCGTTTGCGCCCCCCCCCCCAAAAAAAAATTTTGAGCACCAGCTGCCACTGATCATTGCACAACTATTTTTACTAGCAGCACTGATGTTAAAATGATGACCCCTGTCAAGTTTGTCTTTAGTCTCCCAAAATGCATTGGCCTCTTTATAGTGCTGAAACTTCAAATAAAATCATTTGTTTTAGCTGTGTATTTCTATAGGTGAGACTTCTCCACAAGTTAGGGTGTATAGCTGTGATAAATATTAATTAAAGCTAAACTTAAAGAGTTTGTAAAGGAATTTTTTTTTGTTATCTTAATAGCTTCCTTTACCTTAATGCAGTGCTGTTTTCATGTCCTCATTGTTCGTTTTTGCTCTCAAGTTGCTGTAATTCTTCTCTGATCTCCACACTTCCTGGTTGTCTGTTTCCTGATAACCACAGTGCTGGGAGCTTTCTCTCTGTGGTCACTAACTTCAAGGAGGTGTGATTACTGTGTGTCTAAAACCCCACAGCACCAATCAGTTTTGTTTTCCAAACCATCACTGCCCTGTATTGGCTCTGTGGCTCTGTACATCACAGAAGCAGGAAACAACATGCACAAATGAAACTAGAAACTACAGGTACATTATATGATTGATTTTGATCTATTTTTAATCATTTTTAAAAGGAATCAGTTAACTATTATGTCTCTATACCCTGTAAATAGTCATTTCAGCAAAAACATTTTTTTCCTTTACAACTCCTTTAAGTCAGATATAAAAGAGACAATTCAATGAAGCTGTATATTTATTTAACAAAAAGTAAATGTATTTTACATTCAGCTAAAATAAGTACCTGAATCTGACCTGATATCAGCTTCTCGTACTAAATCGCACAGAAGAACTCAGACTGGGAGAAGGAGGGGTAGCAGAGCCAATACCTGTCTTCTGCATGTATGCATGCTGACACAAGAAGGTAAAGGACTGAACAGAGCTGATGACTTAAAGGGGTTTTCCACCCATTTTTTAAGTTTATTAAAAGTCAGCAGCTACAAAAAGTGTAGCTGCTGGCTTTTAATAAACTGACACTTACCTGCTCCACGGCTCCAGCGACGCGCCGGCCGGGGGCTCCGCTCCTCACCCTCCCTCGCCGGCCGGCGTCTTCATTCCTAGTGTGGGCACCCGGCAGTGACAGCTTTCGGCTTCACGGCCGGGCACCCACTGCACATGCGCGAGAGGCACTGTGCATGCGCGAGCGGCGCGGCGCCGTCCGATTGGACAGGCGCTCGCCTACAGGTAGGGTCTGTGAAAAGGCGATTAAGCTAATCGCCTTTCCAGCCCCTCGGCGGAAGGAGGAAGTGGGACAGGAAGTACCCTTCTCCTGAAGCCCCCACTCCCCCCCCCAAAAAAATTACATGCCAAATGTGGCATGTAAGGGGGCGAGGAGTGGGTTAAGAGGAAGTTCAATTTTTAGGTGGAACTCCTCTTTAACATGAGCATTAGGAGCAGGTAAATATTTTCTTTGCTTTCGTAGCAATCCTAACAGGACCGCTAGTTGAAAGTGAGCCTTGCAGATAGCAATCCTGACTGCGCTGTCTGGCAGAGGTGTATGAAGCACATATATATATGGCTTGGATAAAATTACTTTGACAGATAAAATAACTCATATATGGATTTGAACTATGTATTGAGCTATTGGCTTGGAGTTTAGCTTGAGGTGATTAAAGGCGATTTTTTTTTTTTAAATAGTTGATTATGTGTAACTAAAAGCAGTAAGTGATCCAAAGTTCAGCTTTATGCTTTTCAACTTGGTGCGTCAATAAAAATAGAGCTTCCAAACAAAACAGCAATTTGGAGTTCAAAGCTTCTCAGTCTGTAATGTTTAATTCTAAAACGAGACTGTTTATGTCTCTGTGTAAGATGTTTTCTTATCCTGCCATTCCAGAAACGTTATATTTGCCAAGAAAACGAGCTACTCTAATATAAAAGTATTTTGTCATTTTGGTTAAACCTCTAACGAGAGCAACCTCACCTTTTGAAAATGCTGGTAGCCTAACTGTCATGATGATCCAATGGCTTCAGTTCTTTGTGGGCCGCTGCAATGGAAAGTATGCAGATTAGGAGATATGACTTTATGCTGACCGTATTAAACACACTTATTCCTGATCAGTGAAGGGCCAGTCTCAGCACTGTGCTGCAGTAACGTGTACAATAACACAGGTTATGTTTGTTGGTGTGCTTTAATTATGATTGGCATGCTAATGTGCCTTCACAACGCACATAGGCGTGCACAGGGGGTGTGCCTGGGCACACCCTAATCCTCCCCTGTGCCATCCAGGGTTTTATTTTGGTGAAATTGCTGGGTTCACTAATTGACACTTACTGGCAGTGACAGTGCTGCCAGTGAGACAAGTTTGATAGGTATGTATACTCCTAGAGACTGACCTATGAGAACCACATTTCTGATGGCCACATTTTCCGATGCTTCCTCTATAGTTCCGACAGCGGAGTGATACAGCTGCACTCCGCCCGCCCTCCACTCCATCTTCTGCTCTCATAGAATAGGAGGTCAGTAGCATCTAGTGGGGATTATGGGCAAATCTAGGATGGTAGATTTCATTTCACTTACAATACTCTTCCTCCCTCTTCCTCCCCCCACACTGCACTTACAGGAGAGAGGTCTCATCCACTCTGGCTCCTCCAGCCCCCAGCCCCTGTGTCTGCCCAGCCCACACTGCAATCCTTGCATGCAGCCTGTGCCTGAGAAATTTGATTTGTGGGCAGGAGATCTTAGGAACAGCATCTGGCAGATCCGTGGGGGCTGCTACACTGATTCCACCGTGTGATCCTGCAGATACCAGCCTCCGGTGAGTGAACAGTCCCTCCCCTCACTCCCTCCATCTGCCCCCCCCCCCTTCCAGGAGCTGCCAAGTTGATTTATTGTCCAGCTAGCACTTAGGGATGACTTAACTCTGATGTAAGGGACACTATCCCATGCTCTGATGTAAGGGGGCACTGTGCCAGTATTCTGATGTAGGGGGCGCTGTGACAGGATTCTGATGTAGGGGGCGCTGTGACAGGATTCTGATGTCAGGGGGCGCTGTGACAGGATTCTGATGTCAGGGGGCACTGTGCCAGGATTCTGATGTCAGGGGGCACTGTGCCAGGATTCTGATGTAGGGGGCACTGTGCCAGGATTCTGATGTAGGGGGCACTGTGCCAGGATTCTGATGTAGGAGGGGACTATGCCATTCTCTGATGTCAGGGGGCACTGTGCCATTCTCTGATGTAAGAGGGTACTGTGCCATGCTCTGATTAAGGGGCACTGTCCCAGGATTTCTGCAAATATCTCCTAAACCTTTTAGGTTTGGGAGATATTTCTTTCACCTACAGGTAAGCCTTAATCTAGGCTTATCTGTAGGTTAAAGTGGGTGTAATGTGTTTACAACCACTTTAAATTATTGTAAAACCTTTTTTTTATTAGTTAAAATAATAAACATATTATACTTGCTATGTGCAATTCCATTGCAATTTCATTGCTTTTCTGGGGTCCCTGGCTGGCACTCTCCACTCCTCCTTTCCTCTTCTGCTGCATGTGCCTCCATGGCAAGCTGTGCACTATGGGGGCACACATGTGGGTGAGCTCCTGCGCCAGGCTGTGTGTGTCCATAGGCATACACAGTCTGGCTTGGCCACACCGCCTGTTCCCTCCTAACAGGATTTGCTTGACAGAAGCGGATGCCGCTGCTATCTGAGTCTCCTATGAGAGCAGGGAGTGAAGAGAGTTGCAGCCAGGCATAGCACTGGATCAATAGAGGACTTGGTTAAATATTTAGGAAGGGGGAGCACAACAACTGGTAAATGTTTTTTTTACCTTAAAGGGGGTTGTAAAACTTCATGTTTTTTAATACATCCTTTGCGAGGAGGAGCCGCGAGAGCCACCGGGGGATACCAGAAGACGATGATCGGGTCCACACTGTGCAAAACGAACTGCACAGTAGTGGTAAGTATAATTTAAATAAATACAGATCTTGTGAGCTACCATAAGATAACCCAAGGTTACAACTACCATCAGGTGCAGTGAAAAAAAATATTATATAAATGTGAAATAGAGTGCCAATTCATAGCCGCTTAGCATTGATCACAATCCCATAATCTGTGAAAAAAATATATAAATATAAAGAAAATGCATCGCTATGTGATAATAACCTTACAAATGCAAGGATAGTGCCATGAAAAAAAACGTCAAAGATGCCAGAAGAAATATATGTAAATGTAAATAAATCAAAACTTTTGTATCAAGCGAGTTCACAGTGAAATAAATTTCATTAGTATCAAGTGTCAAAGAAATACTTTTTTCTCTCAATTTTCATCAAGTCCACATAGAGAAAGGTATACATTTAAAAATATCTCAATATAATGATTAGGGATGAGCTTCGTGTTCGAGTCGAACCCATGTTCGACTCGAACATCGTATGTTCGACCGTTCGTCGAAATACGAACGTTACAGCCGTTCGCGCCAAATTCGAGTGGCGCGTCACGCCCCGTAATTCACTGCGGCATTTCTGGCTGATGAATGGCCAAGCATGCACTATGACCCGCATGCTTGGCCAATCACAGCTTGCAAAAAACGGAGAGCCATAATTGGCCAAAGCCAGGGTGGCTTTGGCCAATTATGGCTCAGGGGGTTTAGTACACGCCCCACACTATAAAAGGCCGCCTGCAGGTCGGTCTTGTGTAGTGTGTTGCGGCGGTGGTTAGAGATCTGTCTAAGAGAGAGAGAGAGAGTGTCTGTCTTTTTTTCTAGGTAGATAGAGCAGGCATGCTAGTCAGTTAAAGTTACAGGGCTGGATTCAGATAGGAGATACAACGGTGTATCTCCAGATATGCCGTTGTATCTCTGAGTGCGGGCCGTCGTATCTATGCGCCTGATTCAGAGAATCAGTTACTCATAGATTTCCCTAAGATCCGACCGGTGTAAGTATCTTACCCTGTCGTATCTTAGGCTGCATTTTTACGCTGGCCGCTAGGTGGCGCTTCCGTATAGTTGCGCAATTACGTTAGGCTTTTTTCGGCATATAGTTACTTCTGCTATATGAGGCGTAACTAATGTTAAGTATGGACGTCGTTCCCGCGCAGAGTTTTGAAAATTTTACGTTGTTTGCGTAAGTCGTTCGCGAATAGGGCTGGACGTCATTTACGATCATGTTGAATCCAATACGTCCTTGCGGCGTACTTTGGAGCAATGCACACTGGGATATTTCACGGACGGCGCATGCGCCGTTCACAAAAAAAGTAAAATACGCGGAGTAATCTTAAATTTATATAAAACACGCCCACAACATCCCCATTTGAATTAGGCAGGCTTACGCCGCCATACATACGTTACACCGCCGTAACTAAGGGCGCAAGTTCTTTCTGCATATGGAACTTGCGCCCAAAGTTACAGCGGCGTAATGTATCTGAGATACGTTACGCCCGCAGATAGATAGACAAATCTATTTGAATCCGGGCCGCAGTGTGTAGAGGATATATATACATCCCAGGTGTTGTGCATATATTTATACACTGTATAGTTTAGCTAGATCAGTTCTTCCTAATTTACTGGCAGGCACTTAATTGTGCTAGCTGCAGTATTCTCACGTGGTGTATTGCCCGTGTCCCCTGTAGTTTGCACCTAAAGCAACTTGGTGTGTACTGCATGTGTCCTCTGTAGTTTGCACCTAAAGCTACTTGGTGTGTACTGCACGTGTCCTCTGTAGTTTGCACCTAAAGCTACTTGGTGTGTACTGCACATGTCCTCTGTAGTTTGCACCTAAAGCTACTTGGTGTACTGCCCGTGTCCTCTGTAGTTTGCACCTAAAGCTACTTGGTGTGTACTGCACAGGTCCTCTGTAGTTTGCTCCTAAAGCTACTTGGTGTGTACTGCATGTGTCCTCTGTAGTTTGCACCTAAAGCTAATTGGTGTGTACTGCATGTGTCCTCTGTAGTTTGCACCTAAAGCTACTTGGTGTGTACTGCACGTGTCCTCTGTAGTTTGCACCTAAAGCTAATTGGTGTGTACTGCATGTGTCCTCTGTAGTTTGCACCTAAAGCTACTTGGTGTGTACTGCACGTGTCCTCTGTAGTTTGCACCTAAAGCTACTTGGTGTGTACTGCACGTGTCCTCTGTAGTTTGCACCTAAAGCTACTTGGTGTGTACTGGCCGTGTCCTCTGTAGTTTGCACCTAAAGCTACTTGGTGTGTACTGCCCGTGTCCTCTGTAGTTTGCACCTAAAGCTACTTGGTGTGTGCTGCCCGTGTCCTCTGTAGTTTGCACCTAAAGCTACTTGGTGTGTACTGGCCGTGTCCTCTGTAGTTTGCACCTAAAGCTACTTGGTGTGTACTGCCCGTGTCCTCTGTAGTTTTCACTTAAAGCTACTTGGTGTGTACTGGCCAGGTCCTCTGTAGTTTGCACCTAAAGCTACTTGGTGTGTACTGCCCGTGTCCTCTGTAGTTTTCACCTAAAGCTACTTGGTGTGTACTGCCCGTGTCCTCTGTAGTTTTCACCTAAAGCTACTTGGTGTGTACTGCCCGTGTCCTCTGTAGTTTGCACCTAAAGCTACTTGGTGTGTACTGCCCGTGTCCTCTGTAGTTTGCACCTAAAGCTACTTGGTGTGTACTGGCCATGTCCTCTGTAGTTTGCACCTAAAGCTACTTGGTGTGTACTGGCCGTGTCCTCTGTAATTTGAACCTAAAGCTACTTGGTGTGTACTGCACGTGTCTTCTGTAGTTTGCACCAAAAGATACTTGGTGTGTACTGGTCCTGTCCTCTGTACTGGCCGTGTCATCTGTAGTTTGCACCTACAGCTACTTGGTGTGTACTTCCCGTGTCCTCTGTAGTTTGCACCTAAAGCTACTTGGTGTGTACTGGCCGTGTCCTCTGTAGTTTGCACCTAAAGCTACTTGGTGTGTACTGCCCGTGTCCTCTGTAGTTTGCACCTAAAGCTACTTGGTGTGTACTGGCCATGTCCTCTGTAGTTTGCACCTACAGCTACTTGGTGTGTACTGCACGTGTCCTCTGTAGTTTGCACCTAAAGCTACTTTGTGTGTACTGCATGTGTCCTCTGTAGTTTACACCTAAAGCTACTTGGTGTGTACTGCCCGTGTCCTCTGTAGTTTGCACCTAAAGCTAATTATTTGTTTATTTTAGGTCAAGAAGCCAAAAGCAAAGTTTTTGGGCAGTTTTGCTCACATTGTTTAGTTCTTATCCAAGTTTGTCATCCCATAATGTGTTGACTTGATGTACTAAACGTAATCCCCGCGAAACACTACCTAGAACATTTTCCTTCCTCTATTTTTTTCAGGATGATTATTTATTAAATTTATATATGACATTAATGTACATAATTAGGGCTAATAATCTTACATCCTTGTGTTGTAAATTTTTCATTTTTAAGGAGGCTCTCCAGCGCACGGAAGTTCCATGCCACTCACCCTGCTTTCCTCGGCTCTTTGCAATATGTGGGGACTCGGCGAAGGCCTTTTGTCCCCTGATGGGGGGTTTTGCCCCTCACCACGGGTAAATTCCAAATATTTTTTTATATTTACTGTTTTCATATGCTATATAATCTCTTATGTTTTTAATTTCTTCTCTAAGATTGCTCGCACTGGATCTCCCTTTCCTTTACTCTTCTTCTTGTCCGCGCAGGTTAGGCCGAGAGATCATCGCACTAAGACAATGAGTAAGAATAGCTTGTTGGTTCAGTTGCCATGGCTCCTTTAAACATTTTGTCTCTAAATGTCCAGGGTCTTAATGTGCCCCAAAACGCACAAAAGCCTTCCGGTCGTTTTAAGCCAAGAAAGCACACATTGTGTGCCTACAAGAAACGCACTTTACACCGACTTCAACTCCCACATTTTTTAGTACCTCCTACCCACAAGTGTATACAGCTTCGGCTCATACCAAACAGAGGGGTACTCTCATAGCATTTCATCATTCCACACCATTCACATTACATTCAGAAATCAAAGACTCGTTACCTATTACTAACAGGGTATGTTATGGACACAGCTGTAATTGTGGTCTCCTACTATGCCCCTAATCATCAACCTTTACCCCTCTTATCACATCTTTTTCAAGTCCACACATAGAGTAGGATCAATCTTTGTGTGCAGTGATTCCAATCAGGTCCTCCTCCCATTTCTGGACAAAACCCCATATACCCCACCATGATACCAAACCAAATGGTCTCTCTCTCAGCTTCTTTACAGACACAATTTGGTTGATTCTTAGAGAGAATCCAATCCAACAAAAATAGATTATACATATTTCTCAAACCCACACCAAACATTTAGCCAAATAGATTCCTAACAATAGGTATGGTACCAGAAATACTTTCATCTACCATTATCCCCATCCCTTGGTCCGACCCCAATGCGGTCTGTACCACCATTGCTTCTATCTTGCCTAAGGCACATGACCCGATCTGGTACCTCCCAGACACGCTACTCAAACACCCCTTTCACCGCATATTAATTGAGCAGGCTCTAAAATATTATTTAAAATACAATACTAGTACTGACATCTCCTCACTCTAGGAAGCACACAAGCCAGTCCTAAGAGGAATTTTCCGACAACAATCAGGGATACTTAAGCAAGAGCGTAAAACACTCTCAAGAAAATTAAAAACATAATTTAACGCAGCATTTATGACTTTTCAAAATAGCCCCACTTCCTCTGCAAAAAATCATTTAGAGAAATCACGTCTAGAATACAACCTTTTCCTCACTGATTCAGCGGACAAAATAATACATAGAACCAGACATTCTACGTGAAATCTAATAAACCCAACACATTCTTGGCACAAGCATTAAAATCCATCAACAAATCTTTTAAACCCATTACATTTAAATTAGCCAGCAATATATACACTAGCAACCCACGAAAAATTGTACAGAAATTCAGTTCCCACTTATAAGCCCTATATACAGAGACAAATACATTTAATTCCTCTGCAGCCGACTCCTTTTTCTCACAAATTAACCTACCGCAGATGACTGAATCTCAAAAAACGCTATTAGAAAAACCTACTACAGGTGATGATGTAGCAGCAGCCATCAAAGAATTACAAATAAATAAGAGACCTGGCCCTGATGGATACTCGGCTTTGTATTACCGAACCTATAGGGACATTCTCTCCCCCATGCTTGCAGAAGCATTTAATGATTTATTAAAAAATAAACCCTTTAGACAAGAATCTTTACTGGCTATGATCTGCATGATTCCGAAGCCACAAATAGATGATACCCTTAGCAAAAATGATTGCCCTATTTCTGTAGGGATTTCATGGAAACATGATATCAAGTTACTAGCGAAAATCTTAGCAGCCCGTCTAAATAAGATCGTTGGTACTCTCATGCCTTGTGACCAAGTAGGTTTCATGCCTTCGCACCAGGCAGGTGACAATGTGCGCAGAGCAGTCCTTTTAGCGCATATTGCTAAAACACACTGCATCCCCTCTTGTTTTCTCTCTCTCGATATCAAAAAAGCCTTTGACTCTATATCCTGGCCCTATTTAAATTATACCTTACATAAATGGGGTTTTGGCCCAAACTTCACGAATTGGATTATGTCACTTTACAACAAACCAAAAGTATACATCAAATATATAGGATAAAAGTCTGATCTGTTCAATATTTAAAGAGGCACACGACCAGGATGCCCACTCTCTCCTTTATTATTTGCCCTCCTAATAGAACCGCTTGCGCAAATAATCAGATCTGACCCCACTATTACAGGATTTGAAATAGGAGGTTATCAACACAAACTTTGTCTATTTGCAGACAATATCCTCCTATTTCTTTCATCCCCACAGGTGCATTTTCAGGCTTATACATTAATCCCCAAAAATGTTTAGCACTAAACATATCTCTTTCACATATGGAACTGTCAGCTGCATAAACTGGTCTCCCTTACACATGGACTGAACGGGCAATCCCATACAGAAAAAGTCAGATGGAGCCTACACACAGTCGTAATTTCCAACCAAAAGCTCACATCAAACTTTTCTTGACGGGATTTCCGATTTTGTGTACGCGGCATTATACAGTATGTAGTGGGATAAGTGAAATCACCAGTAGAGGGGTAGCAGAAATTTTACCTTGTCTTTAAGGCATGTACACTGTAATTTTTTTAACATGTTTGTGACACAATACTGAGTTTCCAGCACACCAAACTATTAAAAACATTTAGTTTAAAAATCCTCTCCAAACGGCTTCCAAACTTGATCCATCTGTGCACAGGGGCAGACTGACCATTTGGGCATTTTAGGCAGATGAGAGATCCCAGAGGAGGGGCATAGCTACTACAGCCTCACACTACATGTAGGAAGAGAGCTAAGGGAAGAAAGTCTGTATGGGCAGGTAAGCTGCACGCAATACCTGGCAAAGTTTCATGACAGGAGGGAAGTTTTTTTATGTACTCATAGTTTGGCTTGGTTCACACCAAGATGTGACCAAGCATGAGCATGTTTTTCACACAGGAGCAACATGTTTGGTGCACATGTTTGCATATGCATGGGGGTGCCCTTAACAATTAATAGAACTGCTGTGCATCTGCTAAAGTTGGGAAGGAATGCAATTTTGCTTGCATTCCCCACATGCATATAACTGAACTTAGCTATAGAGTATTTTGTTTATGTTCTGAGTTTACACTTTTTGTTTGTTTGGATAACACAGGGTTAACCTCTTGACGACTGTGCTATAGCTGAAAGATGGCTACAGCGCGGGCTACAGCGCGGGCTACAGCGCGGGCCTAAATTCCCAGGAGGACCGTTATGTAAGTCCTCCTGCGCATATGATGTCTGCTCGCCCTCTGTCTCCTGTTCATTCATCTGCAGTGCAGCTGAGGCTACAGGAAAAAGGACTGGGGAATCTATGTCCTCAGTCCCTTTCTCTGTCTCTGTCTGTCTCAAAAGTGAGACTAATAACCCACCAAAGACCCCAGGGTTGTTAAAAAAAATAATTCTGGGTGAAAATCTGGCTTGACTTTCTCAGACTAAAAAGGAAAGCCCAATATGTGGCATTATGCGCACCACAGATCACTTTTTCCCTGGTAAGGGCTTCCAGTGCATTACTTTGCCCATGATACTGTTAAGGGGCACTGCCCATGAGTGGCTCCTGGTACTTTACTTGGTCTCCAGGTTTAGGTCTCCTGCCACTTCTGCATGTCGCCAAGCTAGGTGCCCCTCCACGCAGGCCTGCTGCATTAATGTTGCATTAGAAAGGTGGCTGCCTTGCGTCAGCAGCCATCTTTAAACCTGGGAGCACCATGAACCCTTAGTGCCTGGGGGCCACGTGAGTTGTCAGTCCGCCCCTGTCTGTGCACATTGCTCTTGTTAATGGTGCCATCTCCATAAGCAATATGTAGCCGTCTTTGGGTGTCAAATAGCCTGCACCCCTTCTTCATCAATAACTTAATGGTGGTATGTTGCTTTTGCTTGACATCCATTATTTGTCTGCAAAATACAAGATAACAAAAAGTTTCTATAGAAGAATGGTTATTCTACCAACATGGAGAAATTTGAATGACCTATGTGAGGTAATAAAATATGTATGCCCACTTTTGGTAAAGTCCTTGTACGTTACTTATGATGATGATAATAATTTCCATTCTGAACCCATGTGGTAATTCCCACTGACCCCTTACACCTTTTACTGACACAGGGGAGAAACCACATTACCCAGTGGATCACAGAAGCACCCAGTTCTCTTTTAGGGTGCCAATAGTCAACATACCATGCCCAGTAAAGGTAAGTATACATGTTGCTGCTCTTGAACAAATTTTAATCTGGTCACAGTTTGTGCTATTATATGTACAGAGATCTGTAAATATCACTGCCACTGTTTTCAATTAAACTCTAGAGTCTGACCTTCTAAATACAAAAAGAAAGACCAAACCTTCACTATATGTCTGCCTATGTGGAAATGACCTCGGATCCACTGGCACCCCCCAATATAGAGGTTTCTGCCGTAGCCAAAAATACCTGCATATAACAATGTGCTAACTGGACTCATTCTTTGGTGCCCAGCATTTGCAGCAACATACAGTAATTGAACCTGGATCATTCAAACATCTTTGCATTTGGACGTATATGGTCCACCTCACAGATAGCCACATTTGGGTGGCACCGTGTGAATGATGACTTCTTTATATTAATGAGGACCATTGTTCATATAAATAAAAATCTGAGCAAGGACAAGCAAGAATTAAGTAATCAGCAAATTGCTCATCAGCGATTGGTTCACACATGACTCCAGTTTATCTCAGGTGCCCAGATCTAGGCACAGCGGCAACATACTATCTAAGATTTTAAGCCCTAATATATGGAAATAACCCTTTTTCTTTGATATGTTTGATGTTCAGATTGCATACGGTTTACACATCTAGGACTGCAATGACTGTATTAACCGTTTTCTAGCCTGGGACTCACTTGTGATATTAAAACAATAGTCAGCAATGCAAATTCACACCTGCTACCCCTCTACACCCCCGGGGGTGCTCACTTGCATAGATTTTCCATATACTTTATAATATTATTTAAACAAGATTAGCTGAGTTTAAACCACCGGGTATTCCTGCAAGTGTGGTCATTTAGGTGTCCGGACCGTATATGTTTATTGTTTGTTCATTGTTCGTATCATGTCTATGTGTTTTTGTGCACCCTATGTTATCCTTGTATAAATGGTGCTACACTGACTGATATTTAGCAAGACTAGTTTTCTACAGCTCTTGTAATCGGAGCGATATTTTTAACTCTGTATATGACTTGTTGATATATATAATAAAATATATATTTTTTTATATCCATGATCCATTATTGCCCGTTATAGCCCATAGTAGCCTTCTATTATTCTTTGGGAAGTTTTGTTTTCCTAGATCTTCCCAAGGGAATATTTTTTATATGTCTGACCTTCTAAAGACTGCTCTTTACTAAAAAGGACAGGCTTAACTTCTATGCTGTGGGTTCCACACATGAATCACAATACATATATGTAACATGAAAAAATTATTGGCAACTATAAGTCAGTGGGGCCCATCCAGTAGGGGCGCAGGGGTGCCCGACCCCCTAATCCATGCACTCGGCCCAGTGGCGGCTGGTGCTAAATATTTTGGGAGGAAATAAACTGAAAATAATTTGAAAAAAAAAACATCAAACGCTGCCACTGTGCCATCAAATGCTGCCACTGTGCCATCAAATGCTGCCACTGTGCCATCAAATGCTGAAACTGTGCCCACCAAATGCTGCCACTGTGCCCACCGAATATTGGGACTATGCCCACCAAATGCTGTCTCTGCCACATCAAATGCTGCCAGTGTGCCCAATGCTGCCAGTGTTCCATGTGCCCAATGCTGCCAGTGTTCCCAATGCTGCCATTGTGCCAGTGTGCCCAATGCTGCCAGTGTGCCCAATGCTGCCAGTGTGCCAGTGTGCCCAATGCTGCCAGTGTGCCTCAAGTGTTGCCACAGTGCCCCAAGCGTTGCCTGCCGTCTGCCCGGCCCTTACCTTGTCTCGGGTTGGCAGCGGTTGACGGCGGCGAGCGGTGTCCTCCATTTCTTCCTCGATAAGGAAGACTCTTCACCCGCCCGCTCCGCCTGCCGCTTCAGCCAATCAGGTGACCGGTAACCAGACCCGGTGAACCTGATTGGCTGAGAGGCGGGTCAGTGTTAGGGAAGCGATTCCCTAACACAGCACTGTTTAACCAGGGAACGCACAGCCTGTGCACCCTCTGGTTAACCATTTGGAAGCCGATTAGAGCCCACAGGCTTTAATCGGGAAGCCTATTAGAGCTTCTCGCTCTAATTAATCAGGCTCTTCCAAAACACACCCACCGCTGTTATTCAGATGGCCGGCGCTCAACAGGGGGCCGAACACCTGAATAGTGGGCGGCAGCGGCGACAATACATAGATTCATGCAATCCCTGAGCCCACCCAGTTGTGCGACAATAGCAAATTAATATTTGCTGTTGTTTTCCTGATTCTCATCCCAGTCAATCAGGAAGTGGGTCTTGTGACCCAATTGGCCAGGGAGTCTTAGGACTCCCAGCCAAACGGGTCTCAGGAGGACCCACTTCCTATTTGGCTGGAAGGAGAATCAACGGCCCGGCTTTTCCCTAGAACAAGGAGCAGCTTCGGCATCGGCCTCCTACGGTAAGGCCACTGATCCCTGCTGTCTATCTCCCGCATGGGGGGAGGACACTGATCACCATCGTCCATCTCACCAAAATATTAAGCACCAGCCACCACTGCTATGAGTAGAAGTAATATTTAAAAATAATCCACTGACAGCATTATAATGTATTGACCAAATTTATGGAGACATAAAAAAAAAATAGGAAGACATCAATTCTGATTAATAGGACAAAGTCAAGTGATGTGTTGGGTGTGTTAAATGGATGATGAAATTCAAGTGACCAACATATTTATTAGTTTTATAACAGATGAACAAGATTCAACAAACATGTCAGCAATCCAAGTCTTCGTGTTGTATCTGGATGTCTTCACTCAGTCTGATGCTTCTACATGTCACACATTACATAAGCAGTGGGATTCTTGGCAAAATGAATCACTTTCTGAATTTCCTGAAATGACATAGACAGAAATGCACTGCAGGCTACAGATTCTGTTCCAGGAGCAAACCAAAAGCAAACTAGCTTACTTGTGAAATAAATTATCCTCAAACATCCTGTCCTTAAATCAGGTAGCAATCCATGTAGCAAAACAAAATAATTGAATCCTGGCCTTGCCACCACAAACTACAGTAATTTTTTTTCCAGCTGCCAAGGGCAGTAATGTCATCCATAATTGTTACCACAGATTGTTCTGCTGGTTGGAAGCAGAAACCTTTGTAGTTGTCTGTAAACACATAAAAACAAGTTGTTTTTTTTGTAATATTGAAGGGATGTTTGGTTTAGGGAGGTATGACCAGCTGTGTGGCAGGAGCAACTTTTATTAAACATGCAAGAAAAATGTCCCATCTTAGATGGTTGGAAGCTACAATGTTGGTCTTTAGATTTATCTGTATCCTTTACATAATACAGCAATGGCATCTTAAAAGATGGACAGGCCCGTCAGCTACAGGACAGGCAAAACAAACAATTGCTTGGGGCCCCCGAGCTGGCCTGGGGCCCCCAACTTCCCCTTCCCAGGCTTTAGCGTGGCCGAGCTCCTCTTCCTTCCCCCAGGAGTCCAGTCAGTCCGGCCGGGTAGCATGCGTGGTACAGGAGATTCAGTTTCCTGTTCCAGGCCGGACTGGCAGGAAGTGCACACTGAGTGCTCACTTCCTTTCAGTCCAGCCAGAAACACAGGAAACTGAATCTCCTGTACCGCACGGTACCCAGCATAGCACGGGCACTATCTGTTTGGGAACTGGGGACCCATAATGATAGAACACCTGACTGACAGGAGGAAGTAAGAGCACGGCCATGCTGCAGCGACAGCCTACAGGGAAGAAGGCGGAGGTGAGAATAGAAAAACATAGGGACTAGGGAGGGGGAGGAGTAAGAACATGGGTGTAAAAATTAGTGTAGCGCTAACGTAGGCTTTGCGTGCGGGGGGGGGGTGCTTGGGGGCCCCCATTTTTCTTGGGGCCCCCAAATTCCTTCAAATGGCCCTGAAGATGGAACATATTTTTTTATGGTTAATCCTGGGCACACAGGCAATTTTTGTAGCAATCATCACCCCAATCATCACCCCTGATTTCCCAGCAAGTAATCACTAGTATTACAACTATGTGCTACGCTCTATTGTTCTTCCTTATAATGGTGACCTTTTTTCATATATATGAGCTCCTAAGTATCTGATTTTACTGAGGTGCGGTACATAGCAAGAGCTACATTACAGTTAGATAAATGTTTTGCTGCCATCACTTGGCTATTGTGCTAGAGCCAACTGCCAGAAAAGTGTGATAAATGCTTTATTGAGTCCCCCTAATGTGTTATTTCACAGAAGAAAAAAAGCATATACATTGTATTGACTCTATGCACAATGTTTAAAACAGGGGTCTTCAAACTATGGCCCTCCAGTTGTTCAGGAACTACAATTCCCATCATGCCTAGTCATGTCTGTGAATGTCAGTTAAACAATGCCTCATGGGATGTGTAGTTCCGCAACAGCTGGAGGGCCGTAGTTTGAGGATCCTTGGTTTAAAATGTCCTGGCTCCTTCCCTCTCCTTCTTTTAGCAATGGGCTAGGAGAGATTTTATCACTGCCCCAGGTGTGTGCGCAGGTGTAATGCAGGACTTCGATCTTGAGAGAGCCATGCGGCACATTTGCATATGCACCAGGGTACCCGGTGTCTGTACAAAAACTACCATTAATTGAGAAGCTGGAAACATTCCCTGACTCCACCCGGGGCAGAGTCACTTAGTGAGGTGGATTGAAGATCAGCTTTAAGCACTTCGCACAATGCGCTCCCAGCATAGAGACACTGTGGTCTTACTGAGAGCCCAGGTCCTGTTCTAGCGATCGGGACTCGCAATGGCTGGTTTCGGGTCACCTGATCTCTGTGATAGCCTCTTATTGGCTGTCACAGTGATCAGTCATTGTGAAGCCACCACCCCCATGTTTTCTATCTTTGTGATTGGATGAATGAGATACATTGTACCATGTGGACCATGTCTGGATAATGTGTACTGCAAAGGCAACTTGTGGGTAGCAATGTATAATCACAATTGGGTAATAGGGTGAAATCATTGTCACCTTATAAGAGACACTAAGGCCGGGTACACACGAACAAACATGTACGGTGAAAGCGGTCCGTCTGCCAGAGGGCTTCTGTACGATGGTTGTACACACCACCGTACAGAAGTCCGCGCGTAAACATTACGCGGGGGGTGTCCGCGTCGTCGCCGCGACGATGACGCGGAGACGTGGGCGGCCCTGCCATTTAAAGGCTTCCACGCATGCGTCGAAGTCATTCGACGCATTCGAGGGACGGCGGGGGCCTGGACATGTACGGTAGGTCTGTACTGACGACCGTACATGTCCGAGCGGGCAGGATTCCAGCGGACGGTTTTAAAACACGTCCAGGAATATTTGTCCGCTGGGAAAAGGCCCGGCGGGCAAATGTTTGCTGGAATTCGGCCCGCTCGCGCCCACACACGACCAAACATGTCTGCTGAAACTGGCCCGCAGACCAGTTTCAGCATACATGTTTGGTCGTGTGTACGGGGCCTAACAAGTAAAAGATTATATGAGAGTTTAGTGTATAGGTTTACATATACTTTTGAAGTTGACAATATGTCATCTTTAGTATATTTAATTTCCTGACACATTTTCTGATACATATAGTTACTGTAATCCTACAGCAGGGTTGCCCAACCTTTTGAAGAGCGAGGGCCACTGAAGCGACTTGGTAACCGAGTGCGGGCCAAAAGGAGTGGAATGGGCGGATGACAGGTCTGTCCCTTTCAGGAGTCACGTCCAATGGACAACAATGACCCTCACCCAGGGAGGTAAAAAGCGCCAATAGTGCAGTATCGTTTAAAAGTTTTTAATAATAAAAAAGGCATACACTATGGTACTCACATGGATGCAATAAAAACAGGCATAAAGTGGCGAGTTCGCAAGCGTCACCTGCGGTACCTCTTAGTGGACTCTGGACTCTTACGCGTATTCGTCACGACACGTGACTTCTTCAAGAGACCTTAGTGTATGCCTTTTTGATTATTAAAAACTTTTAAATGATACTGCACTATTGGCGCTTTGTACCTCCCTGGGTGAGGGTCATTGTTGTCCGTTGGACGTGACTCCTGAGGGGGACTTTATTCACAGAGAAAGATTACTGTTCATTGGGACATACCACATTCTGAAACGACTGGAACACCGTTGGCTATATTATATATGCTGTTATCTTACAGCAGTAAAGTAAGGGGACACCGTCACTAAACTTCAAAATGATATTGGAATTCCTTCTCTGCAAAACCTTCACGTTGAATATTTCGGCACAAGCACCAGCACTTTATTGTTGATTGTTTCTTGTATATTTTGATCTTTTAAACAGCATTTGGTTTTTGCTGTTTTTCTGCAGGGACACTGATGCGATTTCTTAGCATCACTTATGTGTGCTGTTTTAGTTTTGCCACTTTATATAGCAGTGCATGCTTCAATTTAATATCACTGAGCACTTTGTATTTGTGATTGGATGTCATTTGCATTACCATTATCAGCGAGTATTTTTGTTTTGATGTTCACATATTAGTTATAGCAACTGTCTTTTCTCTAATTCATTTACCCACACAGCGCAGCACTACTTATTTACCTTATGGATTTCTATGTCTACTTCAAAATGATTTAAATTCTCAACAGTTATTCAAACACCAAGTATAGACATATAAATCACTCTGTACTTGTATCCAATATAAAAGTGTCTAATAAGCTGTATATTTATGACTTTTTTTGGTCATAGTTCATTATGAAAGAGTCAAAGAGATACAAATAAATACCTCCAAACTTTGAGATGGGAACGAGGGCAGAGGCGTATCTAGTCAAAATGCCGCCTATGGCAAGCACTGAAACGGTGCCCTTGTCAAAATATTCAAAACCCATCTTTCAGATAACCATTACCTTAACAACAAAAAAACAGCTAACAATGGCCCCCAGGCACACACTGATGTAAAAATTACTGATGATACCAACACACTGGCACACCTCACACTCATCAAAATACATTGGTGCACACAGTAACTCATACAAAATCAATGACACACTAACACACAATCAAGGGACAGGGAGGGACACTGGGGACAGAGAGGGACACCAGGGACAGAGAGGAACATCAGGGACAGGGAGGGATACTGGGGACAGAGAGGGACCCAGTGTGATGAGGACAGAGAGGGACGCCGGGGACAGAGAGGGATGCAGTGTGACAAAGACAGAGAGGGACACAGTGTGACAAGGACAGAGAGGGATGCAGTGTGACAAATACAGAGAGGGACGCAGTGTGACGAGGACAGAGAGGGACACTGGGGACAGACAGAGGGACCGCGAGAGCTGTGAGGTGGCCGCAGGACGGATGTTTTTTTTTTGTGCGGGGGCAACATTTTTGTCGCCCCCCTCATGGCACCCATGGCACTTGCCATGGCTACCATACCCTAGATACGCCACTGAACGAGGGACACCTATTAGTAAAAGTATGTAGGTATAGGACACACCCCGTCACACCCCTTATATGGGGCACAGCATTGTCATTTTTTAAGTTCTTGCATAGGGTCTTTCATGGAAAGATTACCAGGTATTTTTTAATGAAATATGTGGATTTAAAAATATTTTTTTACTTTTGAAATGACATGTTAAAGATTATATGTGATTTCAGGGATTGTGTTTACATGTACTTAAAAAAATTCTAGTGTTATATTTTAATTGCGTATTGTTGTAGTGTATTCTCTGGTATCAGAATTTAAGCTTTGTACAGTAAAAATCAATGTTTTAATTGGAAAATGTGCAGATACCTCACTTTGCGTGTGACAAACACATTAACATGGGCAGCTTGGATGGATGCATGTTCACAAGGAAACAAAATATGTTGGTTTACTGGTATAATACTGAAACTAGCAGACATCCTGTTTCTAAACTCTAGAGGACATTTCCCATCCGTTTTCCTTTCCATACCACACATGATGATGTAGGCTGCTAGGTATCTGTATTTAGAATTTTTACACATTTTGGAAAAGGTTGGGTAAAGAACATCAAAGGCACTTCCCTAACCAAATAAATATGTTTAATCCTTAAGGATGCATTAGCATTGCTTCTGACTTC